>NC_063165.1:65982607-66288970 GCF_023159225.1 Perognathus longimembris pacificus
GGCTAGACACTGGTGACTCACTCCTGTAATCCTAGCTCTTCAGGAAGCTGAGATCTGACTATCACAGTTTGAAGCCAGCCCAGGCACATGAATCCAAGAGATTCTTATCTCCAATTAATCAGCAAAAATCTGGAAGTAGAGGTGTGGTAAAACACCACCAAGAAGAGAAGAAAGCTAAGGGACAGCTTAATGTCCTGAGTTCCAGTGTCAGTACACAAAAAATATTATCTTTTTTTTTAAAGGCTAGAAACATTGTTCAAGTGGTAGCGTGCCTTTCTAGCAAGCAAAAGGCCCTGAGTTCAAACTCCAGTGCTACAAAGAAAAATAAAGGTGAATTTTGCCCATGGTAAATAGTAGTCAATAATGTCACTATTTAAAAAACACACTCAAGGGCTGGGGATATGGCCTAGTGGCAAGAGTGCCTGCCTCATATACATGAGGCCCTGGGTTCGATTCCCCAGCACCACATATACAGAAAATGGCCAGAAGTGGCGCTGTGGCTCAAGTGGCAGAGTGCTAGTCTTGAGCAAAAAGAAGCCAGGGACAGTGCTCAGGCCCTGAGTCCAAGCCCCAGGACTGGCCAAAAGAAAAAAAACAAAAAAACACTCAGCATCGTTCCTTCTGATTGCACATTTTTCAGGATTCATCTACTTTGTCTCTTGTTCAGAGCACTGGCTTTAAGGAAACCACTGGGAGCCTGGTTCCATTTCCTGTTCTCTGATCCATTTGCTGGCACCTGTTCCCTACTTCCTTCTCTCATGTAAGTAGGGTAGGAAAAAGAACTCCTCCTGCCCTCATGTTTCAGGCAACAATGCCTCTACTTCTGGGAGTATTAATGAAAATTAGCCAGTTCTGTGTTGCCTAAAATGGTTGCTACGAATGCCAAAGAAGGCACAAGAAAAAAAAATGTACATATATGCTGGCTCTTTTGGCATCTGGGACACCCAGTTGTTTCCATTGTTGACTCACCTTTTAAAATATGGCTCAAAATTTAGCAGCTTCCTGGGTGCCAGTGGCTCACATGTATAATCCTGCTACTCAGGAGGTTGAGATCTGAAGATCACAGTTTGGAGCCAGCCCAGGAAGGAAAGTCCATGAAATTCATGCCCAATTAACCACAAAAACGTAGGAAGTGAAGCTGTGGTTCAATTACTAGAACATTAGCCTTGAACACAAAAACTCAAGGACAGCTCCTATGCCTTGAGTTCAAGCCACAGAACCAACACCAAAAACAAGTACATTTGCTGCAGCTAAATTACTTGCCCATGGAGCAGTGACAGCAGAGGGAGGGGTAGCTGCCATAGTTCTCTCTTCTTTGCAAGCTCTATCCACTCCGATGAAGAGCTATTTCCTCTTTTTTTCAGTTCATTGCTCTTATTTTTTAATTAAATATTTGTATTATCTTTAAGTAGTTGTACAAAACAGTTGCCATTCAACAAAGCAGTTTATGAATGCAATGCACCTTGACCAATGTTACCCCTTTCAACATTCTCACCCATCCTTCCCAACCTACTCCTTCCCTCACTTTTCTTAATTTTGTAGAATATGTATTGTTTATTTTGCCATTTAACAAAGCAATTCATGTCTATAATGTATCATTATTTGTGTCATTCCCTTCAATATTTTCACCATCTTCAACCTCCTCATTTCCTTACTTTTCTTAATTCTGTAGTGTGTACAATGAATTCTTGGCTGCATTCTCCTCCCTTCCCCTTTTCATTCATCTACCCCTCTCCCCCTGACTGCCCCTCCTACTCTAGTAAGTACCCATTTCTTGGTACATACTTTGTTGGATTTTGATTTAGTCTTTCTAAAGAATTATACTATTTGAGCTCTCCATAGTCTATTACCCAGTGTGTTTCATTATAGATTTATAGTCAAATTCTAGGTACCACCAATGAGGGCAATCATGCAACCTTTGTTTCATTGGGTCTGGTTTACGTCACTTAATAAAATTTTTTTCCCAGTCTTTCCATTTCCTTACAAATGGCACAATATCCTTCTTCCTGATGGACAATAAACTTCCATTGTGTATATATGTACAATGTTTTCTTCATGTATCCATCCATTGAGGGGCATCTGAGCTGATTCCATATCTTGGGTGTGGTAAATAGTGCTGCAATCAACACAGTTGTGCTGGTGGCTTTAAGTGAGGTTTAGTTTGCACTCTATTGTATAAATGCCCATGACTAACTGAGTCATAGAATAGTTCTAATTTTGGAGCAATGACAATACTAAACCTCAAACTATTAGAAAGCCATAGTAATGTAAACAACTTGGTAAAGGAACAAAAATAGGCTTGAGGACCAATAGAACAGAATAGAACACCTCAAAATGAACCTACAAACCTAATCTAACATTAAAGCTGGCAAAACTGGATAGTCACATGAAGAAAACTGAAACTAGATCCTCATATATCAACTTGTACCAGCATCAATTCAAAATGGATAAAAGACTTCAAGATAAGAGCAAAATTCCCTGAAAACACTAAAGGAAGGAGTAGGAGAAACACTTGGGCTCCTTGGCACAGGACAGAACTTCCTTAACAAAGACCCAGAAATGCTACAAATCAAAGAAAGGATGGACAAATTGGACTGCATCAAACTGCAGAGCTTCTGCGGGGCAAAGGACATAGCTCGCAAGATAAACAGAAAGCCCACAGATTGGGAAAAGGTCATTACTGGCCATACAACGGACAAAGGCCTCATATCTAAAAGATATGCAGAACTAAAAATTACATTCCTAAAAAAAAAAAAAAACCCACAAAGAACCAATAGCCCCCTCAACAAGTGGGCTAGAGACTTAAAAAGAGACTTCTCTGATGAGGAAACGAGAATGGCCAAGAGACATATGAAAAAGTGCTCTACATCACTGGCCATAAAAGAAATGCAAATCAAAACAACATTGAGATTCCATCTCACCCCAGTAAGAATGCCCATTATCAAGAAAACTAGCAAATGTTGGAGGGGATGTGGCCAAAAGGGAACCCTACTTCATTGTTGGTGGGAATGTAAACTGGTTCAACCACTCTGGCAAGCGGTATGGAGATTCCTTAGAAGGCTAAACATAGAGCTCCCCTATGACCCAGCAGCCCCACTTTTGGGCATCTACCCCAAAGACCACAAACAAGAACACATTAAAACCACAAGCACAACAATGTTCATCGCAGCACAATTTGTCATAACTAGAATATGGAACCAACCCAGATGCCCCTCAGTAGACGAATGGATCAGGAAAATGTACATATACACGATGGAATTTTATAACTCTATCAGAAAGAATGACATTGCCCGATTTGTAAGGAAATGGAAGGACTTGGAAAAAATTATACTAAGTGAAGTGAGCCAGACCCAAAGAAACATGGACTCTATGGTCTCCCTCATAAGGAATATAGCACAGGTTTAGACAAGTCACAGCAGAGGATCACAAGAGCCCAATAGCTATACCCTTATGAACACATAAGATGATGCTAAGTGAAATGAACTCCATGTTATGGAAATGATTGTTATATTACTGTTGTCATTACTTTCAACATGCCATGTGTAACTGTAGCTTCTATTATTGATGATCTTCTTGCATCCCCTTCCTGTGGTTGTACTTGCACTATCTGTGAATCTTATCTGAGTACATTGGAAACCGTGTATACTGGTATTAGAACTAGGAAACTGAAAGGGAATACCAAAATCAAGAGACACGGTGAAAAAGACAAACGACTACAAAAGCAATACTTGCAAAACTGTTTGGTTTAAATCAACTGAACAACTCATGGGGAGAGAGGGAAAGAAGGAGGGGGGGAGCGGGAATGAGGGAGGAGGTAACAAACAGTACAAGATATATAATCCATTGCCTAACGTATGAAAGTGTAACCTCTCTGTACATGAGTTTGACAATAAAAATTTTTAAAAAGAAAAATTTATAAAAATATTACAGAAAGAGGAAGAGGAAACACTAGAGCTCCTGGGCTCAGGTTGACACTTTCTGGATAAAAACCCAGAAACCCAACAAATCAAAGGAGGACTTGATAAATGGGATTGCATGAAATATAAAAGATTCTGCATAGCAGAAATCATGGTTAACAAGATAAAAAGAAAGCCCACAGAGTGGGAGATTTTTACCAGCTATACATCAAATAAGGGCCTAATAGCTAGAATATACTTAGAGCTCAAAAAAAACTAAACCCTCATCAAAACAACTACTCAATTAATAAATGGACTAATGGAGCTAAATAGAGACTTCTCAGAAGTAAAACTGGCCAATAGACACATGAAGATATGCTCAAAATCTCTGGCCATAAAGGAAATGCAAATCAAAATAACTCTTAGATTCTACCTCACCCCAGTTAGAATGGCCATTTTCAAGAAAACAAACAACAAATGCTGGCAATGAGGGCCCAAAAAGGGGATTCTAATACACTGCTGGTGGGAATGTAAGTTTGTTCAACCACTCTGGTATGGAGGTTCCTCAAAAAACTAACCATAGAGCATTTTCTTCTTTTGGTTTACCTCCTCAATTTATAACTTCAGCTCTTTGAACAGCTTAGGAAAAGGTAGAATTTGCAAACTATCCAGTTTTCTGCTCTGGGGCAGAATGGAGCCATGTTTTCTTCAGCTCTCTGCATCTTTTAATTTTTCATTTCAGAGACTGTATTTTTCATATCTAGAAATTTCATTTGGGTATTTTATATTTTGTTTTTCTTTCATTATATTTATATTTTTCTTTATGTCTTTTGAACATATTTGTAATGTTTATAACTCTTTTTGGTCCTAAACTACTAATTTCATCATTTCTGAACCTAGTTCTATCAGTTGATTTTCTTCTTCAATATAGGTCCTTTATTCTGCTGCTTTTTCTATACTAGATTATTTTTTATCAGTTGTTAGACCTTGTGAATTTGACCATTTTACTTCTGGATGTTTTTTCATTTTGTCTGCGATCAGGACTCAAACTTGGTATCTGATACTTGCTTTCACTCATTGACTCTCTGATCTCTGAGCTACACTTCCAACCTGATTTTTATCTTAAATGGTAAGTTTTCTAGGGGTCTACAAGCTATGGTAGAGTGCTGGAGTTTATTCAAAGGCACAGTTAAGTAACATGAAGATAATTCTTTTGAGGTTGATTTTTCCACTTTATGGTGGATGTTTCAAAGAAGTCTTTATGCTGGGATTAAAATAATCACAATGCTGAGGCCTGACACCTCTGAGAACTTTCCCACTGCTAACATACATTAGTTTTCTCCTCCCAAGGTAGTAGTAATTATTCCCAGACTTTGGGCAACCCAGATATCATTTTGCTTGTTGATTCCTGATTCTCCTTTCATTGGCTTCAGTGAATTTCCTCTCAGGCATGTCAAAAAAATTGAGAAATCCTCTCTGTAAACCTCCAGAGTGCTCAACTCTCTCTCTCCTCTCCCAATCTCTCTCTATTCTTCCTCTCTCTTCTTCCTCAATCTCTCCCTCCCTGTCTCTCTCTCTCTCTCTCTCTCTCTCTCTCTCTCTCTCTGCAAATTCTCTATAATATTCTAATCCCACAAGTCACAAATTCTAGCTCCTTAGGCTTTCCTGAGATTGGATCTATTACTTCCCTGCAAGAAGACCATGAGGCTCAGATTTCATTTTCTTCTTTTTCATTTCTTTATTGTCTAAGTGATGTACAGAGGGGTTACAGTTTCATACGTAAGGCAGTGAGTACATTCCTTATCCAACTTCTTACATTCTCCCTCATTTTTCCCCCACCTCCCCTCTCCCCATTTACCTCCCCCCACCATGAATTGTACAGTAGGTTTACACCATATAGTTTTGTAAGTATTGCTGTTGCATTGGTTTGTCTTTTTATCCTTTGTCTCTCGATTTTGGTATTCCCTTTCCCTTCCCTATTTCCAACTCACGTATATACAATATCCAAGGTACTAAAATCAGTTACAGTGACATCAGGGGTAAAACCACAGGAAAGAAATACACCGAAAATGGGCATAATTTCACATGATATGTTGAAAATAACAACAATGATATAACACTTGTTTCTGTAACTTGGAGTTCATTTCACTTAGCATCATCTTATGTGTTCATATGGAAATAGCTATTGAGCTATTGTGATCTTCTGCTAGGACTATCCTAGATGTGTATTAATTATTTCCAACGAGGGAAACCATAGAGTCTGTGTTTCTTTGGGTCTGGCTCATTCACTTAGTATGATTTTTTTCCTTTCTTTCCAGCATCTGGCCTCAAAACTATAGAAAGAAAATTTGTCATCACAGCCTCCTTTTATTTGCTCTCATTCTGTCACAGATCACAATCCTGTGTTATTATTTTGTCCAATCTCTGAAAATAAATAATTGGCTTTCTAGTTATTTAAAGGAGATTCTCATTGTAGTTAATTCTTGTAGAAGTCTTAATACATTTTATTTATTATTTTATTGACAAATTATGGCCTTCATATACATTTATGAGTGATTACAAGTTATATGATTTGGTGTGTACATGATATGGAATGATTCTTAATCAGTTTTTAGTAATTAACTCATCTCTCCATTTTATAATCTGGTTCATCTGGAGGAAAATAATAAATGACTTTAAAACTGAAAGTGGTTGAACATGGGTGGGTCATGCCTGTAATCCTAGATATTTGGAATTCTGCAATCTGAGTACAAGGTTCAAAGCCAGCCTTGGCAGAAGAGGCTATAAGATTTTTATCTACAATTAACCAGCTAGAGTGTCAGCCTTGATTAGAGCACTGGGCCCTGAGTTAAAAACCTAGTACTAATACACACACACACACACACACACACACACACACACACACACACACCGCCAGTGAAAGTGATATTAAGGTACTATTCTTGTTTGTTTTTTTGTCGCTTGTGGGGCTTGAACTCAAGGCCTGGGTGCTGTCCCGGAGCTCTTCAGCTCAAGGCTGGCACTTGCCCACTTCAGCCACAGAGCCACTTCCCATTTTCTGTTGGTTTATTGGAGATAAGAGCCTCACTTTCCTGCCTAGGCTGCTTTGAACTGCAATTCTCAGATCTCAGCCTTCTGAGTAGCTAGGATTATAGGGATGAGTCACCAGCACCTGGCTCCAATCTTGAAAAGTAAATCCGGGTGCAATGAAAATTTGCAGTAGCTCTGATGCCTACTCATATTCACAATTTCTCTCTACCACCTTCAAAATTACGCAACTCAAATCATGTCTCCCAGGTCAACTCCCTTCTCCAACATTCCAAACTCTCTCAACTCCTGTCTCCAGTTCTTGTCCTATGTTATACTCCTAGTTTCCACTTCTCAAATCATCTCCTTCAAACTTATACACCATTTGGCCTATCCTACCAGTGCAAGCCCTTGTACCAAATGGAATGCTTCTCATTGCAGTAACTAAATTAAATTCTAGAGAATTTCTAGAAACTTGAGCATGGGCTCATATACTAGAAAACTGGCAGTAGGTCAGGATTGTGATTTACTTCATTTGGTGGCTACACAATTTTCCCCAAAACTAAATTTCTCACTTTTTGTTGGCTTCCCTGGCATAACATCAGCCATATCCTGGAGCGAGCTTTACTCACGAACTAATATGGCTGAAGTGCTTTCCAGCTGCTGCTGCTTATCTGAAAATGACCAAAATAGAGGTATTAGAAAATACCTTTTCCAGAATCTTTGGCCCAATTCTTCAGCTCTTATCATGTCCGAACTGAAATCTTGGACAAGTGCTACTGCATATGGCAGCTTCTTCCCTAAAGGTGTCCCCACAAACACATGGGCTGAATTGAAAATGAGTAGGCACTCACACTCAAATTAAAACCAGATTGCAACCAGTCAAAGGGGAAATGAATGTCCAGGAGGAAACAACAATATCCATGCCATACTGAAAGTTGCTTTTTAGAGATGCCTTAGCTCCTTGTTCTGAAATTCGATGGCCTCTTTCATACCATTCCATAGTCTTGGTTCCCATCCCTCTGAAGCTCTGATAAACCTCACACATTCATAAGGAGAGTTAGAATAAATAAAATCTTGAAATTAAATGTATTTTGTTATCTAATACTTCTATACAAGCTAGGTGTACAGATAATGCAATATATGCCTACATTGGCCTGACATTGAGTTTCAAACACTTAAAAGAACATTTAAGTCTTTTTACTCTAACTCAACTTCTTACCACATATGTACTCATGAATAATTTACTTCATATTTATTTTATGTATATACAATAAGGTAGATAAAATTGATTAAACATTTGAGTCTATTACTGAGTCTCTTGGCACTTTTAGGTATGCCTAGAATTCAAGAAATCTACTCCACAATCATCAAGATCAAATGCAACTTTTCATAGATGACTTGATCTCACCAAAATGATAATGGTCCAGCCTGTGAACCAACTGGCAATAGGAAGCTTTACATTAGGCAGATGAATCAAGATCTTATCCTAAATATAACCAGTGAAAAATGGAGGCAGTGTTCTATAGTATAGTGCCAGCTTAGGAAGCATAATATCATGTCAACCTAACAAACAAAGCTGTGTCTCAAACTAGCTGGCTGGAGTCTAGCTTATTAAACCAAATTAAATTTTATGCTGATTGACTCTCTTCAATGTTTTAAGAAGTATAATAATCATTTTTTAAATTGTGCCTACTATTCACAATAGACAAGTTATGGAAACAACCTCAATGCCCCATAATAAATGAGTGGATCCAAAACTTGAGGTAACTATACACAATAGAATTTTACACAGCCATTAGAAAAAACAATATTATATTATTGACAGGGAAATAGATGAACCTAGAATAAATCATGTTACGTGAGATAAGCCAAGCTCAGAGAAACAAAAAGCACATGTTTCCTCTCATGTACACAAGCTAGATTCAAAATGCTCATACAGGATTCGAGACATTCACACACAGTGAGGCCAAAGAAGGATATTCTTAGGGGAAGAACACAATGTCACAATACCTATGTGCCTCTGATCATATAAAATAATATTTATCCAAATGAATTTCAGGAAATGGAAATAAGAGCTTTAAAATGTTTTAGTGTCTTTTTGTCTTGTTTGCTTATCTGTCTTTGGGGAGATAAGAAGGGCACAGAAATGGAGGGACAAATGGTGAACAAATGCAACAGTGGTACCCACTAGACACTATGAAAATGAACTATATAACTTGTAGGTGAGGACAACACAGAAAAACTGGGAAAGTGAAGAAAGGGGTGATATTGCCCAAAAAGCAATGTACTCATTACCTGACTTATGGAACTGCAATTCCTCTGTACATCACCTTTATAATAACAATAAAGACTGAATACATCTTTACACCTAAAATAAATAAATGAAAGTATGCCTAGCCAGTCACTCCAGCCTGTAATCCTAGCTACTTGGGAGCCTGAAAATGGGAGGATCAAAGTTCAAGGCCAGCCTAAGGACACTCATGAGACCCTCTTCTCAAGCCATAGCTGGAGTTAGTGGCATATTCCTATTATTCCATGAAAGGCTGTGATTGGATTTCAGTGTCAAGCCAGCCCAGGCCAAAACATCCAAAAGTCTTTGTCTCTACAGGTGGGAGCTGAACTTGGTGAGCCCAGCCTGTGACCCCAGTGGCAACAGGAAGCCTTACATTAAGCAGATGAAGAAAGATCTTATCCTAAATGTAACCAGTGAAAAGTGGAGTTGGAGGCAGGGTTCCATGATACATGCCAGCTTAGCAGGCATAGTATCATGGCAACATAACAAACAAAGCTGTGTCCCAAACTAGCTAGCTAAGATCTATCTGTTCTCCCTGGATAAATCCCATGGGTAAGTGAGGAGCTGTTCCCCCAATTATTCTGAGGTCTTGATGGGTTTTTGCAATCCTTAGCAAGCAATGGTGGCAGGGACAGATGGCCACATAGATGGTATCCTCCCTTGATAGCACCGTCAGGATCCAGATGACCTGTCCATGCTACCTCCAAGAGAGGGCCCAGAGCAACTGAAGCATCTGAGGCAAATACTGCCACACTTGTGCACACACAAGGATATGTGTACCTGGAACCCACAATGGGAACTATTACAGCTCTCTTGAGCCTCAAGATTACAACCTATGGCAAGATATCTCTTGCCACCATTGACACCAATTAGCGTGTGTCGGTGTCACTCTCTGTGCGGCCATCTTCATTACTGTTTCTTTCCTTCTTTTTTTCCCCCTCTTACCAGCTCACTGACTCTACTAATGATCAAAATCAGAAGTAGGCAACAAAGACCACTTTGAGAGAAGTCTTCTTGGATCTGATAGTGCACCAGCACTCCCAGGAAGGTGGCTCTTGGCTGCTCTCAGAGTGAACCCAAAAATGTACCTGTAGAACAGAAAGGGTGTGACAGGATGTGTGTACCAATCATGGCAGCACCTAATGTACATCACAGCCCTCTGTTGCCGTCTCCAGCAATGGCTGTGCCTTATGCCCATGAATGACTGTGTTTGCACCACTCACAGGCCTTCTTCCCAGCCACCTGGGAAGGAGTTCACCCTCTGGCTTAGGTGGGAATGGCTGCAAAGCCATCTGGAGATCACCAAGGATTTGAAGACAAAATGTCTACCGCCAGCTCCTTGCTGAAACAGTGCCCTTGAGAGAGTTGTGTTTCAGTAATCAGTTGTGACTGCCCTACAAAATGGAACTTCCTTAAAATCTCTACCAGGAACGTTCAAAGCTGCCAGTGCTGGCATGTGGGCCGCCCAATTGGCTGCTGAGTCCTTAGGTCAGGTATCCACGGTCTCAGGGAAGATACCAACCATTGTCGAGTGGGGAGGTACATCTCTCTATTGCTGAACATCTCAGCAAACTTAAAGGAAAAGAATGAAGCCCATACGATGCTGATCATTAAATCTGATCAGGAACTGCTCTAAGCTTGCTTAGCTACTTCCCCAGTGTCCCATGTAGAGGAAGATCCCTACCATTCCTTTCCGCTGTACACATTTACATTCCCACCACCATTGCACCAGGGTCCTTTTTCTATACTCCCTCACCAAAATTTGTTATAGTTTGTCTTTTTGACAGATGTCAGGCAAGAATCAATCACATTTGGGGTTTGATTTGAATTTGGTTCTTACTTGATGTACATATTTCATATATGCCAGCCATCTATATGTCATCTCTAGAATAACATTTCTTTGGGCCCTCAAACTATTTTCTAATGAGAATATTTGTTTTCTTATTATTGAGATGTTTGTGTTCTTTACATATTTCAGATATTAAACTAATCTGTTAGTCCATTTTTTGTTGATATAACAAAATAGCAGAGGCCAGATAAAGAAAAGAGGTTTATAGTTTCTGAGTTCATAGTTTTATTAGTCTGAAAGTCTATTGAGCAGATACATCTGGAGTAGCCCATGGTCTTTGTCTTAGGCTAACCATATCACAACAGGGAGACACAGGTGCAAGAAATACCATATAGCAAACCAGATTTACTAGAGAATTCATGGATCTAGCTTGTGCTTTTAACAACAAGCCATTCTTGCAGGAATCTGTGTCCTTCCAGCACAATATTAGTCCTTTCTAAGCATGGTACCTTCCATTAGACCTCATCCTCACCTCTTAGAAGCGTAATCAGCTCTCACCGTCACACTGGGGACCAAGCTTCTAGCAAATGAAGTTTTAGGGGACACATTCAAGCCATATCCAAACCATAATAACCCTTATCTGATGTACCTCTTGCAATGTTAATTTGTTCGCTCTGTTGACTATTCTCCTTCCTACGTTAAAGCTTTGTATATTGAAACTCTCTTATTTGTCCATTTCAGTTTTCATTGCCTGTGTTTAGAGGTTATATCCAAAAACAACAACAAAGGCTGGGGATATGGCCTAGTGGCAAGAGTGCTTGCCTCGTGTACATGAGGCCCTGGGTTCAATTCCCCAGCACCACATATATAGAAAACAGCCAGAAGGGGCGCTGTGGCTCAAGTGGCAGAGTGCTAGCCTTGAGCAAAAAGAAGCCAGGGACGGTGCTCAGGCCCTGAGTCCAAGGCCCAGGACTGGCTTAAACAAAACAAAAAACAAAACAAAAACAACAACAAAAAAAACTCATTGCACAGATTACTGTTGAGAAGTTTTGCCCTTGTTTATTTTCTAGAAGGTTTACATTTTCAGGTTTATATTTTCTAGACATTGACTTCATTTTTGTAATATGGTGTGAAAAATTGTCCCATATCATCCATTCCTATATAAATATCTAGTTTCTCCAATTTTATCCATTGGGGAAGCTGTCCTTGCTCCTTTGTCCTTTGACTAATGGCATCCTTTTCTAAAATTAGATGGCTATAAATACATGGATTTGTTTCTGGGATCTCAATTTCATACATTGGATTGTGTTTGTTATTATGTCAGTATCATACCATTTTGATTACTGAAGTTATATACCACATTTTGAAATCAGGAAACAGAGAAAAAATACTGCTTTGCTCATTTGTCTGAAGATTGCTTTGGCTATTCAGGATCTTTTAGAAATTTTAGACTACTTTCATGGAAAATGCTACTAGAAAGCCAGGTACTGAGGCTCATGATCTTAGATCCTCAGAAGGCCAGAGGATCTCAATTCAAAGCCAGCCCAGGCTGGTTGTATAATTGGAAATAGAATCACCAATTAGCCAGCAAAATGCAGGGCAAGAGAAGTATCCGGCCTTGGACAAGATGTTTTGTATACATCTACTATGTTCTTTTGATCCGTGGTGTTAAAGTTTATCAATTTCTTATGTCTGGATGATCTATCAATTGTTGAAAATGAGGAAGTGTTGTCCTCTACTGTGATTCCCCTACTGTATTGATGTCTCTTTTTCCAACTTCAGTTCGCTTGATATTTTCTTTATAAAAGATGATTCAACAGCAGGTGTGTGTGTGTGTGTGTGTGTGTGTGTGTGTGTAAATTGTTATATCCACTTGATGAACCAATCCCTGATTGTATATTGTCTCTTTTGACAGGTTGTTGAAGTCTATTTTGTCTAAATACAGCCACTCTTCTGAGGGTATGAGTGTGTGTGTGTGTATGCATGTGTGTAATAGAAAGCTTTGATCTCTTTTTTGCATGTAGTCGCAGCTCTTCTTTATGGTTACCAAAACAAAAAGTTAGTAGTAATTTTAACTGAACATAAATATTACATTTTTACTTCTCTCCCCTCTCTACCTTATATTTGGCTGATAATATACTTTCATCTTATATTGCATATTCATTAACATTATAATTATGATAAATATTTTAATATTTTTATCTTTAACAATTTTTCTAGAATTAAAAATGTTGACACACTTCAACTACACTATTTTTTTGGACTTCATTATATATTCTTTTACTACATTGAATGTCCCATCCTTCCTAATACGAATGATTTCTACTGAGGAATTCTCAGTACTTAGTACTGATAGCCTTATATGTGATGAGCTTCTTTTATCTAACAAGTTTCAAAATTATTTGTCTTTGACACCTGATGATTACTAGTGTCATGGTGTAAGATTCTTTCTGTTGATCATTCTAGGAATTTTGAGCATGAACCTGGATGTCTATACTCTTCCCAAGATTTAAGAAGCCATTATTTCTTTTTTCCCCACTTTTTCTTTCTCTTCTTTTCCTCTAAAAATGACCTCAAACTAATGTTTTGCATCTATCTGTCTCACAAGTAATTGGATTGCAGGTATGTGCCGCATTCCCACCTGAACCAATCTGTCTTCAAGTTCTATGTTTGGTTCTATTGCTCTTCTATAATTTTCATAATTGAATAGTTCACATGATAATTTCCTGTAAGTCCTATAGGTTTCTCTGCTAATATTTTTTCTTTTTGACTGGATGATTTCAGATTACCAGTGTTTGAGTTTGTAGACTTTTTCTTCTGCCTTCTTGTCTGCTTTTGAAACACCCTGGTGTATTTAGCATTTATTCACTATACTCTTCATTTCCAGAATGTCTGTCTAGTTCCTTTTTGTAATTTACTGGGCTTTTCATTGTTTTCCTGGTTTTTTATTAAGCTGACTCTCTAGTTCCTCAGTGAACTGTCTTGAAACAATTACCAGAAATACTGTGTTAGACAATTCATAAATTGTATTGCTATGATGGTGTTGTTTCTGATTTCTTTGTATTCTATTGTATTTGTTGTGTATCTCATTGCTGTCCTCTATCTCTTTCAGTGCTTAGCGACTGGCTTTTGGAATGGAAGAGTTTTACCAATTAGCCTAGAGACTCTAGAGCTCTCTCAGATCTTACCTATGGATGGACCCCTCCACTTCTCTTTATCCCTTTAGAGCATGTCTTAGGATTGTGTACCTTCTCTCAATCTCAGATCAGGTTCAGAGAGCTTTCTGTTTATCTTTCCCAGTGAACAGCCTGAATGTTTAACGTTAAGTGCCAGTTCTCAATTCAGCACATTCAGGTCAGCTGTCTGCACGGGTTCATGACCTGCAGATATTCTTTGGGTCATCTGTGGGGTCACAGATGGGTGTGCTAGCTGGAGAGCAGAGTAGAAATACAGGGAACTGTGCTTTGTGTGTGGACAGGTGCACAGATGATGCATCCTATGAGGCTCATGGAACAACTCTTCATAGAGAGTTGAATCCATGGCCCTTTGCTGAGCTATTTCCCAGTTGCTGTGAGCTTCTTCGCATTTTGCCCAATCCCAGCCCATGCCAAATCCCTAAGTGAGATGAGAAGAGAGCCTCTTGGGAAATTTTCCATATGACTGGGGAAGCCAATCACTTACTAAAGATTCACTTTCTCTCATGGGAGAAATTAAGGGGGCCTTTCATAACATTGAGCTGTGTTGCCATAAGAGAGGGGCAAAGGGATTACAATGAAACTGTTTCGGCATCTCTATTTGATGCATTTATTTTCAGATTGTTGTTTCTTCCAATAGATCCTAGACCCTCTCCCCTGCATTAGACTCTTACAAAATATTCTTATCTGAGGATGGGCAGCAACTTTGGTACTTATGTGGGAAAATGAGGATTGAAAACAGTTATTCTGTAATCTTGCCTATATCATTCCTGAGTTTTCAGACCACTATGCTACCATTTGCACTCATCAAAGTGGGGTTAACTTGAAAGTGTTCTGCAGAATATTCATCATTCAATTTCATTCAATTTCAAAATTTGAAAGAACCTAGAGGGCTAAGAGGTATCACCCAGTGTAAAGAAGCTGGGAAATATCTAGCCCAACCTTCCATTTTACAAGCAAGCAAACTCAAAGGATTGACAGCAACTTAACCAAGGTTACCCAAATGAATCATGGAACGAGTAGACTGAAAAACCTAGATTTAATCATTTCATCTACTGAAAATTCCATGGAGAATTGTAAAAGATACTTCTTTATGATCGAGATGTGTTACCTAAACTGCCTGTTGTTCTTGAATTGATTCTTGGGCACTATTCTTGTCACATTCTTTAAGTACAAAGAAAAGCACCATATTGTTCTGAATTCATACAATCAGATCTGATGAGTGACATTATTGTAATTGCTTGGTCCTTGAGTCAACTGGCAATGGACCAACCATTAAGATCAAAATCATATAAGGATTCAAGGAAATCTTGGCAATGCATAAATGCATTTAGGAATAAAAGTCAAATTGGAACCTATTGACCTTGGCAGTTTTCCTTTAAGAGAGCACAGAGAAGCATCAGTGACCATGGAAATTAAAACTGTATCCTAAATAAATGAGAAGTATTCTAGATAAGATGAGCCAAGGAAAGAATAACAAGCAGTTGAAGCCTCTGAACACCAATCAGGGTTTTTAAGATACATTTGGGATTCCATGTAACAGATGAAGCATGGGAGAGAATAATAATACCAAGCTGTAGGAATCATTCTCTTATCATAGGCTCAGACCAATCAACATGGCAGTGCACAATGTGTATTAAAATGTAAATTTCAAAACTAATTATGATTTCCAAATAGCAGATGGTAATTCAGTTAGAAACACAATCCAAAGAATGATTCTTTCTGTTTGCTTAAAAAAGATTTTATGAAACAAAATGAAAAACACAGCACACACTGGTCATACATTTCAGAATGCATTGGAACCTGTGTGCTTGTTATACACATGCTAATTAATTCATCAGGATGCTACTGAACCCGAATCCTCAGGTTTCTTTCTAAAGTAGCACCAAACAATTACAACAACCCAAAATCACATCAGCCATGTAAGGACCTCTCCAAAAAAAAGTTCAGAACAGACAATATGTTGCATCCTCACTCTCTCAATTTTCTATTCCATTATTAGGTGCATGAGTTTCAATTTTTTTTTACTACCTTGAAGCAGTTGTACAAAAGGATTTTAATTCAATGTGTCAATTTATGACTATATTGCATCTGGAGCAATGCTACCCTTTCGGACATTCTCTCCATCTCTCCCAATCCCACCCACCCCCCACACACACCTGTCAAGCTACCTAGTTCCATTTTCACATATGTGTATTGGGTCTCCATTTTTGCTAGGACTTTCTCATAAGGTTGTGCTCTTGCCACAAGGAGTTCAGTGCTCTTACCAGAGCTCTTTGCTCTGCAAAGAAGAGAGAGAGCCAGGTTTCCTGTTATGATATGAAAAGAAGGCATATACCAGACAGTAGAGCTGGATGTCAGATGTCATAAATGTCAAATTTTTTATTCCCTAAAAGACACCCACAGGCTTTAACAGACCTGTGGTACAAGCAGAGGTAAAAGCTTTAGTTTGATCTCCTTTTCATCCTGTTCTTTTCTCCTTCTTGCTAACCTACATTATCCACAGGTCGATGGAATCTAGATTTCTCCTTTTCCCTGCCTAGAATTTCTTGATGTTCTTGCTAAGGTATCTAAAGAACTATGAGTGGCTGTGGAATTGTTTCAAGTAAACCGTTTTAAATTGTGTTCATTTCCTTGACAAGTTACTTAGACACAAATCTGTAACTGGAAGGCAGTGTTCCTTAAGGATAATTTAACTGCACAGTTCACAATCTGATTTACCTAAGTTAATTGTCTAAATTTCCTTGTGCAGCTCCGTCTGAAGGGTATGTCTATGAACTTGATATTCTTACATGAGTATATAGTACTTTATTGTAATTTATCCCTATTTTGAATTCATGGACCAAATTTTTAATAATTCAAATTATTTCTCAAAGTTCTGAAGGCTAGAAATCTAAGATCAAGATGTTGGCATGTATGGTTCTAGAGGCTTCTATCCTTAAGTGGCACTTAAAATATAAGAATGAAAGAGAAAGAAAAACTCATAATCAGCTTCTGAAAGGAAAGACTTAAAATGTGGCTATCACTGCCTTATCCCACCTGTTCTAGTGACAGAACTATCTGTGTTTACTTGAAACAATTTTAAATATATCTGCCAGGCACTAGTGGCTCATATCTGTAATGCTAGCTACTCAGGAGGCTGAGATCTGAGGCTCATGATTCAAGGCCAACCTGGGCAAGAAAGTCTGTGAGACTCTTATCTCCAATTAGATACCAAAGAGCCAGAAGTAGAACTGTGACTCAAGGGGTAGAGTGCTACCCTTGAGTGAAAAAGCTCAAGGAACTTTGTTCCGATCTTGAGGTCAAGCCCCAGAATCAACACCAAAAATCAAATAAAAACAAAAATCTAAAAAATGTCAAAAAAAACAAGAACATAGGGTCACAAAAAGAAACTTTATATCAAAATAAAATATATTCAATTTTTGGACTTCTACATGTACTTTAGATATGAGGCCTTTTACTTTGGGCCCTACTGGCCCATGCTTTATCTCTATATCATCCCCTAGACATGCAAGCCATTGAAATGGACAGAATAGAGCCATGATTGGCTCCCAAGGTACCAAGGAGAAAAGGGGGAAATGAACAGCCAGACTTTGAAGTCAGGCCCCACTTTACCACGCGAACCCCACTTTACCACGCGAACCTGAGATAAGCAGGCCCTGTGAGCAAACTCAGGACAAGCTTAGGGCCCAGCCGGTCGAGAACTCTAACCACTGGGAATGCTTAACTCTAACTGCCCCCAGAGTGCCTTGAGTCCTGAGCCAATCAGATTTGTACCTGTGTCCTAATCTTGCTTGCTTGAACACCTGATGGCTGAACTTTGTTTTTTGCCTTTATAAGCCCTGTGTAATCATAGCTCGCGGTTTCCTCCTAACCTCTGCTGTGTCGGTGGGTAGGACGTGGCCTGAGTTGCAGCTCGCCTGAATAAAGCCTTGCCTTGCTTTTGCATTTCGGGGGGGAAAAAAAAAGATAGGAGGCCTTTGTTGTTACAGACAAAAGGCCCAGAAACACAACAAATCAAAGAAAGGCTGGACAAATGGGAACGCATCAAACTACAGAGCTTCTGCACGGCAAAGAACATAGCTTGCAAGATAAACAGAAAGCCCACAGATTGGGAGAAGATCTTTACCAACCATAACTTTTTTTATGTGTGTCTGTAACAAAGAATATGAAGATCTAGAACCACAAGGCCAACTGTGCTGGTAATAATAATAATAATTGTAATAATGAAATAAAGCCAGTGATCCAGGAAGTAAATTCCTGACTCAGGTGACCTGACAGAGAGCAAGAAAAACAAGTTTGTAGAAATCATTCCATTTTATCCCTGATCTTTCTTGACACATGTTTTCTGGTGTTTGCGGCTGAGCCTACATATCTTTCTAGTTATTGTGGTTAACTTACTATAAATAGAATTTTATAAGAATAATAAAATACTTAATTCCATCTTTTGCTTTTTTCCCCTTAGCCCTAAATAATCTCATCACCTATTAGCTTATCACCTATTCTACAACGTGGCAATCTTTTCAGTCATTGTTCCACCATAATTAATTATTCATTAATATTTCAACAATTATTAATGAATCAATAATACATTGTTACAGAATTATCAATTATTAGTAATGAATTGATTCATGAATTATTGTTATCATGAATATATTGGTTTAAAATAATTATCTCATACTTTCTATAGGTAAGAATCTGGGCAATGTGTAGTTAAATCTCTGCTCAGAATCTCATCGAAGACTGAAAATCTAAGTATGATCACATTTGAACCTTGAGGTTTCTTCTACTTTCATGCAAACTGTTGGCAGAATTCAGTTCTCGGTAGCTGAGGAGCCGGAGGCCCCCACTACTCCCGGGCTCACAGCTTGCCGAGGTCACGTTTATGTGCTATTCCCTGCTTGTCTTATTTCTTCAAGCAAGCAGGAGAATCTCACTGTCTACTACAAGGGTATTGAATAAAAGTAATGTAACCAACAGAGTGGCTATCTCAGCATCCATGCCATCTGATGTAATTTAAGTAAAGGGTGACTATCCTACCATTTCCATAGTCCCAACCCCTAAGTGATGGAATCCCACAGAGGAATTACCCCAGAAGGCGAGAATCATGTGGTCTATCTAGAATCTGGCCCATCACCATACATCTTGCAGGAAGAACAGAGAAAAAAACATGCAAGAATGGGAGAACACTTGTTTTGGCCAGTCCTGGGACTTGAACTCAGGGCCTGAGCACTTTTTGCTCAAGGTTAGCACTCTACCACTTGAGCCACAGCACCACTTCTGGTTTTTTTCTGTATACATGGTGCTAAGGAATCGAATCCAGGGCTTCATGCATGCTAAGCAAGCACTCTACTGTTAAGCCACATTCCCAGCCAGGAGAACTCTTAAGTGGACAGAATGACTAGGAGTAGGGAATGGGATACATGCTGGCAAATGGAACAGAGCTGAGTGAAAAATATTGGGAGAGAATTTAATAGTCCTTTCTGACAATGGATTGTATGTGAGAAAGACATTAGGAAAGGTACAATAAATAGATCACTGGAACCACCACAGACAACAAAATAGAGTCTGCCCAGAAGTAGTTTTTTTTTAAGGCCAATAAATACATAAAGAAATGCTCAACATCTCTGACCACCAAGGAAATGAAATTCAAAACAACATTGAAAGTCTTTCTTACTGCAATAAGAATGGCCATCATCTAGAATATGACCAACAGCCAATGTGGGGGTGCTGTGGGTAAAGGAGCCCTATTACACTGTTAGTGAGAATGTAAACTCATACAACTACTATGAAGGACAGTTTTGAATTCCCCACAAAGCTAAATACAGGACTACCCTAGGATCCAGTGACACCGCTCTTGGGCATCTACCCGGAATATGTCATCAGAATATGGTAAAGACACTTGCTGCACTATTCACAGTAGCCAAGTTTTGGAAATAAAATAGAAGCCCTATGATGGATGAATGGATCAAGAAAATGTCACACACACACACACACACACACACACACACACACACACACACAGAGTGAAATTTTACTCATCCACTAGGAAGAATAACATTATGTAACTTGCAAGCATATGAAAAAACCTGGAAAAATTATGTTAAGACTAAAAGAGACTAATAAAAAGAAAAGGGCTTCATATTTTCTCTCATGTGGAAGTTGGATATAAATTATAAACATACGTGGAAATATATAGTGCCATATGTATACAAACAGATTGACTAAAATATGGTATATACAGAGGAGAAGTGATGCTTTTGAATAACTTATAATTTAACAAGATGAATACCAGGATGCTGAAACATGTTTTTACAGGGTGGGATGTTAAGGTCATACTAATAGAGAAAGGAAAGGTTACAGATAAAGTCATTATATTCAATGTACATAAGTGAAAATAGAACCAGGTAACTTGAGAACATGGGTGGGGTTGCAAGAGGGGCCATGAACAATGGAAGGGTGACATTGATCAAGAGGCATAGTGCTCATAAACTGACATGTTAAATCAAAATCTTTTCATACGACTACTTTAAGATAATTTTTTACTTGAAAAAAGAAGTCCGTAGCAAATTCTGCTATTAGACACCTATTTTTGTAGAAATCTTGAAGACTGCCAATTTTAATTTCTTTCCATTAATCTTGGGTATACTTTGCTTTTGTCTCCTTTTTAGTTTTAACTTTACTTTCATTAATTTCATGCCAATCTGTGCTGATAATGAAACTCAACATAACCCAACCTTGTTTTTATTAAGTTAGAAAAATCATTAGGCCTAGAATTCAAACAGACCTTAAATCAAATCTTTACTCCTTTACTTATAAGCTACTTTCTAAACCACATTAATTTTTAATCCTAAGTAACTAGTCTACATAATGTTCCTTAACTTAGCTTGTTCTCAAAATATTGTCTATATTTGACTAGTTTGTCCCCTACAATCTCAGTGACAGTTATGATCAGCCGTTTACCCAGATTGACAACAAAATAAATGCAGTTAATTGCTTTATAAATTCTTCACGTGGCTGTACATATTCAAAAAGATAATATCTATAACTATCTTAAATATATAATGAATGTCAGCTTCTACTATAATTTTTATTATTTGTTGTGCCATAGTAAACCAAGTGGCAAGTACTATTATTAAGTAAATGACTGGAAAAAAATAGGAATGTGCAGTTAAGACATTAGTGGGGAAAGCTCTTATTAACATGCTTCCCAACCTATTCTGCAAAACTCACAAGGGCCAAGGTTTTGTCTGTTCTATTCATTGATGCTTTCTCAGAACCTAGAAGGGTGTCTGGCACATAATATGCTCTCAAGGAATACAATATTCAATAACTGAAACAATATTCTAATTATAATCTGCACTATGGTGTACATGGACTTAAACCATGGACAAGGGTGAAGACAGGATTAGAAGAGTTGAAAACACATTATGTTCTTGTTAGAAGACATCATCAGAAATTTATTCATTTGGGGCTTAGACACTCTAATAGATGTTGTACAAATAAGAACAAGCATATGAGACATGACTTCTTTTCTGAAGGATCTTCCTTGAATGCAGAAAACACTTGGATGCTAGTTATTTCTACTTTTTTTTTCCCCAGTCCTGGGCCTTGAACTCAGAGCCTGAGCATTGACCCTGGCTTCTTTTTGCTCAAGGCTAGCACTTGAGCCATAGCGCCACTTCTGGCTTTTTTTTTCCTATATATGTGGTACTGAAGAATCGAACCCAGGGCTTCATGTATGCGAGGCAAGCACTCTACCACTAGGCCATATTCCCAGCCGATGCTAGTGATTTCTGTTATTACATACAAATTAGCAGTGAAATACAAATAAAATTATACAGGAGTACACAGAAAAGAGAGACTAATGTTGGAAAGGGTTTGGCTCCAGGGCCAAGTTCATCCTGTGCTCTGTTTCTGAAAGGACCATGAGCTAAGGATTTTATTTTACTTATTTTTGTCAGTTGTAAGGCTTTAACTGGGGGCCTGGGCGCTGTCCCTGTGCTTTTTCGCTCAAGGCTAGTACTCTACCACTTGGAGTCCAGCAACACTTCCAGTTTTCTGGGGAGTAATTGGACTTAAGAGTTTCATGGGTTTTCCTGCCCAAGCTGGCTTTGAAGCAATCCCTAAATCTCAGTCTTCTGAGTAGCTAGGATTACAGGCATGAGCCACTGATGCCCAGCTGGATGGTCTTTAAATTGTAATGAAAACAAAGTATATGAAGACTATATATGACCTAAAAAGTTAAAAAAATACTCTCTGTTCCTTTGTTCCTTACAATAGATCTGTGGACACCTGCTCCAAACTTTAATAAAACAGAAGGCATCACAGAAGGCATTTGTGACCTGGACATTTAACCAAAGGACAGAGATGGGACATAGGAAGGGCACTTGGAAAAGAGAAATGATTTCGCTAAAATAACTTTTAGCAGTGGGTCCAGTGGACTTCATCAGAGCATATTTGGAGAGTAGTGGTACTAAATCTTATTGAAGAGTAGTGGTACTAAATCTCATTGGAGGGGATTATGAGAGTTATGAAGGAGAGAAGTAGAAGAAAAAGTCTAGAATAGTTATCTATGGTGCTGGGATAAAGAAGTGAATTGTGTAGTAACATAACATATCATAGCTACCAAAAAAGAGCATTTCTTGGAGTTTTGTTAAGAACTCTAATGATAGAAGCTGATTTTTCACAGAAGACATAACTACTAATGAGATTTTTATAACTAACCAGTGATAAATCCAACAATGCATCTGCCCATATACCTATGGCAGCCATAGATGATAGACAGACAGACAGACAGATAGATATAGACATCCATGTATATATATATAATATATATATTCATTATAAAATATATTCATTCTCTCTTTCTTGCTCATCACCTTGCTCAAACATCTAGCTCCCTGAAAACATGAAACTGTGATTTAAAACAGGACTTCAGACAGACCTTCCAATGTAGCTTTGTTTAACATGACACTGTGCTATTAATACATGACACTATGTTATTAATAATATTCACCCAACAAGTCACAGAACCACTATTTCATCCTCATTTAGTAGCAATCTCCAGCAATCAAATAATTGTGCTTCTCTGTCTGGCTGAAGCACAGATGCACTTACACAGATTGGTCTGTTGGTCAGTTCCATTTGCTGACAGCTCAACAGGAAGGGCTTTATTTATTCAATGCATAAAGCTATGCATGCAGTTGGAACCTGAGCTATAGAAGAAAAAATAAAAAGGACAGAGGAAGGCAATGGAAAAATACTTGTTGAAAGGAACAAAATGGAAATCACTTTGGAAAGTCTTTGTTTCGTGACACACATGCAGGCCATCCCAATTTCCTCTAAAATTCCAGTTTCCTCTAAAATCATGAATACCTCAACTGTCTTTCCTCGTAGAGCCTTTATCCAGAAACACACACCGTCTGCTTGTTGTCTTTCTGGTCAAATACACTGCAGCCACCCCTGCACACCCTGAACTGTCAGGAACAGCACTTTTCAAAATTAGAAAAGGAATGTCATCAGACTAAAGCAGATGTGATGAGAAAAATGAAACAAACTGAGGAAAATCACAAGAGAAATGGTTGTGAATTATTTTCTATTAGACTAAGATGGCTTCACTGGACTTGGGTGCAGCTGGTGACAACCAAGGGAAAGACCTCTGATCATTCTTCCTGACTTTTCACTATTCCCTGCTTTTGCCCAGAACCCCAGTTCTCAACTGACTCATCTGGACTATGTTTAAACCATTACTTGCTATACATCTATTCTCCTTTCTTCCTTCTTTCTTCTACTTTAACTCTTCCATTTACTTGGTAAAACACCAAAAGGATCACTTTTCATATTTCATAGAAGAGTCTGTTGATCGTAGCTCAGCTCTATCATTTACTAGGAACAGTCAGAGTCAAATGGAATGATAGGATGAGTTCCAATTGGCAGAATCCTTGGAGGAAAGGAGGGAAAGAGGAAACACACGAGGGTACGATGAAGCAAAAAGGAGGAAGGTATTTGTTAAGAGCATTTCATTTTAGAGGGGCTAAAGACAAGGCTGAATAAGGATGAATATGGCTGAAGTAGTTAGTTTGCTTGCTTGAAAATAGAAGACAATGAAACCTGTGGAAATCCTCCCAGCCACTCCATCATGTGTAGGCTGGCAGTTTGCTCCCCCCCAATATACAATTCTCGCCTGAACTATGTGGCGGGTTTCCTTTCTGGCGAACTTTACACTAATGACACACATTCCCATCCTGCTGAAAGATTTTTGTAAACATCACCAGTGATCTCCAGTAGTCAGCCGTTATTCATTCTTGGGTGAGTTATTCACTGCATTCTTCACTGAACATTTTATTCACTTGGCTTTTACAATACCAGTCACCTACTTCTGCCCACCAACTTTCAGTCTCATTTTCTAGGTTTTCCTTATGTTCCCAAATCTCATATATGAAAGTTTGCAAAACAGTCTACTCCTCTTCTTTCCACAGATGCCCTGGCCTTGGAGATCATCTATAGGCTGATGCCTTCCACAGCTGTCTCTTAACATCAGACTTGGAGGTCCAACTTCTTATTTCATAAAACATTTTAGATATGTTGTTGGTGTTATGCCACGTCGCGAGAAGACCACTAAGAAGGCCATTGAGACTCAGACATTCCGAAATGCAAAAGCAAGGCTTTATTCAAGCGAGCTGCAACTCGAGCCTTGTCCTACCCACCAACACAGTGGAGGTTAGGAGGAAGCCCCGAGCTGCAATTGCACAGGGCTTATAAAGGCAAAAAACAAAGTTACAGCAATCAGGTGTTCAAGCAAGCAAGATTAGGACACCGGTATAAATCTGATTGGCTCAGGGCTCGAGGTACTCTGGGGGCAGTTAGAGTTAAGCATTCCCAGCGGTTAGAGTTCTTGACCAACTGGGCCCTAATAAGCTTGTCCTGAGTTTGCTCACAGGGCCTGCTTATCTCAGGTTCGCGTGGTAAAGTGGGGCCTGACTTCAAAATGGCTTTAGTCTGGCACTTCATTTTCCCCCTTTTCTCTTTGGTACCTTGGGAGCCAATCATAGCTCCCTTCTGTCCATTTCAATGGCTTGCATGTCTAGGGGATGATATAGAGATAAGGCATGGGCCAATAGGGCCCAAAGTAGTAACCAAAAACAACTCTAGTCCTTTGGTTTTAAAGGGGGGCTGATGGGTGAAGATCATCCATCTTTTGTAGCTTCTTCAGGCTGTCTCAGGGACGTTGACCTTACCTAGCCAGGAACCTATAACCTTAGTCTATTTTACCAAGGGACTGCAGGATTATTTCAAACTGGAAATTAGCTATACAGACTTACCATTAGCTGTATAGTGTTTAGGATCCAAATGTCAGCAACAAAATAATACATAAACTTCTCAGCTGTGCTCTAAGGGTCGAGTGGCTATACCCGTACTCCTGAGCAAGCCCAAAACTACCAATGCCTTCTTGCATGGGACTTTACAGGACTCCTGCTCATTCAGGTTTGGGTTCGAGTGATCTGGCACATCCCAGTTGCCTGCGGCCAGATCACATAAGTCTACTACTAAGTCTGGCCACCAGGTTCCTAAGGGGGCTTCCTTAGTTGCTAAAATAAGGGGGTCACCCCACTTTGGAGTGAGCTGCCAAAATAGCATCAACATTAGCCTGGGTAGCAAGGAAAGAAGGTAAAAAGAAAATTATAACAATATTCAGTCTAACTTTCTTTTCTTGAGGCGAAGGCAAAGCGGCTGAGTCGGGTGCTTAGAGACCTCCCATGTTCCACCACGGTAGTTGTCGTCCAGGGCAAAGGGGTCAGCTGGCCTGGCGTGGGAGCAATGGACCCAAGTGGCGATGCCGTCTACCTTGAGGGCGGTGGGAGTAGTCAGTAGCACCACATAGGGTCCCTTCCACCGTGTTTCTAAGGCTTTGGGGTTATGCCTCCGGACGAACACCCAGTCCCCTGGTCTGAATAAATGGGAATAGAAGCGGAATCATATAATGCCTTAAGTTGGGACCATATACTCTTGTGCGCGAGCTGCAAATAATCAAGTTTACACAGAAATTCAGCATCATCCAAATCAGCAAGCAATTCAGTCTGAAGGCTAGGGATAATGGGCGGGGGCTACCCGTACATTATTTCAAAAGGAGTAAAGCCAAGCTGATAGAGAGAATTTCTTACTCTAAGCAGAGCAAAAGGAAGGAGTGACACCCAGTCTGTGCCAGTCTCTAAGGCTAATTTAGTCAAGGTCTCAGAGTCCGATTCATTCTCTCTACCTGTCCTGAACTCTGGGGTCTATAAGCACAATGCAATTTCCAATCCATCCCCAGTGCAGCGGCTATTCCCTGACTTTTGAGATGAAGGCCGGTCCGTTGTCCGACCCAATGGTGGATGGGAAGCCATACCTGGGTAGGATTTCTTCCAGCATATTCTTAGCCACTACATTCGTGGTCTCATGCCTTGTTGGATCAGCTTCAACTCATCCTGAAAAGGTGTCTACAAAAACTAGCAAATATTTGTATCCAAATTTTCCAGGTTTAATTTCTGTGAAATCTACTTCCAATACACGCCTGGCCTATCCCCACGGAGGCAAGCTCCTTTAGTAACTTGTTGATTGGGGGCATTGATGAGCTGACAGGTCTTACAATTTTTAACAATATCTTCAATAAGTTGATCTTGTCTAATTTTCACTTTGGAGTGTCAGAGCAAGTCCTGCGTTCTTTGGGTTCCCATGTTAGAAGCTCGTTGGATTCTCTTAAGGATCCCCTTACCCAGCCCTTGCAGCAAGATAAGTTTCCCTTCACAAGTTTTCCACCAGTCATTGTTTCCTTCTCTGTCCGGGGGTTTGTGGGCCATGGGAATTTTCTTTATCCACTCCAAGTCTTCTTGGGAATACTGGGGCACAGGAGGCAAAGCTCGTGGCCCTGGGTCTACTAGAGCCAATACTTCTGCTCCAGGCTGGAGGGCTGCTTCCTTGGCTGCCTGGTGGGTCAGATTATTCCCTTGAGTCACTGAATCAACTCCCTTTTGATGACCCGGACAGTGCATAATGGCAATTTTTGCTGGTTCCCATAGGGCCCGGATGAGGCTTAAAATCTCCTGCTTGTTTCTAATGGCCTTTCCTTAGGCTGTCAGTAGCCCCCTCTCTTGGTATTCACATCAGGTAGGCCTAAGGCAGGGGCTTCCAGAAGGCATTTCTTGATTGCCTCAAAGGCTTTTTGCATCTGCTCAGTCCAATGAAACTCTGGGAGGTTTTTGGTGGCTTCATATAGAGGCTTGACCATCTCAGCAAACCCAGGTATCCACAGCCGGCAAAAGCCTGCTGTTCCCAGGAGCTCTCTGACTTGTCTGGCTGACTTAGGCACAGGGATTTTTAGCACAGTCTACAGTCTCTTTACGTGCATCTGACAGCCAATGCTTGCCCTCTTTTAATATGAAGCCCAGATAGGTGACTTCAGGTTTACAAATTTGTGCCTTTTAACATTCTAGTTTGTAAAAGCTTTTTCCTGACTGGCTGGGGAACTGATCTCTGATGACCTAAAAAATGCCTTTGCATTACCTTTGCATTACCTTTGCAGGCCTTTAACAGATCTCAATAAGGACACAATCTCAGGTCTACAAGCTTTCTTTCCTGAACAGGTGTACAAGCTCAAAATTCACTGCCAGTTAGGGCTTTGAGCACATGCAGAGGATTGGGATCTTTAAACTATCCTCTCATTTGACAAACTTACCCTTACTACCCACTATCACAGATACTGGCAAGTTCCTGCCCAGTAGACAGACATGGGCAATAAAAGGCATGCTTATGAACTATTCTTCTAGGACCTCCCGGCTCTGATTAACTTTTGAAAGTCCAAACAGGAGTGACTCTAGGATCTGACACCATCTCTGCCATCCAAGCAGTGGCTTACTGCCTCTGGATGCTCCATCACTTTTGTCCCAGGAGGAGTGACTTTTCACTGGACTTGGACTCAGGAACTGAGTGCTATCCCTCAGCTTTCTAGCTCAAGACTAGCACCCTACCACTTTGAGCCTCAAGCGACTCACGACTCTTGTTCTCAGCACATCTGCTGGCCAACTAGAGATGAAGACTCTCACAGGGACCTTCTTCTGCCCAGGCTGGCTTTGAACTGCAGATTTCAGATCAATGAGTCTTACAAGAGGCCACTTTACTCCAATTAAAAGCAACAAGGTGGTCCACACAGAAGTAGTTTTTAAGCATGCTCTTACCTGGAACTTATTAAGGGCCAATATTAGATCTTGACAAACTTGTAGGAATCACCTGTCCTTCTCTGTGGGCCTGCTGGAAACTGTTACAAAAAACCTACAAAGAAACGAATGGCAATTAAACATTTTGGTAGCCATAATTCTCCTTTTCTCACTTTGCAATAATCATTTAGGACAATTTTACTTCCAAATATCTTATAAATGTATTCTTGATTTCCAAAGCCTTTTTACTAACCTCTGCTTTAACACTAACACTTTAGCATTTATCTGCATTGGAAAAACTCTGAAGCTTACAGGCATTCTGAAACCAGGTGTCTTTGCCTCCCGGCTGCTTGTTTTAAAAGAGCCTCTTTTTTTTTTCAGTCCCAGTTACCGCATGGCATGAAGATCTTTGAACTCAAATGACAATTTTTCCTTAATGCAAGAATTACAATTACAAAATTAGAAATACTTATCCATTTAGCTTTCCAATAAATTAGTGAGAAATGTTAGCCCATTTTGCCATTTCTTCCTACATACATAGAGTTAATGAGAGTTTACTCCTATCCCCATTAGTTTAATATATGTCCTTTAAAATCCAAATTACAAAAATAGCACAGGAATCGGATCACATCAGATAAACTTTTCAACCATTTAAAAAACTTTTCCAATTCTTAGTATCTCTCAAGGAGCAGTTTTAGAAATTCCAGTCAAATCATTCATTTTTACCACAAGGTTTCCCATGTTCACCTGCTAACAAAGACAAAAGAAAGCCCTCTATTGGCTCCATCCTGACTCCATAGGGCTTGATGAATTCATGCCAGTTTGCCCTTCGTTAAATCGTCTTAAGATACCCACTTATTTTTTAATGCTAATTAAAGAACCCTGAGAAATCCTTTTTAACTCTACTTCTTGTTTTTTAAACAATGCACTAATCTTTTAAAACATTTGGTAACACCCGAACTTGATGACCATTTGAATTTAAACTTAAACTTAATTTTGCATTATACTACAGTCTTGAACATGTTCACACTCACACATGCACACACACACACATATTCAAAAGATCTTAAAGCGCACAAAATAAACATCAGCCGTACATTTTTCAGTGGCAAGAGATATTTTTGCCAATCTTACTCCTGCAACACACAAATTTTAAGACAAAACTTTTAACATATCATTTTAGCATTCTTCAGCCTCATTTTCCAGGGTTTGATAGTCTTAGCAAAACATTTTAGTTTTAGTAAAACATTTTCTGCTGAAGAAGGCTGGGTGGGGGTCCCCCCAGAGTTCTTTTTGCAGACACTCACACTCTGTGAACCGTCGCCTGTACATCTTTCCAATGAGCTACACAGGTTTGACACAAAAGAGACTGTCAGACTTACAAACAACACAGAGACGACAGCACTGCACGGTGGGGTCACTCCCCACCGCCTGCGGGTGGCTTGGGCTGGCCCGGCGTCCACCCCTGGGGGGCTGCAGGTCAGCACTCGGAGCTGACGCATCCGTGTCCTGGGCTGCCGGCGCCAGCAAGTTGACTGGGCGGGACCCTCCAGAGCAGAGGGCACAGCTGAAACATTCTCCTCAGAGTCCTCCTCTTATAGAGTTAACTGGGGTGGGGAGTTTGGAGGAGGAAAATTTCCTCCTCCGTGCTTCTTCCCTGAAGGACAGGTGGGTACAATTTCTTCTCTTCCTTCTTGGTTTCTCTTTTGTCTAGATGGCCCGAATGAGGGGTGTAGATTAGGCATTGCAAAGTCCTGATCTTACCTATGTCAAAGCTCCCCTCGGTTGGCCAATTAGTTCCCTCAAAGGTGGGCCATTCTGACTTGCACAGGGTGACCCACTTTTCCTTCTAAAGGGCCACACCTTGGTTCTGAGCTGTCTCCTTAACCTCCCTCCAGTGAGCTAGGATCAAGTCTAGGGGGCTAGATGGAGGTTCCCATGATAGAACGTTACCCATAACTCTGATCAGATGTTCAGTCCAAAAGGCTACAAAAAACAAAATACAAAAGGAGGGAAACATACAGGCCTGAGAACAAGAAAAGCTACGAGTTGGAGATCTCCCAAGTTGGCCTACAACCTCCTGCAAGAGTGCAGAAGGAGTAGACCCAAGTTGGCCCACAACCTCCTGCAAGCTAGAAGCGGAGGGAGCAGATCCAAGTACAAGGTGGGCGGGTTGGGTCTCGGTTAGGAGGCTCTGCCGGTCAGTTCCGGCCAAAAACCAAACTCAAGCCCTACAAGTATCAAGGTAGGGTTTCAGGGGTCCCCCTTCAAGGGTGGAGAGTCTGGGGCGTCTCCCCAGGATTGCTGAGTAAGCGTGTCTGCTTCGACAACTCCTTCAAGAAATACAAGTCAGAACAGTCGTCCTCAAAAAAGAAGCAAAGCAGACAAACAGACAAATTACAGGACAAGACAAATGAACAGCGCTGTTTTCTTACCTTCGGAGTCTGGGGTCTCGGGGGTCTCTGGGGCTTTCCCAGAGGAGCCCCCAACTGTTATGCCAAGTCACAAGAGGACCACCAAGAAGGCCACTGAGACTCAGACGTTCCGAAATGCAAAAGCAAGGATTTATTCAGGCGAGCTGCAACTCGGGCCTCGTCCTACTCACCGACACAGCGGAGGTTAGGAGGAAGCCCCGAGCTGCGATTGCACAGGGCTTGTAAAGGCAAAAAACAAAGTTACAGCAATCAGGTGTTCAAGCAAGCAAGATTAGGACACCGGTATAAATCTGATTGACTCAGGGCTCGAGGCATTCTGGGGACGGTTAGAGTTAAGCATTCCCAGGCGGTTAGAGTTCTTGACCGACTGGGCCCTAATAAGCTTGTCCTGGGTTTGCTCACAGAGCCTGCTTATCTCAGGTTCACATGGTAAAGTGGGGCCTGACTTCAAAATGGCTTTAGTCTGGCTCTTCAGTTGGCATTTCCAATTCAATAGACCAAAACGCACTACTCCCAGCTCTCTTCTTGAAATCTTTCAAATCTCTTTAAGCAGTGACTCTATCCTTCCCACTACTCAAGCCTACAGTTTTGTAGCCATCCTTGCCAATGGGTTTGTTCATCCATCAGCAAATTCTGCTATACCTTCAGAAGGCCAGACACTTCCTCTGCGACCTCACCTCCCACTTAAATTACTGCAGTAGCCTTCTGTGTATGTGCACAAGCGCTTGTGTGCGTGCATGCGTGAAGGATAAAAGCACTTTAACAAAATTTTGTCTTCATATGGTGGAAAGAGCATCTTCCTTGGATATTTCTTTTTTTTTTAATTAATTGGACATAAATTTTTTTACAAGGTGTTGTGCAAAGAGGGTGCAGTTACATAGTAGGGCAGTGTGTGCATTTCTTGTGATATCTTACGACCTGTTTTTCTATCCCTTGTCTAGGTCAGGTTGACATATATGCAATATACAATGTATCAAGAACATATACAGTATTCACAGACTTGGTCTCTACTGTCTCTCCGTCTCCCTTTGTTAACAGTCATATATCAGGGAGATCATGCCCCTTTGTTTTCTGTGTTCTAGGCTTGTCTCACTCAACATTATTTGTTCAAGTTCTGACCATTGCCCTGCGAATAACAGTATTTCACCATTCCTAATCGCTATGTAGTATTCCATTGTGTATAAGTACCATATTTTTTGGATCCATTCGTCTGTGGAGGGGCATCTGGGTTGTTTCCATATTTTGGCTATTGTGAATTGTGCCGCGATAAACATGGAAGTACAAATGTCTTTTTGATATCTTGGATTTTGCTGTTTAGGATAGATGCCTAGGAGTGGTATGGCTGGGTCATAGGGTAGGTCTATATTGAGCTTTTTGAGAAACCTCCATACTGTTCTCCAAAGTGGTTGTACTAATTTGCACTCCCACCAACAATGGAGAAGGGTTCCTCTTTCCCCACAGCCCCTCCAGCATTTGTTGTTTCCTGAGTTCAGAGTATAGGCCATTCTAACTGGGGTGAGGTGGTATCTCAGGGTTGTTTTTATTTGCATTTCCTTTACTAGCAGGGATGTTGAGCATTTCCTCATATGTTTCTTTGCCATGTTTATCTCTTCCTTGTGAAGTCTCTCTTTAGCTCTTTTGCCCATTTCCTAATAGGTTTATTGGGCTTGGAGGGGCTTAGTTTTTTGAGTTCTCTGTAGATGACCAATATCAGGCCTTTGTCTGTTACTGTGCTGGTAAATATCCTTTCCCATATCGTTGGCTGTCTTTCTATTTTGGTGGCTATGTCCTTAGCTGTGCAGAAACTTTTTAATTTGTAGTAGTCCCATTTGTCGAGTCTTTCCCCTATTTGTTGTGCCCCTGGGACTCTATTCAGGAAGTTCCTTCCTGTGCCTATAAGTTCTAGTGTCTTTCCTACTCTGTCCTTCAGTAGTTTCAAGGATTCAGGTCTGATGTTGAGGTCCTTGATCCATTTTGAGTTGATCTTGGTGCATGGTGATAGGCTTGGGTCTACTTTGAGTTTTCTGCATATGGCTGCCCAGTTCTCCCAGCACCAGTAGTTGAAGAGGCTACATTTATTCCATTGTATGTCTTTAGCTCCGTTGTCGAATATCAGTTGGCTGTAAGAGTGCGGTTTTATTTCTGGGTCTTCAATTCTAATCCATTGGTCTTCCGATCTGTTTTTATACCAATACCATGCTGTTTTTGTTATGATGGCCTTGTAGTAGAGCTTGAAGTCTGGTATTGTGATACCTCCTGCACTGCTTTTTTTTTGCCTAGAATTGCTTTGGCTATTCTAGGTTTTTTGCTGTTCCATATGAATTTATGGATTGGTTTCTCTATTTCAGTGAAGAATGTGGCTGGGATTTTGATAGGTATTGCATTGAATTTGTATAACAATTTGGGCAATATGGCCATTTCCACTATATTGATTCTGTCTACCCATGAGCATGGGAGGTCTTTCCATCTTCTTGTGTCTTCTTTGATTTCCCTTATTAGATTTTTGTAGTTTTCATTGAATAGGTCCGTCACGTCCTTGGTTAAGTTGACCCTAGGTACTTTATTCTTTTTTTGGCTACTGTAAATGGAATTGTTTCCATAATTTCCTTTTCTGTTTGTCTATTGCTGGTGTACAGAAAAGCTGCTGACTTTTGTGGGTTGATTTTGTATCCTGCTACTTTGCCAAATTGGTTTATTAGGTGTAGGAGTTTGGGTACTGAGTTTTTTGGGTCCATCAGATATAAGATCATGTCATCTGCGAATAGGGATAACTTGATTTCTTCCTTGCCGATGTGGATCCCTTTGATGTCTTCCTCTTGCCTTATTGCTATGGCTAGGGATTCCAGCACTATGTTGAACAGAAGTGGGGAGAGTGGGCATCCTTGTCTTGTTCCTGAGTTTAGGGGGAATGATTTAAGTTTCTCTCCATTTAATATGATATTAGCAGTTGGTCTGTTGTCTTTTATTGTTTTGAGGAATGTTCCATCTATTCCTGTTCTCTCCAAAGCTTTTAATAGGTATGGATGTTGTATTTTGTCAAAGGCTTTTTGGGCATCGACTGAGATAACAATGTGATTCTTGATTTTAGTTCTGTTTATGTGGTGAATTACGTTGATTGATTTACGGATGTTGAACCATCCTTGTGACTGAGGGATAAAGCCTACTTGGTCATGATGTATGATATTCTTGATCAGTTTCTGGATCCTATTAGCTAATATTTTATTGAGGAGCTTTGCATCTGTGTTCATTAGTGATATTGGTCTGTAGTTCTCTTTTTTTGTTGGATCTTTGCCTGGTTTGGGAATGAGTATGATATTAGCTTCATAGAATGAGTTTGGGATTTCTCCCTCCGTTTCTATTTCGCGGAAGAGTTTGAGGAGTATTGGAATTAGCTCCTCACAAAAGGTTTTGTAGAATTCATTGGTGAATCCATCTGGGCCTGGGCTTTTCTTAGTAGGGGGGTTCTTGATTACCTCCTGTATCTCACCGTAAGTTATTGGTTTATTTAGTTGATTTATTTCTTCTTGGTTCAGTTTGGGCAGTTTGTACTTCTCTAAGAATTGATCCATTTCTGTAAAATTATTGTTTTTTGCTGAGTAGAGGTTTTGGAAATAGCTCCTTATGATTGTTTGAATATCGTCTGTACTTGTTGTAATTTTTCCTGTGGAGTCCCTGATTTTACGAATATGAGTCTCTTCTCTTCTTTTTTTTTGTAAGTCTTGCAAGGGGTCTGTCAATTTTGTTTATTTTCTCAAAGAACCAGCTTTTAGTCTTATTTATTTGTTGAATGGTCTTTCTATTTTCAATCAGATTTATCTCTTCTTTAATCTTTGTGATCTCTCCCCTCCTAGTCGTTTTAGATTATGTCATTTCTTGTTTCTCCAGTTGTTTTAGTTTCATCGTGAGGGTATTCACCTGCTCTGCTTCCATTCTTTTAATGTGGGTGCTGAGTGCAATGATCTTGCCCCTCAGTACTGCCTTAGCTGTGTCCCATAGGTTTCTTTGTGATGTGTTTTCTTTGTCATTGTGGCTTATGAATTCATTGATTTCATCTTTAATTTGGTCTGTGGCCCAAGTGTTGGATAGCAGCATGGGGTTTAGCCTCCAAGAGTGTGTATAGGCTCTGTGGTATCCTTTGTTGTTGAGGGTTACCTTTAATCCACTGTGATCAGATATAATACATGGGATGATGTCAATACTTTTGTATTTGCTGAGGTTCTTTGTGTGGGCTATGACATGGTCTATTTTGGAATATGATCCATGGGCTGCTGAAAAGAAGGTGTATTGGGTCTCTGTAGGGTGAAAGGTTCTATATAGGTCTGTTAGATCCATTTGGGAAATGGTGTTATTTAGGTCCTCAGCTCCCTTACTAATCCTCTGGGTGTTGGATCTGTCTCTTGGAGAGAGAGGAGTATTAAAGTCACCCACTATGATTGTGTTTGCGTCTATCTTGCTCTGTAATTCTTTGAGAATTTGTTTGACATATGTCGGGCCTCTTTTGTTTGGTGAATATACATTTATCACCATGATTTCTTGATTCTGGATTTTTCCTTGTATTAATATGTAGTGTCCTTTGTCTTTTTGAGTGGACTTTAAAGAGAAGTCCAGCTTGTCTGAGATCAGAATGGCTACACCTGCCGTTTTGGTGGGTGCATTTGCTTGGTAGATCTTGCTCCATCCTTTCACTCGAAGCCTGTTTTTGTCCCTTGCTGTAAGGTGGGTCTCTTGTAGACAGCAGATGTCAACTTTTTGTTTGCGAATCCATTCTGCCAGTCTGCTCCTCTTTATCGGGGAGTTTAAACCATTTATATTTAAAGAGATCAAGGATAAGGGTGTGTTTTCTCCTTCCATTTTCTTGTTGGGCTGTTTTTTCCTCTTTTTTTTTTTTCTTGTCTTTAGTGAGCTGGTCTTTCTGCTGGACTTTGGCTATTGAAGTTTCTTTCTGATTCTGTCTGTGTGTCTTTTACGATCTCTGTTGGGTGGGGTTCCCCTCTTAATATTCGCTGCAGGGCTGGTTTTTTATTCACATACTCCTTTAGCTCCTCTTTGGTGTGGAAAGATCTGGTTCTCCCTTCGAATGTGAACTCCAATTTGGCTGGATATTTGATCCGAGGTTGTAAATTGTTATTCTGGAGTACTTGGATGGTGTTCTTCCACTCACTTCGAGCTTGGTAAGTTTGTGTGGATAAGTCGGATGTTATTCGAATCCTCTTCCCATTGAAAAAAGTTTCCTTCTTCGCTTTGGCTGAATTCAGAATTTGCTCTTTAATCTTGAGGTCTGTAGTCTTGAATATTATGTGCCTTGGGGTGGCTTTCCTGGGGTCTGGCCTGCCAGGTGTCATATAGGCTTCGGTTACCTGGATGGGGTCCCCTGTGAGGTTGGGGAAGTTTTCTGCAATAACTTTATTGAGAACATGATTAAGCCCTCTGTTCTGGTATTCGGCTCCTTCTTCTATTCTAATTATGCGCAGATTATATCTCTTGTCTTTGTCCATTAGTTTCTGGATTAGTCTTCCCTGAAGCTTCACCTTTTCTTGGAGAGTGGTCATTTTCTGGTTGTTGTCAGCTGCTTCATCGTCCAGGTGAGAGATTCTGGATTCTATATGGTCCACTCTTTGTGTTATGGTTTCAATTGCGGAGTTTATGGATGTCAGAGAGCTATTTATGGTTGTCATATCAGCTCTGATCGTGGAGATTTCTTCCTTTAAAGAGTTGTATTTTAAATATATTTTTTCATGCATTTCAATTCTCAGGATGTAGAGATTTTCTTTAAAGGCAGCTTGCATTGTATCCATTTTTGCTTCCATTTCTTTTTTTTTTTTTTTTTCCCAGTCCTGGGCCTTGGACTCAGGGCCTGAGCACTGTCCCTGGCTTCTTCCTGCTCAAGGCTAGCACTCTGCCACTTGAGCCACAGCACCGCTTCTGGCCGTTTTCTGTATATGTGGTGCTGGGGAATCGAACCTAGGGCCTCGTGTATCTGAGGCAGGCACTCTTGCCACTAAGCCATATCCCCAGCCCTTGCTTCCATTTCTTTAAAGCAGGCTTGCATTGTATCCAGTTTTGCTTCCATTTCTTTCTTGGCTTCCTGGGTGTCCTTCCAGATTTCTGCTCTAAATTCCTGGAATTGTTTTCTGATTTCATTTCTGACGCTTTCGATCATTCCTGTTAACATGGCCTCATTTGCTTTTTTAGTCTCCATCTCCTCTTCAGTCGTGCTGCTTTTTGGAGCTGGCGAGTTGGCTTGCCCTTTGATGAACTGAGTTATGTTTCTTTGTGATTTGCGCATCTGGAAATCTGGATGGCTTCTCAGGTTTGGTTTGTAGCTCTTCCCTCCCTCCTGTGTGGGCGTAACTACGGCAGCAGGTGCTGCTGCTGTGGTCCCGCCCACCAGTGCAGGGTACACCTACCAGAGTGGGCGCTGTTGCCGGGGGTACCGCCCTCCTGTGCACTGTGCATCCACTTCAACCGGCACTTCGGCGGGATATGCCTCCCAGAGCAAGTCCCGGGTTGTTGGGTTGTGCTTGCGCCCTCCCGCGAGTCCGTTGGGGGCGGCGGTATGTGTGGGGCCCAGTGGGATCGACTGTCCGGGTGTGGCTTGGCACCTTCAGACCTCACCTCCGCTGTGGCGGGGGGGGGGGGGGGGGGGAGGGACGTGATCAGGCTCAAGTGACCCTGCTGGGCTGGTATTGCCCACCAGCGCCTGTGGTTTTAGTTGTAAGAGTCTGCGAGGTCCAGGCGCCTCGGGTGGGGTTTGCACAACCGGCTGTCTCCCGGCCCCTGTTGGGAAGGGGGCGGGGCTGGTTCTGCGGGTTCAGGAACCTGTGGGGTGTTGGTGCTGCTGAGCCCTTCCCCTGCTAAACTGACTTCCCAGCGCCTGATGGGAGCTTCCCCGCTTGATTTGGGGATTCTTTGTTCCCTCAGGGGTGGGGGTGGGGGAGGGAGGGCACTCACTTTTGCTGCTTTGTGTGTCCCGCACAGCCGTTGGCCCTCCAGGGGTTGGCTATGTGTTGTGGTGGCTTCCCTGGTTCCCGATTTCTGCCGCGCTGGGTTCCCTTGTCCGAACCAGGTGTGGACCCGAACTTCTCGTCGCTGCCGGTGTGTGTCTTGGTCCGCACCCTGCCTTGTGGCCGTGGGGTCTCCCACTATATGAATTCTGCGCTCCTGGCAGCCTGTCTGCTGATCGCCTGGTTCCCCTTTCCCAGCCTGACCCTGTTTGGGCCAGGGTCGGCTGGTGGGGGGAGGGTGTCCCGGTGAATCTCCGGCTCCGTGTAGGTTTTCGGTTCTTCTTTTTTGTTCCTTTTGTTTTCCTGCGTTTCTCCACTGCTTCTGGCTGCTGGTTTTGCTGGGTTCTTGATGGGGTGTTGGGTGTTGGGTTCCCAGCTCACTATTCCGTTGGAGCGAGTCGGGGTGCCTCCCTATTCTATCGGCGCCATCTTTCCTCCTGGATATTTCTTTTGCTGCTTTCAATTAGCATCTTTATTTCTTATTGGGCCAGGGGTGGGATACTTGATGTTTGGTTGTTTTCATCCTTATCTGAGACCAAGTCTCTCTGTGTAGCCCAGATTTGCCTTGAATCAGTATTTTCCTTTCTCAACTTCCTGCACACTGCAATTTCAGACCTGTGCCACCACACCCAGCTGGGAGAACTTCTTGTTTGAGGTTATTAATTCCATTTGTGATAGTTTTATTCTCATGATCTAATCACAATCCAAAGGCAATACCTCCTACTACTATCACATTATTTATTAGGTTTCAACCTATGAATTTGGGGAACACAGACATTCAGGCTATCACCCAATGGAATAATACAGGGAAAGAAAGATTAGCAAACAAGTTGTGTTTTATATCTAGTGAGACAATGAAATCATTACTATGCTTAGGCTTGAAGAAGCAAGAACTAGGAGTAACTAGCAGAATACATGCACAGCAAAACCTGTATTCTTTTTCTCTCTTTTCCTTTCCTTTTTTTCTCTTCTTTCTCCCTTCCTGCCTCCCTTTCCTTAGTTTCTTCCTTCCCTTCCCTTCCTTTTTTGTGTCTTGCCTTCTCCTTCCCTCCCCTTCTCTTCCTTCTCCTTTGCTTGCTTTCTGTAGGAGTGATCTAACCAAAAGCCTTGTATGTGCCAGCCAAGCATCCTACCATTAAGCTATACCCCAGGCCCCAGGAGATTCTGCCTAAAGCAACTCCCAGGTTAAAAAAAAAAAAAAGAAAAGAATAAAATTCTTAGCTATTCCCTCTCCTCCCTCTGTTATTCTTCAAGAAGTGACTTTCCTGATCAAAAACCGTAAGATGAAAAATGGAACAGGCATGTTGAGTCTTCTCTTTCTCTTGTCCCTTCTAGTCACTTTTTTTCCACCTTATCCCATTCACTAGTCAACCAGGTAGTGACCCCCCCTCCCCAAGATATACTGTCCTAACCCTTGGGACTCAAGAATATTATCTTATTTAGCAAAGTCTGTGAAAGCATGATTAAATTAAGAATTGTGGGATGGGGTGATGAACATGAATCGCACGTGCAATTATGTGTTTCTTTAAAGAGAAGAGGAAGAAAGTTTATAACACAGAGGCCAATGAAAACAGAATAGAGTGAGATTTCAAGATGCTGACTGTTAGACTTTTCATCAATATGGCAAAAATCCCTGAACAAATAAGGTAAAGGAAGAAAGATTTCCTTTGGATCAAGGTTTCAGTTCATCTTAGTGGGGAGACAAGGGTGGAGCAGAACATCTCACATGGCGGTGGCCAGGAAGTGGAGAGAGAACACTCCCTGGCATTGACTGGGTCTTTCCTTTCTCTCCTTTTATCCCTCAGCCTGTGGGTTGGGACCACCCAAGATCTTCTCCCCTTAGTGAATCCTATCTGGAAACCTCAAGCTTTACCCATCTAGGGACTTCTCAATCCATTCAAGTTGTCAAGACTAACTAGCACAGCCTGGAGACTTAGTTTAAGTAGTACAGTCCCTTCCTAAATAATACTGACAACAAGGTTAATTATCATACCATTCCGATTTGGTTTTTTTTTTTTTTTGCCAGTTGTGGGCCTTGAACTCAGGGCCTGAGCACTGTCCCTGGCTTCTTTTTGCTCAAAGCTAGCACTCTACCACTTGAGCCACAGCACTGGCTTTTTCTATATATGTGGTGCTGAGCAATCAAACCCAGGGCTTCTTGTATGCAAGGCAAGCACTCTACCACTAGGCCATATTCCAAGCCCTTATCCTACTATTCTAAAAGACTGGAGTGAATCTGTAACAAGTTCATCAGTGCTGGAAGTCACAAAAAGCTAGAAAAGCCAAGAAAAAAAATTATTCATTCATAAGTTTAAAAGATTGTTTTTAAAGATCCTTCCCAAGATTTTATCAAATAGAGAAGAAATTGCTAAATTTATATCCATGAGAGAAGTATCATGAGACTTGGCAAGGCCATTGCATACCAATTTCAACTGTGGCTTCCCTTCTGATAATAAATCCCTATGCTGAATGATGGCCATGTGTAGAACACTACATACACATTTGCTAACACTGCAAAATGTAGCAAAGTAATTAACACTATCCTTGGCGCACAAATGAGAAACTGAGAGTTAGAAATAAGTTGCTTAAACTGGGTGCTGGTGGCACATGCCTGTAATCCTATTTAGGAGGCTGAGATCTGAGGATCGGAAGTTTGAAGCCAGCCCAGGCAGAAAGGTTCCCATGAGATTCTTATCTCCATTTAGCCATACAAAAACCACAGTGGCTCAAGTGGTAGCGCCTTGAGCATAAAGAGGCTCAAGGACAAGGCCCAGGCCCCAAGTTCAAGCCCCATAACCCACCAAAAACAACAACAAAAAAGTGTTGTTCAAGTCACAGAACCAGATTGAATCTGCAGTTTGATCTAACTCTAATACCAAAGCTGTCACTGGGGGCCCAAAGGCTCACACCTGTAATCCTAGCTACTCAGGAAGCTAAGGTGTGAGAATAAAAGACCAAAGCCAGCCCTGGCAGAAAAGTACATAAGGCTCTTGTCTACAATTGACCACAAAAAAATCCAAAAGTAGAGTTGTTGTCCAGGCAGTAGAGCATCAACCTTGAGGGAAAAACTAAGTGACAGCCCTCCAGACCCTGAGTTCAAGCCCTAGTACATGCACAAAAACAAAACCCAAACAAACAGAAAAGCTGTCACCTCAACAAAGCCTCGCTGTATGGCCTACCTCCAGTACTTGAGCCTGGGGTTCAGTGTTCTAAGCTGTTTCTCAAGAAAATCAAATGGAATAGTTTGCATCAAAATATGCATAATAAAAGTCCCCGATAGCATTCCAGCTTGTTTCTGCTAACATGCCTTTTTTGGTAATTTCTTTTGTAATTGTTTCATTTAAATAAAACTAGATAAAAGAAGAGGTAAAAAGACATAGATACACATGTAGCATAAGTGTCTTAGTGTCAACATCTTAGGTCATGAGTTGATAGAAATTACATCACAGTAAAGACTTCCAGGTTCACTGCTGTACTATTCACAATAGCCAAGTTACAGAAACAGCCCAGACGCTTTACAATAGACGAGTGGATCCAAAAAATTTGGTACCTACATAAGGGAATTTTACACAGCCATTAGAAAGAATATTACATCATTGGCAGTGAAGTGGATAGACGTAGAACAAAGCATATTAAGCAAGCTAAGCCAAGCTCAGAAAGATAGTATGTTTTCTCTCATATGCAGAAGCTAGATCTAAAATACTCTGGGACAAGATAAATTATATAGGAAGGACACCAGGCATTCGTACACAGTAAGACCAAAGGAGGATACTCTTAGGGGGGGAAGACAAAAGCACAATGTCTAAGTGCTTCTTATCATATAAAATAATATTTACCTAAATGAACTCACAGAAATGGAAACACGAGGGTTTTTTTCTTTGTTGTTGTTTTTCTTTTCTTTTTGTCTTGTTTATTCGTTTACCAGTCTGGATGGTAAAGGGGGCACAGAAATGGAGGGACAAAGGTGAGCAAATGCAGCAGTCCTAGACATTGAAAATGAATTATAAAACATGTGGGTGGAGACAAGAGGGAAAAACTGGGAGAAAGCAAGGGAAAGGGTGACATTGACCAAAAAGAAATCTACTAATTGCCCAACTCGTGCAAATGTAACCCCTCATATATCACCACTACAATAACAACTAAAAACTTAAAATTACTTCACACACAAAAAAAGCCTTTGGAACAAGAAGAACCCTTGACGATTCACATGCAAACTGTTTTTATAAAGAAAAACCAAGTAAAGATATTTGCATATTTAATAATCAACAGTCACACAAGCAGAATTGCTCAATAAACAGATTTTCAGTTCTTGTAAATTCTCAATGTTAAGTATATCATTCCGACATCCAGGCAGACCTTCACTACTACAATCATTACTGTTTCTCTTCCCAAGCATCTAAGTAGAGATTTATGAAACCTACTCTTGAAAAGGAAAAAACAAATAATTTCATTTTGAAGACTGGGAAATTTTAAATAGTGATTTTCAGTTGTAGGATTTCTCAATCTCATGACCACAGAACTAGTTACTTGGGACGGTAATTCCATTTTACAAAATAGAAACCCAGGTGTTCTCGGAAGGTACAGCGGCATGTCCTAGTCCAGTTGTTCTCAGCCAGCCAACACTGGCGGCCCGACATCGCGCCTTCCGCTCCTCTGCCCCGCCCCCTTCGCGCCCAGGCCCCGCCCTGACGCGCTCAGGCCCCGCCCCCCGCCTTCCAACCACTCTACACGTGGCCGCACATTGGCCATGTTCTCGGTGGAGTCACCGTGGCGCCTGCCTGCGTGTTCACCACCCTGAATACGCCACAAGAAACAAATTGTACATGGCTACGGGACGAAGTGCTAGGTCGGACGACGCTTAGTTTTGAGTAAAACTATGAAGTGCTTCCTCGCTCTCTTCCAAACACGAGACAGTTCGGACAAAAACCTGCGGGTCCTGAGTTATGGGCAAGGAGCAGAGCCCCTGGGAGCCCCGCCTCCAGCCCAAAAGGTGGCACTGCCCACCGGAAGCCGCGTCCTCCCCTACCCCCCCACCCCCGCCTCCGAGCGACCGAGCCTCCTCCCTCGCGTCGCAGTTTACGACAGTTTTCCGGCTGGCTTGCGGCCGCCACTGCCGTATTCCGCCTGTCTCCTGGAACCGCGGGCTCGGGGCCACCGGGCTGCGCCTGAGGTAAAGGCCGAGGCCTCGGGGCGGGCATGAGACGCACTCCCGGTGGAGGCAGAACAGCCGCGCTGAGCCATGGTGAGTGCAGTACGCCGGCGTCCGGGCGGAGCCCAGGTCTCCACGCTGCTCCAGCCCGCCGAAGGCGTGTAGCGGCCATGGGCCCTAGTCGGGCCCATCCTTGGGCCTTGGCGTCTTCGCACCGCCTGTGGCCTGCCGGGGTCCCAGCCCCTGGGCCTTTCCCGCACCAGGGCTCCACGGCGCCGCTCTGCGTGGACTCCGTTAAGGGCCGACAGAGGCCCGGTCTGGTCTGTCGTCCGCCTGGGCCCTGTTACTTGAGCATGTATGCCCCTTCCTCGATTGATGACAGCGAGTGAGGAGGGATAGTGCCAGAGACGCCCTGAAAGGTACTAAGATACTTCTAGTTTCACCCACATCGAGTGTTGACAAATTGGGAATTTTGCGGGATCCTTCTAAAGTTTTTCCCTTCTCTAACAGAAATCTTATTTCCACTCCTCTCGATTGAATCTTAATCAAGTTCGAGTGTTCAAGGTGAAGTAGAACTCATCCTTTCATTGTGGTAGAAGTAAATAAGAGCAAGTTGGCATGTCCTTTAGTGAGAATTCGTACTTTCACGTTGTGTATTTTAATAAAGAGTGAAAGGTTTATTTTCTTTAATCAAGAAAAGTCTCAAGGTTGACCTTGAACTTGTGATCCCCCTGCTTCAGGAGTGCTCTTATTTACAGACATGAGTCACCAGCATGCCCAACGCAAGTTAAAAATCATTGGCCCAAAATAGCTTTACAAACAGTTCTTCTTGAAGTGTGTAATGAGTAAGGATGGACATAAGGGCGGAATTAATAAGTATATGCTTTTCTTCTCCTTTACTAGGCCAGTACAGTGGTAGCAGTTGGGCTGACGATTGCTGCTGCAGGATTTGCAGGTTTGTTTGTGACTTGGGAATGGAAATGAAGTAGGAAGATTCAGGATTAATTTATATATTGCTTTTGGTTTTAGGCCGTTATGTTTTACAAGCCATGAAACATATGGAGCCTCAAGTAAAACAAGTTTTTCAAAGCCTACCAAAATCTGTAAGACTTATTTCCTTGCTATTTTTTTGCTAAAGTTCCAAACATCTGTGAAATTCAGTGTGATTGCTTTTGTCTCCTCTTGCTTTCCCAGAATATGTGTACAGGTTGTAAAGTTTGTAATAGTACTATCTTTAGAATTTTTTATTTGGCAAGTATGGGTGGGTGGTGTGTGTAGAACTGAGTGCAGTTCTACGAGTTTATATATTATTTCACTACTTCATCTACTATTGTGTCCACATTCTTATTTCATCTTGTTCATGCCATAAGCACAGAGGGATGAAAAGAGATCTATGTATTCTTAGTGTGTGGCCTTAGAACTGGCCAATGCAAGACCTACATACAGCAAGATGCACCAAGATGTGAAAAAGCAGTACAAGCCTGTAATCCGTTACTCTGGGTGCTAAAGTGAGATGATCATTTGAGCCTGGGAAACATAAGATCTGTCTTAAACCAAGGAAAACAATATGGCTATGATGGCTTATTAATATTTTTATGCGGTGATAATGTGTCAATCTTACCAATACAATTTCTTACCTATTGAGATGAAAGGACCTGATAGCACGTTGTTCTCCACATATTAAGTTTTATTATATTCCCAAGATCGGTTATAATGGTTGGGGAAAAATATTTAATGATTGCTATTCTTTGTTGCTATCTGTAAAACTAAAGAGCTCTCTGTAATGTCTCATTTTTCAGTTGTTCCTGTGACTACACTCCCTGTGAAAATTTTCCATTTATTTCATTAATGGAAATTCATTTCCTTTCTCAGGCCTTCAGCAGTGGCTATTACAGAGGTGGATTTGAACCCAAAATGACAAAACGGGAAGCAGCATTAATACTAGGTGTAAGGTAAAATAACTTCACTATAATTTTTCTCCAGTTAAGGCAGTGAGTTTTGCCCAGAATTATTTTCAGGTTTAGTCCATGGAGCCTTGCTGTTGTTCCTATGTACATTTTTAAGGTCTAACACATCGGGACTGAAAGACTTTATGAAAGACTTCTAAACTGATTATCACATTGCTGTTCTTTGTAATGAAGATATTTTCTAGGAAGTAATCCTGCCATCATTTCCAAGTAGTTTTCCATTTCAGTAAGAGAAGTGTTGATTTTTGTAAAGTTTGAATTTGGTGTTCAACTACATATTTGAAAATGCTTTACTTTATGAAGGTCCAGTTTAATTCTCCAATATAGAATATGCATTTGCATTTGTATGGAAGCTTGTAATCAGTTTTTTTTGTACTATTGATTTATTGTAGTTTTGGCATTTTTAATTGCCCTTTATTGTAATGGGATTCAAGAGATTAAAGTTAGCTTTTTTTCCCATTTTAATTAGCCCTACTGCCAATAAAGGAAAGATAAGAGATGCTCATCGACGAATTATGCTCTTAAACCACCCAGACAAAGGTAATCATTAAATACTTGTAAAATGTGTTGTTGGAACTAGCTCTTGGCTATTATAAATGCTTAAATCTCTGTGTGTGAACTGTCTGGGTCCACTTATTTTTAGTGTCTTAAAAAGAATACAATCTGAAATTTATTTAAAGAATGAACAGAAAAATAGTAGCAGTCAATATTAACAACGCTTTTAAGGTCTCCATTTATGGTAAAAGTGAATTCCAGGAGCAATCAGATACTAATACTGCTAGCTTTTAGGTTTTTTTGTTTATATTCAACATTAAAAATGTTACATTTTAGTTAATAAAACTGCTCTTCTATTGTATATACTTTGAGCAATTCTGATAGACTTTTCAGTAGTCTGACTGCTGAAAGGACATAATTCCTCTCTATACTAAAAGACTATAATAATCCATGTTTCAGTGCACAATTCTTTTACTAACAGATATTTGAAGAGAAGATGTTGACTTTTTTAAACATGATAGCAGTTGTTTGATATCTGACCTAGCGGTCTATGAAATTAACATCTACAGGTCTTCTATTTCAGTTGGACTAAAGAAAATTGTGCTAAATTTATATTTGTCATGCTGAAGCTCTTTGCTGATCTTGGGAACACACAGCTCCTGTTAGTATTAGAAAGGGAGACAATGCAAGGAAAAGAGAAAAAGGAACTAAAATGAAGTCTTTTTTTTTTTTCCCCCCATAGGAGGATCTCCTTACATAGCAGCCAAAATCAATGAAGCTAAAGATTTACTAGAAGGTCAAGCTAAAAAATGAAGTAAATTTATCATGTTTTAAGTTCATATTAATTTTTGAGTACCAACTTTTAATAATAAATGCCTCAAATGTAAAGTTTTAAAAAATGATTTAGCACAATCAAGCTAAATCAAACCTTTAGTATATTTTATTTAACTTGAGAACATTAAAAATATTAGCATTTGGGGCTAGTTTTCAATAATGACAGATGTATACCACTTGAATAGAAACACACTTACTTAGCAAATAATTTGGTGTCTGTGTGGTATTTAATGCAAAGCCCTTATTCTAAAAGAGCCCTATACCAGTCAGGTGTAGTCATTAGTATTAAGGAATTCCCACTGTTAAGCTGCTCACTTACTTACTTAAAATGCTGTGAGTAGCAACACTGACTTTTAAGAGATTACCTAGATATGTATCAGTAACAATTCAGGTTTCATACATTAAAATCTACATATTGACAGCAGAGTTCCAGTAAATCAAAGGTAAATCTATATGTATTCAGCCTCTTAAAAGGTACAGGTCACTTATAAATTCTCCTTTTGTATGTTTTTTAAATATAACTCTGAATTTACAATTATGGACAAGACTAAACAGTATTGGTTATACTAAAATTCGTTACCAAAGTATTTCTTAGTACTGTTCAGAACTTACATACTAATAAACTTATATGGCATGAAGGCAAGTGACAGTCTAACAAAACTTACTTAAGGATCTTTAACAGAGGAACTATGTAACACAAGGCAAACTACTTGTTCAGTAAATCCCAACTTTTGTTCGGTGAAGCTGATAAATCATGATAGCAACCATCTGAACTTCCTTATAGTTTTTTTTTGTTGTTGTTGTTTGGGGGCGGGGAGTCCTTTCTTAAAAATTAACAATTTTAGGGACAGGGGAGGTGGAACTATAGTTGAACACTGAATTAGCAATTACAGAACACTTTGTTCCTAGGGGAAATGCAGGTTCCTGTGAGGTTCTGGTTATACTTGTCCACCAGTCAATAAATAGCCTGATTTTATGCATGGTTTTGTTTAAAGAATGCCTTCATTAACACAACTCAGCATCACTATAATTCAACCCTGGCATAGCATAGCCTTTTGCTGTGTAAAGCATTGAACACTTCACTACTGTGGCTGGAAGCCATCTTAATCAGAAATAAACAGATGTGATAAGCTTGGTATTAAGAGCACATAACTGGGTGCTGGTGGTTCATGCCTGTAATACTAGCCCCTCAGGAGATGGAGATCTGAAAATCATGGTTCAAAGCCTGCCCTGGCAAAAAAAAGCAGATTTTTGAAAAACACTGTGCTAATATGCCAACAGGCGTCATCCATTTACTGGAAAGGAAGACGTAAGCAGTAGGGCTGAATACCATTGAGTTTTTTTATTCCAACAGAGTACCTGTTTCCAGACAGGTATTAAGACAATAAAAGCCACTTTAAAATACTAATCACATTTTTCTTTCATAGCAATCAGTTTTACTTTTTTCTAGGCTTACCTTTTACAAGTAGAAAAAAAATCTATGTGCGAGGGCTTTAGATCAGTCTGTAATTGATAGGAACGTGGTCTGTGAAAGGCTTCATCTTTTAGTGACATACTCAAGCACTGAAAATATGCTGGTATTGTGCTATTAATAAGCATTCTTCTGTGTATCTTGACTGTTATGTACGTTTTCCATGTGAGGAAAGTTGTGTAATGAAGTAACTTGTCCAAGTAAAGAGCCAAACTGAGTGAGACATGCTCAGATCCAGAGTTCTATGTTCTATACTACTTTTTCACAATTAAGAAAATTGGAGCATATTTGTGTGTGTGTGTGTGTGTGTGTGTTAAGATGTGAATGAGAAAAAAAAAAGATGTGAATGTGGCACTTGCTAAACATCTAATGCTTTGGACCTTTTTCCCTATCCGTTGGTGTTAAAGATACTTATTTTTTTAACCCTTTGCTGGATAATTAACCTCTAAGGACTTGTATGTTAAACATACACTCTATTCATCTATTCAAACTAAGCTACATCCCTATCCATGGAAATATTAGCTCTTTAAATGGAAGATTCAGGAGCAAAGGAACAAGAGTATAATCCTCACTTGAAACTCCACCACACAAAAGAAATGAAAGGTAACTTGGCGCTGTGGCTCAGTGCTAGAGCACCAGCCTTGAGCAGTAAGGCTCAGGGCAGAGATAGGGCTCAGGTCCTGAGTTCAAGCCCAGGACAAGCACACATATACTGAAAAGATGTAATTAAATTGACCCAGAGGAAATTGTCATTTTGACTCATAAAATTGGTAATTTTCCTGTTGCTTAATCTGTGGACTTAGTTCAATCAGGAGTAATAAACATTCAAGTCAATACCACTTTTGAAAAGTTTGGCTACAGCTGACTGGAACTACTGGACTGGAACTACTGCAAGTCTTAGAAAAAATGGAAAAAAGAAAAAAATCATCATAATCATTAATAATGGATTATGAGCAACTACAATCCAAAACCACACACTTGGCTGGATTTCTACAGCACAAACAAATTTTACCACATGTACCTTGTAAAAAAGGTGTAAGGATTACAAGATAATAGAAACAGGTAGACTGCATGAGACTTCAGAACATACTATTTCACACCTCATTTTTTTCAGGGCTTAAAATTCAAGTCTTTGCTAATGACAGTTAATCATCTGGCACAAAGCATTGTTAACATATAGTATTTACTTAACCTGAGTGTATAAGAATGCTAATTATTTTTAGCTGTATCTACTTGCATAACTGAGGACAGAACTTAGGGCCTTGCACTCACTAGGCAAGTGGTCTTCCACTGACTGAGCTAAATCCCCAAAAAGCATAAGACAGAAATGATACTATGGGCACCATTATACCAACTTATAGAACAGACTCTCCTCAGGTTTCAAAGTCCTAGTTAATAGTAAATACAAAAATTCCACTGATTACCAACCTAAAAAGAATGGCTGGTGGATCAGCTGTGTTCTTTTTGTCTTTTATGTATGAAAGTGTCTGTTGCCCTTCTATGTGCCAGTACTGAGGCTTGCACTCCAGGTTGAAGATCTAATTTTTTAATATGTCTGCTAATGTATCTGCCTGGGCTGGATTCAAACTGCAATGCTCAGATCTCAGATACCTGAGTAGCTCTAGGAGTATTAAGCACAAGCCACCAGCAGCCAGATAACCTGTACTTTGACTCTTAGCCTTGTTCTAAGTAGTAACTGAGATAATTTCTCATGAGGTCACTTGCTTGATGCACTGCTTCTCCCAAATCATTAAAGTACTTAAGCTGTTTAAAATCGGTGTTTGTATCCTTATTATACATGTACTAGATCAATGTCTCAAGTTTTGTTAAAAGGTTTAACCAAGAACCCTTGGCCTCATCAAGAGTAACAACTCCTACTTCAAAGTTTACTTCAGCTTCTTCTACATTAAGACTTCACATACAGAGCTGAAACTGAACTCTAGACAAGATCTTTTAGAATACCCTTGCTTGACTTGTACTTCCATTCCAACATCTCACCTAAGTAGCCGAGTAACCAAATCGATGATCTACATAAGAATAAATAAGTTATCTCCAAATATATTTACTGATAATTTGAGGATGTGCTATTTAAAGCAAGCCTGCATACAAGTCTTCAGTGACTATTTTTAAAGGACAAGTCACTGTTTAATTGCAAAGTAATAAAATTTTAGATATTTAAAAAGAGGACTATTAAATACTAAACTGCTTAAGCTATTCTTAAACCCTCAAAAGATTTTAGTGAAGCGATTCTACATAGGAAATTTTTTTCTTTATGCCACATTTTCTAATTTAGGTATTAAAATTCCTCATGAGCTAAAGATGTAACTCTCTGGCAGAATACTAGACTAATTGTACAGGTTCTAGGTTCAATCCCCAGCACCACCAAAAAAGAAAAAGTCTTCATTGCCCATTACATTATGGTTTAATTTGTAACCACCTTATAGTGCAAGAGAACTAAGAATTTAAAAGCCAATTTGTTACTAGCTTTGGTGGCCTAAAGACATTTCTTAAGTAGCATTTTACTCAAATTATTACCTGGCATATTTATAGAAAGCACTGGAATTTTTATTATTTATTAAAAATTCTCCAGTACCAAGGATCACTTAACCAATTACCAGCACACTTAATGCCCACATATATAAAAACACACACACGATTAGGGCTATGCATGTATTTCTGAAACTTGCTCACATGTAACTAAATACTACTGCATTATCCTGTATGCTGTTAATGGCCAATATAAGCATAATTTACTAATTATGTGCATAAAATGTTTTCAGATGTTGAAGGACTGTATTCTTCCTGGTTCAGTGGTCTATAAAATACTGAAGTTCCACATTTATTTAACCTCATATTTTAAAATATCTTGATTATCCATTTCTCTCACTGATACCTTCACATTTCCTTTTGAAATCATAAAGCACTTTACTGGCAATTAAAAATTGCTTATTGTACTTTTAAAAAATAATGTTAATAAAAGGCAAAGTAAAACTGGCTTCTACCCCTTATCTCTTAAGATTTGCCAGTGATTAGAATTTTTCTAATGAATGTACTATGTTTCCTAACCCCCTATGCTAACAATCTAACTCATGTTACATATTGCAGAGCATTCATTACAAAATAAATGGTCCACTAAACATTTTGAGGTATAAGCAAGAATAGATGCTTCTTAAAAGCAGTCAAAGAAACTATTCTGTGCCTCTACATAGGTCCAACTACTTTGTAATAATTGGCATAAAAAGTAGCAAGTTAAAAATCAGCAAATGGAAGATCAAAGTTTATTTACTACCTGCATACAAAACATATTGCACATCAAACAACCAAAATTTTTAAAAAAATTAAAAAAGGAAAAGAAAAAGTGAAAGATACTCTACTGAAAACTAACATGTAGTTTATACAGAAATAACTTTCTGGAAAATGATCTTTTTTCAGTAGTTTAGTTTAAGTTTGAATGGACATGACTAATCAGCTTAGTGTTTTAACTAAAGCTATGTTTGATTTTTAAATACTGTACACTTTAATAAATAAACCAAACAAAGCCTCAATGTAGAACAGTCACTGCCAATATCACCCAGTGTCCCTGCAGATGAGTTAACAAATGTATTCCAGTGGTCTGCAGTTTTCCTTTTCATACAGCATTTAAAAAACATTAAAACAGACCAGTTTCCAGACTAAACTAATGAAGAAATTACAATTCAGTGCAAAATATTTCAGACTGCATCTCATTCTATTTTTCCTCAGGTGAAGAAGTGGTTGCATATTAAAAATGTAACAAAAGCAGCTAATGCTTTCATAAAGAATATTGTGTTAGGGATCCCACCCCCACCCACCTCCCCCCACCCCCCCCATTCTCTGCCATATTTTGAAAACAAAATAACATTTCCTATAGCCAGCAACGTTTTTTAATGTTACATATACTATTCTCAAGGCACATCTGATGATATAGTTTTAACACAGTAGGTGTCAAAGTATGTTTAACATATGATTTCTTCAGGATCCCTCCCCTTTCTGAATTCCAAATGGAGGAACTGAAAGTACGATGTAAAGACTGGCGATCCATATTCTATCTTTGGCAAGCTTGTACAAGCACTATTGTAAATGTAATGTAAGAGAACTGTAAACTAGGAACTTCTTCAGTTTATGAAACACCATTCAGGACTGCTGCTTCTTGGGTATTTTCCTCTTTTAAGGTATTAATCTTTTCTTCTCCTGGAGTACGCTGTAGTTTAGGAATTTCATCGCCAGAAGCACTAGTTGGGCCATTTATTGCCTTTTCTGAAGGACCATGCTCTTCAATCACATCTTTTGCCTGCCAAAGGGAGACAACTTTTTCAACTTCTTTATAAATGCAATCTACAGCTGGGGAGGAAAATAGCTACATAAACATTAATTTAGAAAATTTCATAGTCCACCACAGATAAAACAATTAACACGTTTTAAAATGTTTAAATAATTATCAAAGAATTCCATTGGGGGGGGGGGGTCTCTGAACTCTATCTCTAGGAATGCCTAAACCATACACCATCTGTAGTACTTAATTAAACTAGAAAGCTCCATGTAACTGAAACAAGAAAATATCTAAAACAAAAAAACCACCTACTTACTCACCTTCTCCCCCCTAAACTCATGTACCAAATCCCTGAAAGCATTTTAAAAATTCAAAATTTAAAAGATCCACTACAAAATTCAGCTGTATAGTTGGACAAACTGAACTTCACAAATTCTATCCAAAAAGGATTTCAGCCTCAAGCATGCATATCTTCAGTCATCTGTAGCCAGGAACAAAGTCTTCTTTAACTAAGTAATACTGTCTATTTGGGAAAACAAGTGATCATACATTAAGAAGTAAAAAATAAGTCTAAATTATACCAAGAAGAAAAAAATAAAAACATAAAAAGGAAACAAAAAGAAAATCCTACAGGTTAAATTCTCCTTACCATTTCTTTCTTGTTTTTAGCCAAAGTTTCCCTTGGGAGGTTTCTTTGTCTGCTCTGAGACTCAGCTCTAGAAATATAATCTGCAACTGTGACTGTTAAAGATGAGAAAAAAATTACAGGTGTTGAAAAAAGTATTTCTAAAGTTTATTTATGGATAAAGAGTAATTTCACTATTAAACTAATGGTGGGTCACCCAAATTCAAAATTTTAAGTTGGGTATCACCTCCAACCAAAAAGCTTGAAAAAAAAAATTGCCTATGATTTTAGTGTTGGCAATAGAAGAATTCAAGCTGGAGAAATGAGGAAATCTAGATTCAAGTCCTCTTTCACAAGAATCCAGCTATTTCCTTCTGGTTGATAGATACTAAGCTTGTGGGACAAAGTATTATGAAACAAAGAACAAAACAACCCACAAACAAGAAATGATAGGTGCCGTGTTCTAAGTGCAAACAACTGCTTATAATTATTAGTGGGGGAAAATGTTGAGTCAAGTCACAAGGTGATTTGAAAATTTCAGACTGATTCCTTCTTAATCTTACATGGTAGGAACCATTCTGATTAGCCAACTGATTTTGTGACTTAAAGTACAAACAAAGGGTAACATAGGACCATCTTAAAGATGCAGACATTGATTGGAGTACAAAAAAGGCCAGAATTACTTAAGTGAGCACCCACTCTTGCAGCTTTGTTAGGAATAGACTGAAATGTGTTTTCAGAGGTACAGGTAACAGATTAGAAAAAGGACTAGCCCATGTAACTTCTCACTGTTGTACAAACACAATAAGTTCTGTTCTACAGATATTGATTAGTCTCAAGGCTTGAAGCATAGAATCCCTAATCTGAGAAAATAACAAAATAACACCCTCCCACTCCTTACAGATAATTATATTCTACTGAAACTAAGATCCCTAATAAAAATTCAGCATGTTTTAAATTATTAATCATGTAAAGGAAAACAATTTTAACTTCAAGTCATTAAATCTGGGGAAAATTGGTTCTCTTAAGTTTTAAATTATACGGAGCCAATCAATTTGCATAATAAATTGGATAGTAGCTACAATTCATTTTTAAATATGAATGTGCTAACAAGAACTTTTCAAGAACTATTTATGTAAATGAACCTTAAAATCATAGGAAAACTTTTACCAGGACCTACACATGGTTATTAGAAAATTAGAGCCTTTTTTTTTTTTTTTTTTTTTTTTTGCTGGTACTGAGGCTTAAACTCAGGACCTGGGCTCTGTCCCTGAGCTTCTCTTTGCTCAAGGCTAGTGCTGTAGCAACTTGAGCCACTTCTGGCTTTTTTCTGTTTATGTGCTACTGAGAAATCGGAGCCAGGGCTTCATGCATGCTAGGCAAGCACTCTACCTCTAAGCCACATTCCTGATACTTCCCATGCTGTAACTAACTTGGCATATACATTTTTTAAGTGTTTTAAAATTTTGTCATTTAATTTCAATGCTAAGTAATGTATAAATATTTAACTAATAGTAAAGAGTATTGGAAAGAGGATAGTATCATAATCTACCTCCATTATTAAATCTACCTATATGGTGACAAAGCCATTTGAGAATGATTCTCACTAGTTTGGGGAATAGTAGTGTATGTTTTCTGTTTCCATAGTTCAGACCTCAGTGACACTGGGAAAAATTCATCTACTTGAAAAACATGCTAAATTATGTCTCTTATTCAAGACTATAATATCTAGGAAAAATAGGCAATTTATGAAAGATAATTTAGACTTTGGAATTTCCTCAGTGGGGTCCAGGAATAAACTGACAACACTGTACTTATGTAAAGGCTCTTCAATAGCTAAGAACAATTTGGAGCAAATTAAAAAGATATTTTAAAAGAGAATTTTAATTACTAACTTTAAGTGGAGGCTGCCTCCCTTTAAACTTAAGTCAGGAACAAGAAGTAATTCAGTGTTTTTATTCACCATATGTTCTTATCATTTAGTAGGGCAAGGGGAAGCACTAGGGAATGTAAAACATTTTAGAGGAGGAAATATACTAATACATAAGAACAGAGTAAAACAATAACAGATGCAGTATGCATCACAATCACTGTCAAATTACCAAAAACTATGAAAAGAGTAATTTCAATCAATACTACTCAAGTATCTGCCTCTTCTGCAAGATATCCTACTATTTTGGTCTTGGGATTTCACCATTCACCTGTGTAATTAAACAATGCTGTAATTTATTCTGTGTTAAGCTCATATTGATAGCCTGAATTTACCACCTATTTATGCAGGCATGAAAAAGTGTATTCATTCCTATGCCACATCCGGAAAGTAAGATTGTTTTTATTCATTATTTCTAACACTACCGTAGGAGAAGAGAGAACAGAAATAGGAAAAAAAAAAAATTTCCCGGTCAGAATCTATTTTTCTGACTCTAAAAAAAAAATGTCTATCTTTAAAACATGAACTTTCTGAAATAGGAATACATTTAACTAGCTGTCCCACATGTATTTAACCCAGTACTAAAGATGCTAGAATTTACACATTGGGGAAAACATGGAAAGGTTTTACTTTGGAAAGAATGCAAAATTGATTAGTTTGAAAAGGGTTTATTTCTAGTGAACACAATTTCTTCTTAGTGAATATACATGTAAATCTCTGTACACAGGAGATGGGATTACGTTCAAAATATACAAAAGTAATTTTTCCAGTTACTAAAAATTATGATTGTATAAAGTTAATACTGTGAAACTAAATAAATACTATTAATCTGGTTGGTTAGTAGGTGTAAAGGGATTATACAATAAAATAAAAACATAACATGCATCCTCTTATTAGGAAAAGGACACTTCAGTATTTTCCCTTTTTATATTTGTTTTAAACTGTGAGTACGAAAATTCCCACAAAAATGAGGTGTTAAATCCAGTAAGCAGGCACCATGCAAAAGCTACCCACTTAGGTCGATCAACCTCAGTCACATTCACTCTATAATACAGTCCCTGGGATGGCAGGCTCCATTTCAAGAGCGATGAACCTCGCAAGTGAATAAAATTATAGTCTTCTTAGTATTTCCAAGTAAAAAATTAAAATGCAAAATTAGTTCGCTTAGACCAGTTACTCAACATTCACACTGTGGGGAAAGAACGAATTTTCTTTAGTAGTCTTATTAGTTGAATAAACAATTTATGCAACACAGATTTTGTATATGCACACATGTGAACATGTAAATATATTTATAATGCAGACACATGACATTTTTTTCATGCTTGTGACCTGGTATCAACAGGTCCACTCTAGTTACCTGGCTGTCTATCTTCTGCCTGACCCCTGAAACGACGCCTGCGGCTACGATTGCGTCGCTGGGGTTTTTTTTCACTATCATCTGTAAGGGCAAAGTTTACCATGAACTATTCTGACAAAAAAAAAAAAACCAAAAACAACAAAACAAAAAACAAAAAAACAAAAAGGAAAAAAGAAACAGTAACATAAAACAACTTTCCTTATTTAAAGAGGAAGGAGCAAGATTTAAACATCAAAGATTAAACATACAGTACTCACAGAATAGACACTTTTGTAGCTTTTAAGCATTCCAAATAGATTAAAAATGGAATTCTCATCTGGAAATTAAGAGGGTTTTAACTATATTAATTAACTCCCAGACTTAAATTACTACTTAAAATTCATTCAGAGATGGTTTCTCTCCAATAGTTTTTCAATGGAGGACATTTTAACCCATTGGAAATTAATGCTCAGTTATGATTTACATATCTTCATACTAATGTCAGTTTAGACATTTTAGAAAGACAAGCTGATAGCTCAATTCTAGTTTGGGGACAATAAAAGTTGAATACTTGCACTCTATTCAATGGCATCAAAGGGCACTTTAATAAACCCAGATTCAAATAATTTGACAAATGTGAAAACTAGACAGACAAAAGGCTATCTAGTTTCACTGACGTTATTAACACTTTGTGAGCCACATAAAGAAAATGTTTACATTAGCAGCATAATTTTACACACACACACACACACTGTACCCTAAGTGCTTACATACCTAGCCCATTTTCATTAACTGAGGCTGTATCAGATTCAGTCATTCCATCCATCAGAACAGCATCTTCATCAGTCCTTCGTCTACGAGACCGCCTACGACGGTTAGTACTGTGATGAGATTCGCTGGCATCAGTGTCTGCAGTCTGATCTGATTCTGTATTATCAAGTAAGCTGTATGGATTGCTGTCTGGATCTTTGAGCACTATATTCATGTCAGAGGCAAGAAATATTTGTTTAAGAGGACTGCAGTTGTGAGTATTTTATTCTATAATGAACCACATCAATTAATGATAAACATGAATTTTCCCCAATAAAAATATAGTTTTCAAATAAAAATGGTTTCTGTATCACTATTTTACCTCGAAAATAATGAAGACAAGTAAATATAAAAAATTTAAATGGTGATAAAAATTATAAAGCAAAAGATGAGCAGAGAGCTTCCTAATATTTCCTTTTGTATTTAAAACATAGGTTAAACCAATGCAGATGGCAAAGTGAATTAAAATACTGTGCTAGTTATGTACATTTTTTTTGGTCACTGTTCATTTAACTACTTACATAGCATTTATACTTTAATAGGTATTACAGGTGACTAGTGATTTGAAGCAAGAATGGGTGTGATGTTAGCCAGTACTGATGTTTATATAAATAACTATGAAAAAATCTCCTAAAATTTACTGTATTTCAAACCTCGCCTGTGGTTGAGCCTTGACAAGAACAGACCTACTGGTTGTGCAGGGCAGCCATTCCCTATCCCTGAAGTATACAAGATGCACACACAATACGCAAATATTCTATGTCATCTTATGTAAGGGACTTCAAGTATCTGGACTGTTTTAATCTGAGAGAGGTCCTAAAACTAAGATGACTGGTATTGCAGAAACAGAATATTAATACTAATTTTAACATGTACATCCCAATTCAATCCAGAGGCTAGAGAAATAACAGAATATTCAGCTACAATGAATTAACCCTAAGAAAGCTTTTAGTGCCTTTTATGGCTGATACCTCAGTGTATACTAAAATGGACTATTTCCAAGCAATACTGAACTCAAACCTATGAAATGTAATAATTAAAATAAGTACACACAAAGCAGCAAACTACAATTGAAGTTCTAAATGGTAATGTAAAGAAAAATGCTGAAATACTGAGTTCTCTGCAACTCTAGAAACAAAGAGTAAAGGTGTGGTAAAGGTAGGAAAGGAAGTTGTAAGATTTAATACAAAATAAATATGCCAATCCTAACTAGGTTTATTTATTGCCTATAACATTTAGAAAACAGTCATTCACCTAATCATGTATTTATTTGACAATGCAGCATAATGTAAAAGTGTGCAATGTATTCAAATATTAAAACTACTTGTCTAAAAGGTCAGAAAACTAAAGATTCTAAAGCAAATGAAAGAACTAAAACAAAAAACCTTACAAAAATTCCTTTTTGTGCTCAATTGTTGTCATAAGTTTTATGTAAATATCCCACATATTGTCTACACACTAATCTTCTATAATACTTACAATACATACTATTTAAAAGGGTAGGTGTATATCATTAAGAATGTGTGGTTTTCTTAAAGGGACATAAAAGTACATGTTAAAGTTATGCTCTTGAAATAATCTAGTCCATCTTCCCTAAATCCTAGTTTGCTCAGAAAGCATTCTAGTAACTTCAGTCAAAAGCATTATAAAGCATTGTAAACATTCTAAAATGATGCTAAAAGTTGCCTTTAAATCTCAAGTCTTTATAGTAATCTGTGTACTCTTTTCAGCTCAATTCCTTGGTAAAATTTCCCTAAGAGGTGATCCTACCATTTTTCTGTTCTCCAAGTAGTACCTAGTATTACAACAAATGCTTCTGTTTTTTCAAATTAATACATAAAAACATTCTCTGTGCATAAAATTCACCGAATCTGTTTGGCTAACAGAAATAACTCAAATTTCTAGGGAAAAAAAGGAGAAAAAATTCTAAGTACACAAAATCCCTCAAGATACACACCAAACAAAAGTTCTGACCTGAAAGAGTCTATGGTTTTTCCTGTACTAATTGCTTCATAGGCCACTATTTTAAAGAGAAATTTCCCAAAATGGGTGGCCACGGGTGGTAAGTTAACTTTTGCATAGTTACATTTATTAGAAGGAACAGATGCAGACACATTATGTGAAAGACTACCAGAACTGATGGAAGATTTGCCACCACGTGGTCCACCTCGACCTCGACCCCCTGAAACACTTCTGCCTCTTCCTCCTGGGCGTCTCCTGCTGTCACGCTGGTGTCGGCTCTCTCGATCATCTTCTCCCGCCAATGACCAATCACTCAACTCATCTTTGCGTTCAGATTCTGTTTCAGAGGGGTTAGACAGCTCAGAATTTGTACCTTGAAAAGCAACAAATAAGCCAATTAGAGGCTCCTTGTTTTAAAAAAAAAAGTGCTTAGAAGTTTTCAAAACTATTTCTTACAAATTATTAAGCATGTTGTCTGCATCCTGAAAAGTTACATGGAAATTAAATTTGAAATTAATAACTAAGAGAATAACAAAATATTAAGGTGGTGGTAGTAGTAGTAGTAATAAAATATCTACTAGTCAAGATCAGTAGTAGTATTATCAAACATACAATATTAAACTGCACTTACTATGGGGAGATAATACCAAAATTTGTCCATTTTTTTAGGTTTTTAATCTACATTATTAGAAATGATAAATACAACTATTATACAATAAAACAAAGCTATCATATTTATAATAATACTCTAGGTTATAGTGATTCTACTATTATCTACTGAGGTGGCTCTTTGTTCACATTTCAACATCTGTAACCAGAATTACTGAATAATTAGCAATGTGAACAAATTCCATTTAAATCTGTTACACGATTTTGAAGTTCACTAGCTGAACTCCCAAGAAAAGATTCCTTACAAGCCAGAAATGTATCATACTATCTTATTATCTTACATAAAGTAACAGCACATTTTAGTACTGCCAAAACTTAGAATAAGATATTTGAAATTATTCAATAAATTGTAGTCTTGAGAAAACATCACTTGACAACTACTAGAAGTGAAATCATAACCAGAGGAAAATATTCAGCATGACTTTAAAATTACAGACCACTTCTAACTCCTACAACCTATCTTAAGAGACCTTTCAAAAATGTAGACACATGGAAGATTTTGTAAGTCTACAGTATCACTGTTGTATTGCAAACAAGTCAGACACAATCATAGTTCATTTTCATACTCCTGTTCTTCATGATTTTTGGCATGTCATTTTCCTTATCATATATCCAAATGTATTTCCTTCAGTCTATGTCTAATTTCTAGCATCAGACCAATCTGAAAACAGGCCTCCTGCCCTCATTTCATTAGAAACTTTGTTACCTATCATTTGATTTTTTTGTGTTATTAAAGTTTCTCTGAAAGAATCATTACAAAATCATATATGATAAAAGGTAGAATTCCATTCACAAAATACACAAAAGTTTCTTGTGACAATAAAGAAAAAAAAGGTGTCCCTGCATTATAGGTCTGGTGCCAGTGGCTCAAACTTAATCCTTGCTACTCCAGAGGCTGAGATGGACTGAGGTTTCAAGTCCCAAGCAGGAAAGATGAACAAATTAAAAGTGTTAATAAGACTTGGGGGGGGGGGGAGCTCAGGAAGAACACCTCAAGCCCTAAATTCAAGCCCTGAAACAGGCAGTCAAAAAGAAAGAAGGGAAGAAAAGAAAAACAAAACACCGGCCCATGCCTGTAATCATAGCTAATTGCTACTCTGGAGGCTGACAACAGAAGGACTAAATTTCAAGGCCAGCCTGGAAAGAAAGGCAAGGAGATCCTTTCTTGACCCTTAAACTTGGCACAATAGTATGCATGTATATATGGGTTATTATTAGTATTATTACTACCTAAAAATCCTGATATTAAGTATTCAAAAATATCTACAAACTAAGATGGTTTTTCCCTCTCAAGCCAATTCAAGCTGTTTCAAGCAATACTTTTAGTTCTATAAAGGTAAGAGTGCCATCTACTGAACAATTTGTACACTTTACAGCAATCTAGATGAGGCTGCTCTGTTAGCATTCCACATATTATCTTATTCTTACAGAATTACTTTGCTACTCTCCTCAACAAGTAGACTTCTTTTTCACAAAGACAAACAAAATTGTTCTAATAATCATTCAAAAAGCCAAGATTGACTATCTGGGCTAAAAATTTAGGCTTTGAAACATCAAATTAGAATATATTGGATGTTTAATTACTCATTTTTATGTTACAGGCTTCCAGAACTACAGTAATAAAATAAGCTTACAACTCTCAATTCTTTACAGGATTTACTAAAATATATAAAAAGAACAGGAACATGGAGATATAACCTTCTACGTCTACAACAAATAGTGTAATTTTATGCCATTTTATACAGTTAGCAACATTAATGATTCTTCAAACAAAAATTAGAAATTTATTTTCCTTAAATGCTTTGCATTTTGGAATATATTAATGAATACTTTCCCTAAACAGGATGCACAGAAATAGCAGAAACCCGAGAAACAAGAGAAAAGAATAACGAAAATGTCCCCCGATCCCAAAATCAGGTCACTACTAAGATCCAAATCCATATGTAGAATTTAGGATTATTACTATCACCACTCTGTCAATCTACTTAGGTTAATCCCATCTTGACAATAAAACACGTTGTTGTTTAAGTTTACTGCCAAGTGCTAGTAGCTCACATCTATAATCCTAGCTATTCAGAAGGCTTGAGATCTGAGGATCATAGTTCAAAGCCCTTTGACTTTTATATCCAATAAACTACCCAAAAGCTGGAAGTGCCGCTATGCTCAAGTAGAAAAGCACTAACTGAGCAGAAAAGCAAAGGGGCAACACCATGAACTGAGTTCAGGCCTCAGAACCGGTATACCAGAAAAAAAAAAAATTTGTACAACATGTTAATTAGGTTGTCTTTTATAAAGTCTTCATTAAATGCTGCCATTTCAAAATAAAAAATTCCAGGGGTTGGGGATATGGCCTAGTGGCAAGAGTGCCTGCCTCGGATACACAAGGCCCTAGGTTCGATTCCCCAGCACCACATATACGGAAAACGGCCAGAAGCGGCGCTGTGGCTCAAGTGGCAGAGTGCTAGCCTTGAGCAGGAAGAAGCCAGGGACAGTGCTCAGGCCCTGAGTCCAAGGCCCAGGACTGGCGCAAAAAAAATAAAAAAAAAAAAATTCCAAAAGAAAAATGTTAATATCTAAGTCTGTCAGTAAAGACTAGTAATAAAATGGAAATTGTTCTTAATTTAGTACTCAGGGCCTTGCACTTTGCACTTACTTGCTAGGCAAGTGCTCTATCCTCTGAGCCCTACTTCCAGCTACTAAATATTTGTTATACATAATATCTTTTTCTAGTGACTTTCATGTTTTCATTTTTACTTTGCTAATGATATATTCCTAGGAGTATCACCACCAGTTCTAGATTTTACTGGAGAAATGTAGAAAAACTGTGTTAAAGAGAAATATTTGGAAAACAAGGTGATGAACATTCAACCCCTTAAGTATTTAAAACAAAGATGACTATTTAGTAACTTAAAAAAAATGTTCCACCTCATTATGTAGTTGTTCAGAAGCTACATACCTTTTACTGTCATTAACAAAGTATATCATCACCATTAGGAATGTCCCCAGAACAAATTAAGAGCAATGAGCTTACTAGTTATAAGCAAAAATCTATGGAAGCATGTAAACTACACTCTTACAAAAATAAAAAGTGTTTGGTTTTTTACCATAACCGGAGGTGTAATTAGGGCCCCGACGACCTCTGCCTCTTCCACTATAAGACCTAGAACCTTGTACAGAAGAGACGGTACTTTCATCAGTGGCATATCCTTTCTCTTTTTCAGGCCCTCTGGTGGAAGAAGGTCTGAAACCCATACCAATCTGTCGCAGCTGTTCATCTATCTGCAGGCGTTCCATTCTTAGCTGTTCCACTTCCTACAATCAAAACAAAAAGGTTTTATTTAATGATTTTTTTAAACCTAAAGTTACAACTAAATGAACAACCAAAGAATCTGTGACATAAGAAAATACTTGCTAGAGCAGCACTGTGTTCCTAACACAATTCACATGGACATTTGCTAATTCTACTAAATACTGAACACCTTAGGAATACACAAAAAACACACAAGTAAAAAAATTTAAAGAAACAGAATTCTACCCTTTAGAGAATGTTTCAGTGTTAAAATAACTTATTAAAATAGCTAATAATTATATAGCAATAGCAGATTTTGTTCCTCAAAGGGTTACAACTCTGCAAAATAATGCTAAAGTATCATCTATGAAAAGTACTAATAAAAGCTGCTTTCCTATCAAAGTATTGCTCCCTTATTTGTGAGTTACAAAGACATAATTTATTATTTAAAAGCTGAGGCCAGAAGAGTCCCAATGGATGTTGCCTATAATGTAGCTACTCAAAGGGCTAAGATCTGAGGATTGTGGTTGGAAGCCAGCCCAAGCATAGGTCTTTGACACTGTATCTTCAAATAACCAGCAAAATAAAAGGCTGGACTTTAGGTTTGGCTCAAGGGACACAGAGCCAAATATATGAGTGGCGTGCGCAGGGTGGGTGGGGGGTGGGGGGAGCAGGGAAGCCGAGAGCTTTAAGGCCTGGGGTATCAGGAGAAAACAACAAAAAACCTCAGGACACTGGAAGATGTAAAGGTAAGATGTCTTGACAAAGCTCTTAACTGAAAGTACTGGACTTGAATTGAAACTTGTTATAGAAGTTTCAAGAAATAACATTAGGAAGGGGGACTTTCAGAATAGCAGAACAGCAAAGATGTAAGACACAAAAAGTAAATATACTAAAAAGTAAACAGTTGATGATACTCTAAACAAGGGAAACAGAAACAACGACACTATATAATAGTCACTTTTTCCTAAAACACTTGCTGTTTATGTATCAACTAAAATACTAACAATTAGTAAATGAAAGATAGGCATTGGTGGCTTATCCATATAATCCTAGCTAAGATCTAAGGACTGTAAATTTGAAAACAGTCTAGACAAATCTGGGAAATTACTATCTCCAATTAACCAGCAAAAAGCTTTAAGTAGACGTCACATGGTAGAGCACTAGCCCCAAGGAAAATATTGGTAGACAGGGAAACAAGGCTGACATCAAGCCTCATTACAAGTACATGAGGAAGAAAAACTAGCAAATGAGAACTGGCAATGTAGCAAAGTGGCACATTCCCCATGTATAGGCTCTAGTTTTGAGTCTTGCTTCCAGAAACACACACACACACACACACACACACACACACACACACACACACACACGTGAAAGGTAGTGCAGATGATTGAGATGTCAAAGTTCTATGATAATCAAACTTCATTTGTGTGCTCTATATGCATGTAGAATACCAAAGTAGAAACAACTTGGTTCTAATACACAACATATATTAATATAACAACAGATCCTATAAGGACGAAAAGTTACCATTTCTTAAACAATAAGGAAATTTAAATGCTAAGAAGAAATAATGCATGAGATCATTTAACTATAGCAAAAGACAAAATTCTGTGTGACAAAACGAGCAAAAATATTTAGTAGCAATTTAGGCAAACATAAAATGTTTAGTGTGAGGGCAATCTTATGTTTGTTGTAAATGTGCAGTTTTTCTTTTGCAGTACTGGTGTTTGAACTTCCAGCCTCATACTTGCTTAAGCAGGTCTACCAAAAAGCTACTCCCCTCCAGTACCCCCAACCATCTTTCTTATTTTTAATATTTTTGGTACTATGGATTGAATGCCAGGGTCTTATACTTGTGCTAGGCAAACTTTCTACCACTAAGCCACATTGCCAACACCAACATACAACATTTTGGAGGAATGTAGTAGTGATTAGCAGGAAATATAATGTAAATGATGTACGAACCTTTAGGTAGGCAATATGATATTCTAAGAGAACTTGCACATTTCCAATACTTTCTTTAGTGCCAACAAATACAAATGGAACCATGCCCTGTGAAAAAGAAAAACAAAATCAATATCCTCAGTAATTAATACTTAATATTCCAGCACAAATCTAACTAAAATATACAATTTAAAACTTTTCTAACACACATAGCAATTTGTATCTACTAAACTTCAAGAGGAATGAAATATATAATCTGAAATGGTTAAATTTTAATGTCATATTTGTGCTATAATTTACATGCAAAAAAAAACTCTCCTCAGTTTGAACTAATTTCTATTCTACTTGCAACTAAATTTCCATGAACTATGAATCAAATTTTTAAGAGAAGAAAAAATCTTTCTTCAAACTAAAGTGGCCATGACCTAGATAGGAGAATGTTACAATGTTTTAAAGAACATAATAAAGCACACTGGCCAAGTTATCACTATAAAATGTATTCAGATAAAATCCTAAGTGTCTGTGTACTCAGGGTTATCTGCTGACCCTTAAGAATCACTGAAATAAAAATACTTTCAGAATACATAAATAAAAGAATTACTGGTACAATTATTTAGTCATCAGTAACTAAACTAAATCAAAGGATTAACCAAACTATTTGCTTTTAAATTTAACAACAGGAGGGTTTTTGTAAGTAGGAGGGAAGAGAGTCAGATGGCTAAGGTTTTTTCTTCTCTTATTTTATGCCATTCCTGGAGCTTAAACTCAGAACTGGGCTGCTGCCTCTGAGCTTCTTTTGTTCAAGGCTAGTGTTCTACCTGCTAGGGATGGCTTTGAACTGTGATCCTAAGCTCTCAGCCTCCTAAGTAGCTACAATTATAGGCATGAGCCACCAACACGCTGCAGGATTTTCCTTAAACACACTTCAGTAGCAGCACATTGTGGCACACATTGGGTCTGTAATTCCAGCACCTGTTGAAGCCAATGGATCTCAAGTTCAAAATCAGCATGGGCTATAACATAATGAGACTTTGTCTTAAAACTCAAAAATAAAGAAGCAGCACATTTCAGCTTCTCTTAGTATAAAAGGCTAAAGCTGAAATTCTGTCTCTCCGTTTTCTTTGTTTTATAGCACAGTCCTAATAGTTACTTACGTAAATTATCTTTCAGCCGTAAAGTATAAATTCAGTTTATTTTCAGTTTTTAAATCTAATCAGTGACTTTTAGATATTTAATTTTTAAAAAAACAAAAAAGCTCCAAGACAGATGCTAACAATGAGCACACTCCTAAGGATCATGTAGCCCTGAGAATCATAGTGACTAGGAAGTAATAATTTCAACTACAAAGGCACAAAACAAGAGAATCTAATTTAAGGTTACAGTAAAGGTATCTTACAGGTAAGAGGGCATGCTTAGTGGATTAAAAGGCTACAAAAGTGTGGGGGCCCAGGAGTATTGTCTAGCAAGCATACAGTAATAAATGTATGTAGGAGGGAGGAGGTGATTAAAAATGAGGGGGTAAATTAAATCCCCCCCAATTTTAATCTCATATAATGTTATATATGTATTATTTAATGTTCATTTAAAAAGTAACTAAGAAGCCCAGTGCACCATGAGGCTGAAACAGAGAGATCACAAGTTTGAGACCATCCTGGGTTACGTACACAGAGTCTGTCTCTTAAAAAAAAAAAAAAAATCAGTGTGCTTAAAAAAGAACCACAGTAATATTCCAGGCTTAAAATCAAACTAACAGGGCAGAAAAGTTCGTGAGACTCATGTCCAATCAAATAACAAAATAACAAAAAGCTGCAAATGAAGCTGTGACTCAAGTGGTAGAATGCTAGCCTGGCACAAGAAAGCTTAGGGACACAGCACCTAGGCCCTCAGTTCGAGGCCCAGGTTGTGGAGGAAAAAAAGAAAATGTAAGCGTATACTAAAGTTATAATTAAAACATGAGAAACCATACTTGTTTCTCTACATATTTAGTATGTATATCCATATATTCAAATACATACTTTTTATTAGTTGTAATATACACATTTTAAATTACGTAATCCAATTACTACATAGCAATCCTATTATCAAACAAGTAACTATTAGAACAAACAACAAAAAAAGGAAACATTCAATATAAAGAAAATCAAAATAAATCATTTGCCCAAAGTAATAAAATTAATATCTGTGTTGTCTTTTTTGTTTAGAGTGGGGGTGTCAGCATGGGGCTTTTCAACTCTGGGCCTGGGCGCTGTCTCTGAGCTTTTCAGCTCAAGGCTAGTGCTCTACCACTTTGAGCCACAGCACCACTTCGGGTTTTCTGGTGGTTTATTAAGTCTGTAAGTCTCATGAACTTTCCTGCCCGGGTTGCCTTTGAACCATGATCCTCAGAGCTCAGCCTGCTAAGTAGCTGGGATTTACAGGCCTGAGGCCTGGCAAGTCATTTTTTTAGTATTGTTAATATAAAAACGATGTACAGAGGTATTATAGTTTTATAAGCCAAGTAAAGAGAACATACCTCTAAATAATGTCACCCCTTCCCTAGCTCTCTTCTTGTTTTCCCCTCCCACGTCTAAACAGTAAGTTGTACAAGTTCATTTTCACAGTATCTATTTTGCTTACCACTATGTGCATTTGTTTATCCTTTATCCCTCCATTTCTGTGCCTCCTCTTAAGACTCTCCTCCCACCCAAAGACATATATATATGAACAAACAAGGTAAAAGGAAAACAAAACAAAACCAACAGCAAAGAGTGATCATTTCACTAAGGGAATGTATTTTGTATGATCAGACGCAGAGAGGCATTGTGCCCTTGTTTTCTTCTCTACAGAGTATCCTCCCTTTGGTTTCATGAGCTATGTGTAAATGCCTAGAGACCTATATAACGTATATCTCCCTGTTTCTCTCTCCTGAATTGGCTCATCTCTATGGTAGTCAATTTTGTAACTATTTAATTCCTAATAAGATCTTTGGTCAACAGCTATGATCTATGCCAAGTTATGATAAAAACAAAGTACATGTACATAGTCTAAAAGCAATTATAGTCTCAAAAAGCATACTAAATATTCCTATAGTTAACTTAATATGGTAATGAGAAAAATACAGGCTGAATGCCAACTTCAGGAGTGGTAAATTAAGCCAGACTATTGTTCTGTAAAGCAGATGCTAAAAACAAATTACATTTTACCAAAAGAAATATCAGAAAGATAGCCTACCGAGAATAAGAGAAACACTATGCCTTAACCTTGAGTAGAAGATGCTATGACCAAGTTACCTCTAAAAGGATCCTTAAAGGCATATATGGTACAGAATATCACAGGTATTGTGAAATATATTTTTTAATTTTTAAAAATCAGTAAATGATCAATATTTTAATATTATCTTAATATTAATATTTAAATAACAATAATACTTTAAATAATTATTTGGTTAAATTCAAGGGCTTAAGATAAAAATTAGAACTAGCACCCAAAATTCTGGACTCCTGTTTATGGTATTTTAAAAATAATACCAGTATTTTCTGGAGCAAAATGCTTTATATACTGAAACAAAAATAAAGTGTGGCAACTAAGAATGGACTGCTACATGATCCAGGAGCAGAAAAGACCTTACCAATTTGACACAAAATCTAGTCATAAAGTCTAGAAAAATCCAATGTAAAATTTGTAAATCTCTTCAGAGGTTAAGAACAACTAAGGTATATTGAGAAGGATGGAGGCCAGTTCAAGCTACAATAATGAGATCCTATCTCAAAAACAAAACCAAAAAAATACAACACAAATGAAAAGGACTAGTCCCTAAGATGCAAAATGATTTTTATAATCCACTAGTAAGACAGACAGGTAAAGGACAAAAGAGGTGACTCAGAGAAAACTGCAATGTCTTTTAAAGATATAGGTAACCTGTACAAGAGACTGAAATTGGCAGGGATTAGAGTGAGTTAATGTTCAATATATGCAAATATGTAGAAAACAGACCTATTTTCTATATGACCCAGAAAAAAATAGCACTAAAATTTTAACTTTAGATTCTTCTGATAAAATCCCAGGCAAAATAAACAGATATTATTTTTAAACAAATATAATATAAAGGGCTAGACTCAAAAGGTAAAATCACTAAGTAAAAATTAAACAAACAGCTAAGGTCCCTCCTTACCTCTCTTTTAAATATTAAGTTACAAGAGATATAGGAGCTATAGAATGTTTATCTAAATCTGCCTCCTGGGAGTTTTTTCTTAAAATGAGCTACTAATATATTTAATACCCAGAAATAAGTACATGAAATTAACAGATCCAAGAACCCTCAAGCTTTGGTGGTACTCACAGCCTAGAAAAACTCCTAAGGCTTCCAGACTGAGAGGAAACTTAAGTCCTAACAGTAAGTTGGCATAAAAGAAAGCGAAGCTGATGGGATATAGGAGCAGCTGCAATTGGCACTGATGCAGGACGTGACCAAGACAGAACCAGACAGATAGATCACAGGGGGGCATCCCCAAATCCCCAACAGAGACAAAGGGAGGTTATGTTCTATAACCATCGAGTCCTCAAGAGATGCTAGAATTCCTCATGAAAGGGTAGACACAGAAAGAAAGAACCTATCAAAGCCTGGCACTAGTAGCATCCCTCTATTTCTTTTACTTTCTTCCTTCTATCCTCCTCTCCAAGCCCAAAGAAATCACCAATGGGAACTGTTACTAATACCCCTGGCAATTTGTCATTAAGGTGTAAAAAAATTGGGAATTACCTCAAGCTCCACAACCAGACACACCTCCCCAATGGGATTTAAAGAAAAGGAAACTAAAAATTTATGCTTATAATACAGTATGATCTTGATATAAATAAACAATCTTGGCCTGTAAAGGGAAGCTTTGATTTTAACTTGTGTTTAGCTACATTATTTTGTAGAAGGCAGGAAAAATGCCTGGGCCTCAAATTGTGTAGCTTTTTCTGATGACAAAAATGTCAAACATTTCAAAGAAAACCTCAGATGATTTTCCAACAACACTGAGAAATTCTTATATGGATTTAAGGCTACCAACTACTACTTTTGACCTAATCTACAAGGAATAAGATATCCTATTCTCAATCTTTAAGGGAAGAATAGCCTTTCAAGCTTATGATGTTCTTAGGGATAAAATGCTAAATAACACTGTCATTCCCAATAATGAAATTGCAGCTATCTTTGGGAACATCAAAGTAAAATTACATACTTATAGTTGCTTAACTGAAGGAATAAAGCAACCAAGGTGCAAGGCTATTAATCATGATACAGAGATGTCACTTAGGGAAAGAGTAAAAACCCTAACCATTTCTGGGATTGTTAAGAGGCCCTTAAAAAAAAAAAACAAGGCCTAGTATCAGCCCAGAATCCAAAAAAAGAACCAACACTTCTTGAGATTTCTTTTATTATTATCCAGTCAGCAAGAAGTCATAAGCTATAAAAACAAAACATGGGTCACTAGACCCCACTTAAAAGAATTGGTAAATCTGGCCTGTGAGGTTCTCAACAACCTAAATCTCATGGAAAACAGAAGACTTGGAGGAACATGAGTAAACTCTAAAGCAGGGTGATTCTGTACCCCAGAGGGAAAGGGTTACAAATGCAGAAAAACAGAGCACTGGAAAGCAGACTACCCTAAGAAGGAGCCATGATATCCAGAGACATCTTGCCTCTGCCACTAAGGGACACATGCAGTAAAGACTGTTCTTTTCTCCACCAAGTGAAGAACATAAAGGTCTCTTACTTTTCAAGTTCCCAAATAGCCTCCAGTGTCTTATTCCAGGACCTTGGGTATTTCAATAAGGCTAAAGGGATCAATTTTAATAACTCCTTTAATAATCTTTTAATTTTAATGGGCTCTATTTTCTGCCTTAACTGTCTTGCTTGGATCTCCTTCTCAAGGACTTTGGGTACAAGATAACCAATACTAATAAAGCTAAGATTAAAAAAAAATTCACAGCAAACTTTAAATATAGCTATACCAAGTTTTTTTATCAACTAGTTTGGATCCTTCTTTAAGGCATTTAGGATTACTCATAGAAAACAACTGCAGCATTCACTTGTCTTCAACTATTACAGTCTTGGTTCGATTTTTGCAAGAATGAAAGAACATTATATCTGCTTAAAAAAAATAAAATAACCAAGGAAACTAATAAAACTGTATAATAAAACTCTACACCTCAGTGTATTGTGTCAGATCCTAAACCTATTGGAGCATCAAAGGTCCTCAACTTGAAATCAAAGAGCCTTACTCCCAATTCTTGGGAGTCTATAGGATGCTTGGGCCACCAAAACGCATATATCTCATAACAAAAGGAGAGCTAAGGGAGATCTAAAGAAAATTATCTGTGCCACATTGTAATTCCAGGGGAACTACTTTGACACTTAAAGAAAAGCTTTAATATTAGGGCCACCTTAAAGAAAGCACAAAACTTACCCAAAAAGCTGGGTTCCATAAGATTTGGATTTCTGCACTTGGGGTAAGTGCAGAAATCTTTAAACCTCTTTAAAGCCCTTTTGTGAGGGAACCCAACACCTGATTATAAACTTCAGGGTCGAAACTCTTAACAACAAAAACAGCCAGTTACCAAAGGGTAAAACTATCTTATTCCTCCTGGAGACAATCAATGTTTACTTTAACATTATCCATAAAAAGCAACTAGAGGAGGCTGAGATCAGAGGATCAAGGTCCCTAGCCAGTCCAAGCAGAAAAGTCTGAGACTCTTATATCCAATAAGCCAGTGAAAAGTAGTAGAGCACCAACCTGGAGCAAAAAAGCCAAGTGAGAGCACAAAGAACTATGTTCAAGCTCTACTACCTGCACAAAAAGAGTAACTGACCTAGCCATCACATCTAAAACAGAAGACAAATGTATGTGTATGTGTATATAAATATGTATGTAGGCTGCCATCTTTACTATAGCTAGCAACCTAGTATGCCATTACTATAAGTAGAAATATGTTCAATATAAATCTTAAACCTATAGATTTTGAATTTCTTTACTGTTTCATTTCACCGAAAAATCTGATCTATTGCCTAAACATACAGGAAAAAGTTTACTTATAAAGAATGGTTTTCACAAGTATCTCTGAGTTCTATAACTTTATGATGTCTAGTTCTGATTCATTCTAACAGCTTGTCAACTTGACTTTCTGCCAATTGAATTTCCGATGTCACCTTTACCGATGGGGTAACAGTCAACTTTCAGCATAAAACAGTTATAGAAGATGGATTGCCAATCCTTTACGCCCTCTTCAACTTATCAGGAACCAAAGTTGTTTTAATGAGGAAATTAGGAATAATAGATGAGCAGGCTGAAATTACTTGAAATGAGTATCAAAAGAACTAGACTCGAAAGGTAAAACCAGGAAGTAAACTGAAAAATTAGATAAGCTCCCCTCCCACCATTCCAGTACCTCCCTCCTTTAATGTTAAATCTTTGGAATAGGAGGCAGAGAAGCTACCTAAATGTGTCTTTTGGGAACTCTTCTTGAATGGGGAAAGGCAGAATGAAAGAATGTACCTGGCAAAAGCATGTCCACCATCTAAGGATTAAGAGTCTGACATAACCATCTCAACTCGCTCAACTCAAAATTAAAAATCGCTATTTTGAGTCTTTAGGTCCCCTTTCCTCCATAGGGGGCAGAAAATGTCTTCTCTATATCTCTTTTCATCTTCTCCCTACTTTAGCTGTTATACTAAAATAAACCCTTTAGTCAATCTCAAGGACCTGATATTTTGTGAAAACTGAAGTGGATAGCCTCTCATCCATCCTTTGGTAACTTAGCAAGAATTGTATTTAATGCAAAAAAAAAAAAAAAAAAAGACACAAGAAGACAACCAAGATGGGCAACTGGTGGCTTACACCTGAGTTCTGAGGGCTAATTCAAAGCCAGTCAGGGCAGGAAAATCTGAAATACTCTTACCACCAATTAATCAGCAAAAAAGGGAGAAGTGGGTGGCTCAATGATACGGTACTAACTTGGAATGAAAAAGCTAAGTACTAACCTTGAACAAAACAAGTTCAGGAATGGCACCCACCAAAAAAATGGTAACCAAACAATACTCTAACACCTACTAGGCATAATAAAAACCTATTAGGCAGGACATGCTACGATACATATTTATTTTTACTAACAGTCACCTGTGTTTTTATACAAATAGATAATATAAAATTTCAATATGAGTTGAAGAGTACAAGGAGTTCAAAACTTTGGAAAAAATCTTTGGAAAACTAAGACAAAAAATAGCAATCAATAATATACGTTGAAAGGTAATCTAAGCCTACAAGTCACCAAAGGCTTTAGAGCAAGTAAGTTGCAATGCTGAGTCTCCACAATTGGTTATTTGCCTCAACACTCCAATAACCAGTGCTTAACATGTTTTACCAAGCTGGACTTGAAAACCTGAAACCATCCAGCATTTGAAAAGTTTAAGGAAAAGATTTTTCTTTTTAAGCAAGAAGAATAACCTTTTTCAAAGTAGCTAACTGACATCTTTGTGAAATGAATCCTGAAATATAAGAGTTAGTAAGTAACCCAAGAAACATGGAAAACAAAGAGGGTTATTACACTGAAAACACTTACATCTTCTCTAGGTAGTTTATTTTCATTATCTCCTTCAATTCTCACCCGAACCACACCAGATTTATCCACTATTTCTTGAATGACTTTGCCATTTTTCCCAATTACTTTTCCTTTGTGAAAAAAAAAATACAGTTAAGTTAAAACAAATTCTGCTATACTCTCAAACACCAACCTGAGTAATTTATGACATGCTATCAAACATGATCACTTAGCAAAGCTCCTACATTTTATTTTCAATAAGTAACCTAAGGACTTCCAAGAAATTGTATACCTAGTCTGAAGTTTTCTTCTCTTCAGTATACCTGAAGTTATACCTGAGACTGACAATGATGCTCACATAGATATTTTCAAAGTCTAAATATTTTGATTGTCCTTTTTCATCTTTACATCTTAAAAACAAAAATTGTAAACCACCACAAAACTTTCCACATATATAAAAGAAAGTAGAAAGCTGTATTAATTTGGCCCTAATGTTATCAATTTGTTCATTTCTAGGGCAATATTCACAGAATTATCTTGCTTTTATTTTCAAGTTTGTGAAGATCTGACATGAATTTCAGGAAGAATATTCTCTCAGTAAAACAAAATGTTGACATTTTAAAAGTACTGCAATTTGCATCAAGTTTTAAAAGTACTTCACAGCTTTGTACAAGTGTATAGTCACATACATATAAAAATATTTTCATTGTCTTCCTAACTATTGCAACAAAATTTAATTTTACCTTCTCCATACCTGTAAATCTGGTAAATGCAGCTATTAAACATATCACAATTAAAGCAGTCTCAAAAACAGCACATGAAGACTCCTTCTCCCCATTAAAAATTAATACAGAAAATAAAGCAACCTGGGTACTGTCAGTAATCAGCAAACATTCTGGTAGCTTTTACTATATAAAACAGATATCTCTGTATGTTATAAATTCCACATCATTTTGACTAAATCATTTTCACAAAAGCTTACAACTAATTTTGGTTGAAATCAGTTAAAAGTGAAAAGTTTTCTACTGCATGCTTTTTAAAAGAGTAATCTCCACTAAAGGATAATGGAAAAATGGTAACAGTAAACTGGTCAATATAGCAAAAGAACTCCAATGGGATTTTATCAATCTTTTAATCCTAGTCTAAAAGGTCTCGTGCTTCATTAGTAAGCCTAAAGTTAAAGCAAAAAGAATCGAATTGGTTACAGAAAGCAATTAGGACACCGGATGTAATGTCTTCTCTGAGAAGCCCTAGCAACAGCACATATAAGCAACCTTCATTGTTAACGCAGTGAAGCTCAGGCATCAACTTCACATTTGACCCTGCAAATGTCTTCTCAAAAGCAAAAAACAATTTGATAGGGCATAATCCCTTCTCCCAATATCTTTGTCACCTCCATCTTGTGAACTATACCAGTGATGAGTAAACTTCCATCACACTCCTGGGTCCTTGGCAGGGACCTACCTGCAAGTTTTATTTAGTCCCGCCAGAGACCTTCAATATTTTAATTGATCATTTCCATAGTTTAAATTCCAGAGCATATTGACAAACTGAAGCACACCTGTAGTATAAATTGAGCACTAAGAATAAATGCTGATGGGATAAAGAAGTGATTAAAGAAGGTTTTATGGATTGAAAAGTTTTAATTTTCAAATCATTGTACACAGAATAATTGACTTGGGAAAGGTAAGAAAGCTCAATCCTAACTCTCTTGAAATTCATTAGAATCCTCTCTGGAACTTACCCACCAAGTGGTCCTCATTCCCTCTTATTCCTCAGTCCTTTTTTTTTCTCTTTCACTTATAATATACTATCTTTCAAAAGAGTGCTTTATTCATGAAACATCTGAGGAAAATATAGTATTACACTTGACAACAAACAGAAATTTTGACCTACTCCTTAATGTCACCAATGTGTGGTAGTTGGTATTTCATACATTTCCTGAAGAGCATACAAGCAAGCATCTTTATCACCAAAGCTAACCAGGATACAAGAAAAAACATATACTATCATTGCTACAGTAGGTAAGTGAATCAAGGAAAGAAACAAGTAGAATAAGAATACTACTATATTCAATTTCATTATTTCCTAAGTATCAAGAATTGTTACTCATAACACCAAAAAAATCTAAGAACCAGGCTACTTTTGCAAAAGCAAATTGGAAAGAAATCTGCATTTTCTTTATAGCTCCACTATCAAATCATAATCATTTTAAGTGAGGAAAAGTTAAAATTACAATGTACCCAGCAGCTAGCTACCACAATATTTTTACCTTATAGATATCAATAATTTGGTATGACTTAAATGAAAATAAAAGTACACAATTTTCAAAGCAGTTCTGCCAATTGTGATTTCATTTGACTAAATATTTGGACATATTTTTATCAGAATGCTTATTAAAATTATACAATTCTTCAAGATTTTATTCACCTTTAAGTCCAACTTATCTCTCCAGCAGTATACAGTGTGACAAACATTAGCACACCAAGAACAAAAGTAATTTGTGAAATTCACAGTATGTCATAATATATCCAAAGATTTGGACAGAGCGGAAAAGCTTTTAAACTAATAATAGTTGATTTCAAGAAATAAATCCTGGTGGGCACTGGTAGCCTACACCTTAAACTACTGAGGAGTGAGATCTTGGGATGGCAGTTTGGAGCCAACCAGGGTAAGAAAATCCATAAGACATCTTTATTACCAATTAACCAACCACCAGAGAACCAGAAGTGAAGTTGTGGCTCAAAGTGGGAGAGTGCTAACCTTAAGCAGAATAGTCAGGGACAGTGCCCAGGCACTGGGTTCAAGCCCCATGTCTTACCAACAGAGAAGGGATCTTTGTGTTGCAAACCATTTTTCCTGAATACTGCTTATCAATCAGTCAAGACAAATATGTCTTAAACTTTTTGGTTTTTTTGGCAGTATAATAAATGAAACACTATTATCTAGGCAATTATTTTCTAAAGGATGAACAGGTCCCATAATATAAAAGGGACAGAAAGTCATCCCCCAGTTAGTAAACTGTACTACATTTTGTTATTGTTACTTTTCATTTGTTTGCTATTGAGAATAATCACTATTTAGTAAATTTTTCTAAAGACACAGCACGGGACGGGACAGGACCTGCTTAGGAATGTAGCTCTGAGGCAGAGTGGCCTAAGTACATCACCCTACCACACACATAAGAGGCAGAGCACAGACATAGGGCACATTAGTAACAGAACCAGTAAGTCATCCATCCCAAACTTGAATGCTGTTAGTTTCAAACTCAAATCTCTGTCACGTAATTTATATAACTCATGCTTGCAATCATTTTCATTAGTGGAGATAAACAATAGTGAAATCTCTCCTCATAAAGCATCATCTCCTGCCTATGATTTCTTAGCTTATTCTATGCCTTCTAACAACTATTTATTTATTCAGGGCCTATTAAATAGAAATCTTTTATCCTATTGTTAGTCTATTTTTTCTTCTGCACTAACCAAAATAAAAAATATATATAAACATCTTTTCAAAAAGTACCACCACAATTCTAATAAGTATCTGAATGGTAAAAAGATATAAAAGGAAAGGAATATGGAAGAGCTCCATGTATGAGAAGATTTAAGAAAAACTGTGGTAGGACTATGATACACGTTATAGGTCTTTTTGGTTTTTTGGGTGTTTTTTTTTTGTTTTGTTTTGTTTTTGCCAGTGCTAGGGCTTGGGACTGAGGGCCTGAGCACTGTCCCTGGCTTCCTTTTTGCTCAAGGCTAGCACTCTACCCCTTGACCCACAGTGCCCCTTCTGGCTTTTCCTATATATGTGGTACTGAGGAATCGAACCCAGGGTTTCATGTATTCAAGGCAAGCACTCTTCCACATTCCCAGCCCCTACATTATAGGTCTTATTAGTAAGAAGAAAGCATCTTTAATTTTTACATAGTTCCAAGTCACATAGAATGTTACCATCAAAAATATGACAGTATTTGCTATCTAAATATTCCTGTAATTAGAACAAGATAACAAACTATTAAACTAATTTCAAATTAGTCTACATAAATATTTAATATTTTTAGAAGTACCTACCAACAAGATTCCTAGGAACCTGAATAAAATCTTCCACAAATTCCAAGAAACCTCTAGCCTTTTTCACAGCATCAGCACTCTAAATGAAGGAAAAACAAACAAGAATTACTGCTACCAGCTTTTGAACCAACTTATAATCCAAAACAAAATGAGAAGAGCAAAGTTCTGCTCAGTCACTAAGAAGTGCTATTCAGATTAAGTAACTCATAAACTATTAACAAAAAGACCATTGCACTCAAAAAAATTAGTGTCTACAGTCTCTCTTAAAAAGTTTAAATTACTTCTATTACCTATATTAGTGAAGAACCAAACATTTACCCCTTTCAAAATGTACTGGTCCATATTCCCAAAATATATTTCTCCAGATGAGTGCAAAAAACATGATTTATTCAAGTTTTCTGAAAGTTTACTTGTTCTCAAAATCAGAAATCATTTTAAAAGATGCTTTTTGCAGAGACAAGTTTTTTTTTTAAGCCCTTTATTGATAAGAGCATTAAAATTCATTTGGTTCCTACTGGAACAACTTTGTTTAGGAAGAGTCTCTAAATTTCACAAACTCTTTTGATGGCCCTGTAATAATCATAGCTCAAGTATTCACTGTGCACACTTCGCTATATACTATATGTAATAAAATACTTGAAGAAACAGTTCATAAACTGTAAGCTAAGGATCATCACTGTTTTTGGAGATACTTATATGGGGAAGTAAGAAACTCATCAAAGTGCAGAGACAGGATTACAAAGTTGGTCCTAATGATTATGTTGCACAGTCTACTTTGAAAGCCCTCAAAAATATACACAATCTCTGTAGTCAGAATTACTGTACGCATCAAGCTGAAGACTCAGCTGTGGAAACTGGGGGCTCACATCTGCTACTCAGAAGGCTAATATCTTGAGGATCCTGGTTCCAAGCTAGCTTGGGCAGGAAAGTCAGAGAACTCAAATTTCCAATTAACCACCAAAAGCTGGAGGTGGAGCTGTGGCTCAAGTGGTAGAGTGCTAGCCTTGAAGGAGGGAAAAAAATTCTTAGGAATAGCATCCAGGCTTTGCAAAAAGATTCAAGCATCAAAAAGAATTTCTTAAAAGGTCAAGACTTTAAAAAAAGTATTTTAAGTTGAAGGATGGTCTCAAACACCTGAAATACACTTTTCACCTCTTCTAATGGGGACTTTACCTAGGATATAGCATATACTAGCAGAAGCAAGAAAAAGCCAACTTACCTCTCCATAGATTCTAAATGTTCCAGTATCTTCATCTAGTTCAATGGCGGTAACTCCAGGAACCTTCCTCGCTTGCTGTATGTTACTACCATGTGTTCCTATTGCCAGGCCCATTAAATCTTCTCTCACAACAAATTCCTCATGAAAAGCTGCTGCAAGTTGTTTTGTGCACTAGAAAGAGGGAAATTAACGATTTACATCCCTGTTCATAATATTCACATCAAGAGGTTGAAAAGATCCATCTACCAACCAATGAATAATGTGGTATATACATATATGAAGCATCATCGTTGAAAGGAGAGGAAATTCTAAGAACATTACTATCCTAACTGAAATAAGTCATTTACAAAATGTAGTATTAAGACTCCTCTTACATATCTACAGTAATTGTTATTTACAGAAAATAAAAGTAGAGTGGTGGTTGCCAGAGTCTGGAGGGAGAGAGGAAATGCGAAATTTTTTAATAGGAGTGTTACTTAACAGTAGGAAAAATACAAGTTGACCAAGAATATAAAAAACACAATGCTGGATTTGACAGTACAAACCTGAAATCCTGGCATTATCTACAAGAATATTTGAAGAAAATCAGTTTATCTCTACAATTCTTCATAATTCAAGTTCCTTTCTTTCTTTTTGCCAGTTCTAGGGCTTGAACTCATCAGGGCTTGAGAACTGTCCCTGGCTTCCTTTTGCTCAAAGCTAGTACTCTACCACTTGAGCCAGAGCGCCACTTGCAGCTTTGTTTATGCGGTGCTAAGGAATCGAACCCAGGGCTTCGTGCATGCTAAGCAAGCACTCTACTACTAGGCCACATTCCCAGCCCGTAATTCAAGTTTCAAAGAATGTTTATTAAATAAAAATAGGACTATGATACATACTGTTTGTCACCTACAAGTCTATTTTTGTCTTCTGCTTTCAATGGAATCTTAGATTAGTAAGTAAAATGAGCAAGAATGGGGCAAGGATGGTCAAGAGCAGCAAAAAATCCAGCATGAGGCAAGAGGGTTTTGAGTTCTAGGCCAGTCTACACTACAGAGTACATTTGTGTCTCAAGGAAATATAAAGAGAATATAAAATTCATTAACACCAAAGAAATGCCTATTTTAAAAGTTACAATAGTAAGTTTTATGTTAAGTTCCTGGGGCTTAAATTCAAAGCCTGTTGTCCCTGAATTCTTTATGCTAAAGCTAGTAATCTACAAGTTTGAGCCACAGAACCATTTTCGGCTTTCTGGTGGTTAATTAGATAGGAATCTCACACTTTCCTACTTGGTTTGGCTTCAAACAATCCACAGGACTCAACCTCTTGAGTAGCTAGGATTTCAGGCATTTATCAGGGGTGGCTGGCATATTTTAAGATTTTTACCTCAAGATATAACAAAAAACTAAGTGAAAAAGTCCAAAATTCATTATCCTAGGTAATAAGAAAAATTCTTCTGGTATCATAAAAAAGAAAAAAAAAGGTTAATTAATTGAAGTGTATTTAATTCCTGGCAACACACAGTAATTCTAAAACAACATTACAGAATTACAGTCACACACAATTTCTAATTCAATCATCCTTGTTTTAAAATTCATTCATATCCCTTATTTCAAATTTTTCAATTAAAACACAAATATTTCCTAAGGATAAAAGTAACTCAATTTTTCCAGGTAAAGGTAGTATGTGCACATTATGTTGGGCTTGGATGGTGTGGGAAAGGCGAAGAAAAAGTATCTTATCAGAGTGGTAGTGGAAAGGAGAAAACAGAATCTTAAGTCAGAAAGAGATGGGCACTAGTAGTTCATGCCTGTAATCCTAGCTACTGGGGATCTGAAGATATAAAAGGAATGTCCTTGAGATTAAGATTATTCATCTCCAATTAACTATCAAAAGGCCAGAGTGGAACCGGAAAGCTTCAGCATCAGCATTCAACAAAAAGGCTAGGGGACAAACATCCAAACTGAGTTCAAGCCTTGATTCTGACACACATATACAAAAGACAGGAGAACAAGTGGCCAACTTCATTATTTTAAAAGTACATTGCATGTGGTTGATTTTCCACTCCTATACCTCATCAACTTTGTACAAACAGCAGTACAGAAGAGTTGCTATAGTGAACTGATTTTGTGATAGGCGACAAAATGACTAAAAAGCAAAAACGTAGCAAAACAAGTTTCTCACTATTGCTAGTTCTAAGCTCTTTGGAATCTGTCACCTAATTCCAACAATGAAGTTCAAGAGGCATTTATTATTTAACAAAAGAAAGGCCATGTTTGATAAAAGTAAAATAGACGCCAATGCCAGGTATAGTGTACCAGCTACTCAGGATACAGAAATGGGAGGGCTGTGGTTCAAGTCCAGCACAGACAAAAAGTTATCAAAACTCAATCAAACAAAAAAGCTGGACATGATAGTTTACCAGAGCAATTCAGCTACATGGGATACATAAGATAGTGATCCAAGGTGGCCTGGGCCCCACCCCACCCCCCAAAAAATCTGAAAAATAACTAAAAGCAAAAATTTAAGAATATAAAAAACAGAAATAAAAATAGGAACACAGAAAACCAGTTCTTCTTATAAGAACTTCAGGTAACAGGCCTTAAACAGGCCCTACTTAGTTGGTCTTAACAAGTCAAGTTGTTTTACCCACCAAACATACTTTTCATAGTAAATGGGACACACAAAAACTTTCATGAATAAAACCACTTACTTCTAAATGCTTAGTGGCCTCTTCATTTCTGGACATAAGCATCAACTTTGTACGAATACTTCGCAAATGCATGTCACTCAAGATATTAACTCTCTTCACAGTTGCTTCACTAGCAGACTATACACAAAGACGTTAATCACTCAAAAGTTTAAACATCATTTTTCAAAATTAACATAAATATGCTCCTTCTAAAGCGATCCTCAGTGACTATCACATACTATATGTCTTTCTCTTTAGCTTTCACTATCCCTAAAGTAATCTTACTTTCTTTGCTAAATTCCTACATTATATCTGCTATTCATAAGATGTACAGTGGGAAGATAGAAGCTAAGATTCTACACTAAATGTTAATGTAATGTTATATAATGCAAATGTCACTGATAACTTTCTGATTACTCCAGAAAAGACCAAAAATTAGGCTGGTCAACAGAAATGTATATATGTACAAATAGCTAAATTTCAAAAAATTTATTTGGAAGAGTGAGGGAGAAGGATGAATCGAAACAAGGTACATCAATGCATATATGGAGGGCAAATTGTAACTCTCGTGCAACCAAATAATGCTAAAAAATATAAAATAGCCAAAAAAGAAAATTTTATACCTAACAAAATATTTTTCCTGCATCCTACTAATAATAAGTTCACAATTAAGCTTTTATCTTTTAAAATACGTAGTTATTAACTCTATGCAACAGCTATTAATGGCCACCTTAAAATGTGGTATTATCTTACCAGAATCATTAGCTGTGTAGTTTCTGGATGGTAAAAAATTCTGCATGCTCCTACTGCTTTCTTAAAATCTTTATGTGCATTTTCATTAGCACACCTAGAGAGAAATTGTTTAGATGTACAAGTTCAACAATAAATTTAGGAAAATTGTACAATACAAATTCAGTACTTCATCTTGTCATTCCATTAGAGCCTTTGTTTATTTTAAAAATTTCCTATCAGATAACTTTGTGATTGATTTGGGAAAAAATATTGTTTCTTAACACATTGAATCCACAAACCAAGAGTAAACAAAATTACTCACGCTTCTCTCAAATCTTCAGGAACATCAACTGTGCATTTAAAGAAGGTATTTTTTTTGACAGTTTTATTTTGATTGACAGGCCGAAGTCGTTCAAATGTGACTATTTCATTATAAGTGGCATCACAAGCAGCATATTCAATGACATAAAACTAAAGGACATGACAAAACACTTTTAAAATCCCAACAAAACTAAAGAACAAAACTTAAGAACATGAGATGAGGTCATAACCATGCTCAATTTAATCAGTAGGCCCCTTATCCTATGATACAAATATACTAAGCAGATTAATTATATCAAACTAATTTGACACTAGATTATAAACTATTTCAAGCATAAGCCTTGGTGAATGTCATACACTTGATATACACCTCAGGGAAACAGTTTTGGTGTCTGTCAATGTAACACAAAAAGGAAAACAGTCCTTAGTAACTTTTTTTTAATTAAGTAGTCTTTAAGTCAGGTTAGGAATATAATGCATCATCTTGATCAATGATCCTTATCCCTCATTTTCTCCTTCCATCACTACCCTCAAGTAACATAGTTCAATTTTTACATAATGTACATTGACTATGACTCCATTTGCTCACCCTTCCTCCCTCCACTCCTGTGCTTCCCCCCACCCCCACCCAGAGTCTCCCTACAACATGTTTCTGCTTCCTAGTATTCATTTTGTTGTTTCTACTTCTTGGTATTTTTTGTTAAACTCAACAGTAGTCTATAGTAATTTTTTTTAGGTCTGAAGAAGGCTTTTAGAAATGAGTTAACATTTACAGAAACCAAGATTTGAGGTAATTTCTTGATATAGTCCCAAAAATCACTTACTAGGGGCTGGGAATATGGCCTAGTGGTAGTAGAGTGCTTGCCTGGAATACATGAAGCTATGGGTTTGATTCCTCAGCACTAAATATACAGAAAAAGCCACAAGTGGGCGCTGTGGCTCAAGTGGTAGAGTGCTAGCCTTCAGCAAAAAGAAGCCAGGGACAGTGCTCAGGTCCTCTGTCCAAGCCCCAGGACTGGCAAAAATAAACAAATTAAATAAGTCACTTACTTCTCCTTTCATCATTCGAACTTTAGCTAACCACCATCCACATGGTTCTTGGTCATTTGCTCTTGAGTATACCTGAGAAGGAAAACATTATCAATTCATCTCAAATGATTTTAACATGGTAACTTATTATAAATACCTTATCAAATTCAAGAATCAAAAATGTGACTGAAATTGTTGTTCAAATGGTAGAGCACTCACCCAGTAAGTTAAGAAGACCTGAGTTCAATACTCAGCACCATAAGTGAGGAAAGCAGAGAGGTAAAGGAGAGAGGGAAGGGTAGGAAAAAAGAGAGGGAGGGAGAAAAGGGAAAGGCCTAGCTTTTATTGAAACTGACAAACTAAATGCACTTAAGTAATAGTACTGAACTTATACTACTTAAAAATACAAATAAACACTTTTTTGAGGTGATTTGACTTCTTGGAAATGTAATTCCAAATTGATGAGTGCTTACCAAACCAAAGCATTAAAGAAACACTTGTTAAAAGGCAGTCTTTTATAACATGTTCTTCAGCTTTGTTCAATAATCCAAAAAGAATTGTTTTCAGAAGAGAAACCTACCATTGAAATCACTTTAAGGAAATAACATACCTTCTGCTAAAAGACTAACTCAAATTACTACAATAATGTATCTTAATATAGTTTCAAAACATGAAAGGGGCTGGAAATATGGCCTAATAGCAAGAGTGCTTGTCTCCTATACATGAAGCCCTGGGTTCGATTCCTCAACACCACATATATAGAAAAAGCTGGAAGTAGCGCTGTGGCTCGAGTGGTAGAGCGCTAGCCTTGAGCAAAAAGAAGCCAGGGACTGTGGTCAGGCCCTGAGTTCAAGCCCCAGTACTGGCAAAAAACAAAACAAAAAAAGAAAAATTTTAGTGTACGATAATGATTTACAAAAACCTTAATTTTATTAAGGCTAAATCATCAAGCACAAAGTGAAATACGGCATCCTAGGGCTATTTCTAAATAATTCAATTTCTAGCATGAATATTTTGTTCCCAGTTGGCTAAACAAACACTTCTTCCTTCTTGGATCAAAACTGAGGAAAGCACATTCTCAGCACCCCATGTCAATGCTTACTGGTGTGCCAAGTGGCTCAGACTTGTAATCCTAGCAACTAAGGAAAACTGCGATCTGAGGATTGTGGTTGAAGCCAGCCCACATAGGAAAATCTGTCATACTCTTATCTCCAATTAAACAGCAAAAAGTAAAAAGCAGTACCGTGGCTCAAGTGGTAAAGTCTATTAGCTTTGAGCAAAAAAATTCAGGGCAGTGACCCGAACCCCGGAACCAAAAAACATTTTTAAAAAGGAAGAAAGAAAATTATCATGGGGGGGGGGGGGGGGAACAAAAACATTGTACTAGGTATGGTGGCAGAGACATATAATCTCAGCACTCTGGAGGTAGTCAGGAAGATTTCAGCCTGGCTACATAGCTTGACTATCTCAATAAAATAAACATTGATATAAGATCAGTGGGGATGGGTATTTTCTATCACCTAGCATACTCACAAACATATACACACATTTGCTTAAGTATACATACAAGCTTAAAATTTTGAGAGCGAATCAGAGAAATATTCAGTACCAGACTGAAGGCATGGCTGAAGGCAAGGTACTAGCCTGCCCTGAATTTTTGCTGATTATTTTGGAAATGGAATCTCAAGGACTTTCTGAATGGGCAGGCCTTAAAATCACAGTCCGTTAGATCTCTCAGCCCCCTGATAAACCAGGATTATAGGCATAAACCACAGATGCCCAGCCCACATTTTTATTTATAATCTACAGATAATCACCATATTTGGATAATTACCAAAATTTTGAGGTATTGAAGCAAAAATAATTAATTAGCAAAAGGAATACTTACAGATACCACAAAGTTTGGGGCTAGAGTCTTTAAAAATCAACTCAAACTTAATATCATCCTTAATGTTCAAATTATTTTCTTTACTGATAAACTTGGTTAAAGTTTACAAAGCTAAAATAGCACCTCTGAAACATGAATTCAGTTCTGACCCCAAACACAGGCACTACTGTATTACACAGCTATTGCCAATAGAACAGGGAAAAGGAATTTCATTTATTCCCCGTCATCTGAACACATTTTCCAATAAAAATATTTACTTAAAACCAAAAATAGGGGGCTGGGAATATGGCCTAGTGGTAGAGTGCTTGCCCTCGTATACATGAAGCCCTGGGTTCGATTCCTCAGCACCACATATACAGAAAAAGCCAGAAGTGGCGCTGTGGCTCAAGTGGTAGAGTATTAGTCTTGAGCAGAAAGAAGCCAGGGACAGTGCTCAGACCCCGAGTCCATGCCCCATGACTAGCAAAAAGAAAAATTGGAGCATGAAAAGGAAACCATAAAAACACATACCTCTACTTCATCTCCTTCACTAATTTCTTTTTTTATATCAGGTGGTGGTGGTAATCTAACTTCATTAAATGGAACCTGGCGTTCTGGCTGCCAACTGAAGGATAAAAAAGGTAAGATTTTAATTAATCTTTAATACACAAAGTATAATTACTATTTCTGCTTAGTGTTATGACATATACATTCTGCAAATAAAATGGGATAAATTCAGTGATGACTTACATTATCACAAAATAAAGTAACATTTTTAGCTGCCAAATAAAAATGGTATGATCAATATATCTCAAGTATAACTATATGACTTCATCACAAAAGCAACACCGCTTATGGCAAAATAAAAACTGCACAATTCTTTCATATATATGTATATATATACATATTTATATATGTATTCACAGTAGACCAAAAAAGAAATAACAATTTGGGCTGAAAACTGGGTTTTCAAAACTGGGTATCAACTAACTACCCATGAGCTCAGAGGTAGCTTAGGGCTTAACATACTTACAAGATCCAGACTTCAACCACCTGTACCAAATTACGAATGCATATATGTATGTGTTATCATCAGAATCTAGAAAAGCTTACTTTCATTCATCTTTGTAGCAACTATAAATTTTAAGTTCCAATCTGGTCATTGCTGGACAGGTTGTATTGTGTAAGACGAATTTATAAAGTTAAAAGTTTGGGACATACATAAATGTCAATAAAGTATCTACCAATACTGGGATCAGCAGAAGCTGACAGGTAACTGCTTTCTTTTCACCATTTCTGTCCACATAGCAACTGCTCAAAGACAGGAATCACTAGCTTCTACATGAATGAAGCAGCTGTGGGGCAAAGTTCTTTTCAGGCAGCTCCAAAGTCAAAGTTGAACAGTTCTTAATGTTAGACCAACTGAAAAAAACAGTGCTTCCTAACCAAGTTTACCATAATGTCTTTCCCACTTTGAGACTATCTACTCCTCATAGTATCTATAAAACATCAGTTCTTACAAATATTAAGCAAATAAAAATAACCTAATACTTTAGTTTCATTACGAAGCCACCTAAGAAGCCTTCTACAATAGCATCTTGACATTTAGGGCTCTTAAAAATTGGGCTCAATGTGCTAGAGGCATGGCTCAAGCAATAAAGTGCCTGCCTAGCCAGGATTAAGTCTTGAACCTGGCACTGCTGAAATGAAACAAGGGAGAAGGGAAAGAGAAGGAGGGAAAGGAGGTACAATGGTGGGAGGAGAGGAGAGAAAGAAGCACATATGCCATCTATTTCTTCAAAAATATACTGAATGATATTCATCTAATTTTAGCTAAGGGACAAGAAAAATACAAATTGTGATAAACAACAAAGGTTATCAAAACTGACTTACTTCAACAACTCATAAGATGAATCAAATACACAAAGCACTTCCACTCAAAAAGAAATGGATTTCTCCACTGATAAGAATATTCAAAAGTAAGTATCTTGGCATTACCAATCTTGAAAATTAAAATGTCAAATAATAACTTACTTATTTTCAAAAACAACTGTGAGAGAGTCTTCATGAACATCTTTGATAAATCCCTGCATAGAAAAAAAGTTATTAAAAACTGTATCAATGCTAGCAAATGCTACACAGCTCTAAAAATGTGTAATAAGGAATAAAGACAATGTATAATACTAGAAGAATGTAGGGCTTAGAATTAGACTGGAGTTTACTGTTTCTTTGTGTTCATAGTGGGCTTATTTAACTCAGGGCCTCTCATTCTCTTTGGCTTTTTCACTCAAGGCACTCTTACCAGCTGAGCCTCAATGGACTTTTCTGCCTAAGATAACTTTGAATTTCAATCCTCAGATCTCAGCCTCCTGAGTAATTATTGTTGCAGGCATGAGCCACTAGTGCAGTTTTTTATTTTAACTCAGGGCTGATGGTGTGCCTAGCAAGCACTATTTTATGGAGCCACACTCCCTGCCCCCAGTTTGATTTTCATCAGTTCGTGAGATAAATGATCTTTCAATTTATCAACCACTGTGAACTTCATTCTCCACAAAATACCTATAATGAAATTAGGAAAGTAACAACACAGAAACCTGTATATCCTTGAATCATAGGTATTCACTAAAAGAGACAATATTTACTACTGTGATTAAGAGCCAAATAACTGGAATCTGACTGCCAGAATTCACAACCTATCTCTATTACTTGTATGTTTGGGGTTTTTTTTGTTTGTTCATTTTTTTGGCCAGTCCTGGGTCTTGGACTCCGGGCCTGAGCACTGTCCCTGGCTTCTCTTTGGTCAAGGTTAGCACTGCCACTTGAGCCACAGCGCCACTTCTGGCCATTTCCTATATATGTGGTGCTGAGAAATAGAACCCAGGACTTCATGTATAGGAGGCAAGCACTCTTGCTACTAGGCCATATTCCCAGCCCTACTTGTATGTTCTTGACAACAGTTTTGATGTGAATTCTGATTTCAGGTATTTGGCACAGTCGTAAATATTGTCTCTTTTAGAGTACAGAGGAAAGCCTTGGAGAGAAGAGTAACAGTTGGACTGTTACTTTATCACTTATTTTATTTCTTAATTTAAATTTTATTGTAAGGGTGTTGTACAGAGGGATTACAGTATATAAGCAATTATTACATTTCTTTTTGAACAGTGGTACCCTCTCCCTCATTTTCTCCCATTCCACACCCCCATCAGTAAGTATTACCGATTGTGGGAATGCATGTAACTCATAAACCTGAAGCCTCCCAGGTTCCTTCTCTTAACCTTTGCTACTCATTTTTTTTTTTTGACATGTCCTTGGTTCCCTTTTCCAGTTCCAACTGCCTGTTATCTCATTTATTTGTATGTTATAGGATATATCGCGCAAATAACTTCATGAGTCTTAAAAACAAAGCACAGTTCCCGGGCTGGGGATATAGCCTAGTGGCAAGAGTGCCTGCCTCGGATACACGAGGCCCTAGGTTCGATTCCCCAGCACCACATATACAGAAAACGGCCAGAAGCGGCGCTGTGGCTCAAGTGGCAGAGTGCTAGCCTTGAGCGGGAAGAAGCCAGGGACAGTGCTCAGACCCTGAGTCCAAGGCCCAGGACTGGCCAAAAAAAAAAAAAAAAAAAAAAAAAAAAAAAAAAAACAAAAAAAAAAAACAAAGCACAGTTCCCAATACAACAGTGCTATATACCATGGAGTAGGCGCCATCCTTGCCATTTAAGACTTTTTTATTCTTTTCCACTTAAAAATGTATTATTAAAAGAGCTGTCATGGGCTGGGAATATGGCCTAGTGGTAGAATGCTTGCCTCATAAAAGAGCTGTCATTCCAGCTTTGGTTGTTTAGCCAAACATCCTCTAGTAATGACTTCTGTGAACAGTCTGACTTCTAGTACATGCACATCCATAGCAATCATTTCAGTCAGTACTTTCACACTTACAAATCCACCCATTTTAGAAAATGGATATTTCTAAAATACTAAGTGGGAAGACTTTCCATTTAGTGTTTCAGAAACCGAATTTCCAAATTCATAAATAAGAGTAAGAGTCATCACTTATCCAAAGTCAGCAACATTTTCAGCTTTCTCTAACTAATTCTTAAAAACCAACTTTCAGAGTTTGGAAACCATAGCAATTAACTCAAATTAGGTGCCTAATAAGCCACTAGAAAATTCTGTTCATCATAATAATTTAATCCAGTATTTACACACCTTCCACAAACAAAACATTAATGTCAATTAAGTTTGGGCAAACTTCAAAAACACACAGCTCTAGTTTTTCCATCATGAGATAAATAGGGCAACTTATAGCAATACTATAAATTAAATGTAAAATTAGGAAAGGGGGACATCTTTAAGAAATAGCACTTTGAAATACTTTAAACAGAAATTAAAGAAGGAAAATCCTTAATGATTCAATAAGGTGGCAAGCTTCTAGATATAATTTGCTTTTAGATATAATTAGCAGTTAGGAAAATAAAATGGACAAAAGCTTTTCTACTTACAACAGCACCTAAAACTAAATCTTACAATGCCCTCAACATATACATGTAAAGGACCAATCTATGTGCAGAAATCTCTACTGATGACAAATATAAAATTAAGAAAATGGTGAAAAACTATTCTTAGGCCTTGATACTGTAGAAAGTTTCCTAAATGTAACCTATAATTTTAATGAGATCTCACTGTTATGGAGAGAAAAGGCTGACCAGAGTAAGTCTGTTTCAAAAAGAGCTGGGAGCTGTGGCAAGTGGTAGAGCACTAGCAATAAGCAGCAAAGCTCAGAGACGCGGGCCCAGGCCATGAGTGCTAGCCCCAGGGCCGGAACAAAAAAAAAAGAGCTAGGAGCATTGTTCAAATAGTACAGTTCCTGTCTAGCAAGTATGAGGTCCCAAATTCAAAATCCTAGGAAGGGTATACATGACAAAAACATTATATCCACCAAACATTAATTTTTTTTAAAACCACATTAACCAAAATAGAGGAAAATAAGGCATTTTGAAATAACAACATACAGATTCAAAAACATGGGAAAGAAACATGCCTCTAAATCATTTAGGAAGACTACCTTTGTGTGGGGGTTGGGGGTAGGGGGTCCAGGAGCTTGAACTCATGATGTCCCTGCACCACAGCTCCACTTGTGGCTTTTTCAGAGGTTAATTGGAGATTAGTCTCAAGGACTTTTCTGCCAGGACTGGCTTGAACAGAACTGCAATCCTCAGTTCTCAAGACCTCCTGAGTATACTGGCACTGGCCGAATAGATTACTCTTAAATGGTATTGAGATCCTGGGATAACTGGGTTAACTTGGAAATGAATCTTCACTCAATGTTAGTAGAGAGGAGACCTGAACTTGGTTGCTCTCAGGTTTTTCATTTCTTTTGGAGGATAGGATCCCCAGCAGGAACCTTCACCTGACAGACTGTTGGTTTTTAAAAGTCTGACTTTTACAGAGATCTAGTTCACATTTGTAATCCAAACAGGCAGGAGGCTAATAAGGAAACAAGTTCAAGGCCAGTCTAGACTACACAGTGAAAAACCTTGGGGGGGAGGGGGTAGGTGGGACAGATGAATGAGAGCATGGCTCAAGTGGTGTAGAAAGGTTTGGATAGCAAGCCCAAAGCTCTGACTTTATCCTCAATGCCCTCATCTCAGCCCCCAGAACCACTATAATTAATTTTTTCACTGACCTTCTAAGAGGAAAAAATATGAGTGACTTATAACCCTGGAGTAAAAACAACCTTTCTAACCAAAATATAAAACTCAAAAGCTATAATGCTTTAGAAATTTATAATATCCAAAAGATGAACCATAGTAATCACATACAATGCTAAATTTCCAAATTACAATCTTCTCAAGTATTAAGAATGGACAACCAAGAATCTTGTAAATAAATAAAGGGAAATAAAATTGCCATTTTTACATTAATAAATGTATTAGTGCACATTAGTTGTATGGGGGGTGTCAAGGAAAGAATAAGATACGTAAGTTGTCTAATTTATGAACAACAATGTAGGCAGAAAATAAGCTTTTGCAAACTAAGTAGTCAGTCACAGGGGGGAAAAAATCCTACAGGCTTAAGCAGAAAGAAACATAGTGTTAGTAATCCCAATAATTGGAAGTTTATAGCTAAGGGTGTGGCTAAGCGGTACAATGTCTGTCTGACAAATGCTAATGCCTCTGACTTCGAGCCTAAATACAGAAGTGAGGGGTGGGTTTAATACCATAGGCGAATATCAGAACAAATAAATACGGAATCTGAAAGTGGCAAAGTTACCTAATGACTCTGTATGATGATTAGACAAAATTTTCGTTTACAATCCTTTCAAATACCTCATTTTATAGAAAGGAAGTTGTAACAATACATCCCTACACACCCTCCAAATTTCACTCTCTTAAAAGTGATAAACTACTAGTTTCAAACTGCCTGAAGTTCTTTATCATTATGAACCAAATAAGATTAACCCTTAAGATGCAAGGGACAAACCATGATTACAGAGCAAAAACATCAAAATCTGGTTCACAATCTGAAAAGCAATTATGTCCAAAACACAGGCTGGAGTTAAAATTTTAGTGTTTAAATTACTGATCAGTATCAGGGACTTTATTAGAACTGTGCTGAGAAATCTGTAAAATCCCTTAGAGAACATTCCTACTAAATTCTTTTGGGATATTTTCATTCTAGTCTAGAAAAATATTTCTTTGCTACAGAAGTATGACTTCAAATTCATTTATTTGTTTAGGTTGGTTACAAGTCTAAATTTATACCCTTTGTAAAGGGCAAAACAGAAACAAAGACCTTAATACTCAGCAAACAAACAATAGTAATAATTAGGAAGGAAAACAACTTGAATCTACAAAGTTTTTAAGTCCAACACTTAAATCCTAAAGCTTTAATTCTTCAATTTCAAAAATCATTTCTAAAAAACAATTTGTAAAAGCAAAGGAACAGCTAGCAAAAAATAGTAATAATGTAATCTTCCTAAATGGAAGCCAGGAACTATCCCTGGCACTTTAATGACTCCAATCTCTAATGCTAAATTTATTAAAAGAATGTTCATGGTTCAACAGAAATCAAGCCTCTAATTCATTTATTCCCTAAGTAAGATAAAGAAATTATCAGACTCACAACACTGCTTCCTTCAAACTTGACCAAGTTAAGTCACTCACTCTACCTTCTATATGTTTTCCATTGTTTATCATGGTGGCATCTAATTGAAACATAATATATAAACACTTTTCTTTCTAGATTTAACAAATATAGTTTATGTATTTAATTCCTTCTCAAACATATTGAAAGCACTTTATCTGATGGCTTAGTTCTTGAAGTGCCTTGGAGAAAAATATTGCATTTCTAAAAAATAAACTGATTAAATGCTTTTCAACTAGAGGCACTTGGCTTATTTGTGAGATGCTTTTCCCTGTCTAACTATATTTGTCCCCTTCAGCACACCAGGTAAAGATTACTGCTAAGAATAAGTTTGATTATAAAAATACAGTCCAAGAAAGAAAAAGTTTACTGGTATAATTTTGTTTCTCATAAACTACAAAGATATATTTAGTTATCACTTGCTAGTGCTTGATCAATTGTATCAGTTTACTGACTCATTCTCAGCCAGTGTTGACTTCCCAGCCTCAATTCTTAAGTTTTAACATCTCTGAAGCCCATCTTAGAGTAAATAGCCAAATCTGTGAGTCAAGATATAAATGTCATTGTTTAGCCCTGCTCAAACTGGTTTGCTTGCCATTTTCCTGCATAATTTGAATATATCCCTTGGAAGTTTCATTCAAGCAAACCACTAAAAAATCATTTTAGGAAGGGTTGAGAATTCTTACCAGAAGGTTGTTCTGTTGACACCTTCTGATAAAATCAAGAAAGCATGAGCATCAAAACTTGCAGAGTGGGCAGAAATTCTTGGAAGAAAATCCTGGAGATAATAGAGGAGAGCTCTTTCAAAGTGTGCTTGCAACATCAATGCCCTCCATGGCACTGAAGAAAATATGTTGAGAAGAAACATCTTAACATAAAAGATGTTTTAAACAATTTTATGTATACAAGTACTTAAAGGTGATCTGTAAATATGCACGTGAGAATAGTAAAAGGCAACCAACCCTCTGATTAGTGACAGTTCTCCCAAGTGATGCCATGTTAGGTACAAAGAAATTGCAAGGGCCTTTAACTCTCCAAGTCTAAGGAGAAATGATCTATTCCCTAGATTCTAAACTTAACTATTTAGGTAACTCTACCCATGGCTTACTGATGATACATCAAATCAATATGTACAGTCAGAATATCCTGTTAACTGTCATGCTTTGCACTCTACATTTAAGAAGCATTTTACTGGATTAGGAGAAGCAGTGGGGTTTAAATTCAGGGCTTGCCCTACCACTTGAGCAATACTTCCAGCCCTATAGGATTTTTCTAATTTAGAAAAGTCTTAATATAGTAAACAGTCTTTTACAGCCAGAACTCTAACATAGCCCAATATAGTAAGGGATCCACTGTACGTAATGAATTTACTTCATTCTCATGTATCTAAAACCATACTTAATGTCTCCAAGATCTGGATCATCATCACCAAGGCAACCTAATGTGTTTTTTTTTTTTTTAAAAAAAGGCTCTTAATCTGCAAACCAAAGGAATGAAGCCTATTTAGCTTCAGCATTCTTGTGCACAAGGCTATGACAGTAATCTTTAAAGTTACTACCCTCCCCTCAAAAAAAAAAACCAAGAAACCTGTGATAACATCTTGGAGCTTTTATGTCTACATTTAAAGACTCATAGTAAACATTTTATAAAAACCACTTTAATAAAAACCACTACAATAAAGTGATTTCATTGTTAAGATTAAGGCTGAAATCTACTCCTTAGTACAGGGTAGGTCAAACAACAAAGATGAGAGGCAGGGGGAAAAAAAGCGGCAGGCACTGGTGGCTCATACCTGTAATCCTAGCTACTCAGGAGACTGAGATCTGAGGATAACAGTTCAAAGCCAGCCCAGGCAGCAAAGTCTCTTATCTCCAATAAACCATCAAAAAAGCTAGAAATGGAACTATAGATCAAATGGCAGCGCACTAGCTCTAAGCAAACAAAAAAGGAAAGGGAAACAACCCTCAGGAACTGTGCCCAGGCCATAGTAGTTCAAGCTCCATGACCAGCACAAAAAGAAAAGAAACTATGCATGGTGGCAGTGGCACATGCCTGTGATCCCAGCTACATAGAAGTACAAGTAGGAGGATTTGGGGTTCAAGGGTCCAAAATTGAAAAACTAAAAGCAAAAGGACTTGAGATGTAGCTCAAGGGGAAGAATGGGTAAGGGAGATTCTTAATTAGCTTTACTTGCCATAAAGTAAATGACAATGTTCCTTCTTTGAAGCCTCTTTATTGGACTTTCCAGAGAACTCCAGAATATCAATTTTAAATGGGACTCAACACTTCTGTATATCAAATGTCACCCTCTCAAGCCAGGGAGTTATGGATAAGTAGAGCAAGCAGCACATCCTTGAATATGCAAAACAATATTTCAGAGATGGTTATAATTTAATACAGGGTACTACCACAACTGTCTACCTATATATGGAAGAACAGACCCTGGTATTGTCACCAGATTAATACCTATAATATTTAGGAATTTTAAGAACTGTTAAGGGACAATGTAACAAAAATTGGCAAAATAAAGGCTGTCTGTAGAACAGCATATCCTAAATCAAACAAGTATAAAATTTCACGGATCTGTAAATCAAAGTTCTAGTGTACTCTGCAACTAAAAGTAAAGGGTTATAAAACTCATTTCTGGCTGAGAAAAAGGGTAAAAGAATTGCCATTTTAAAGTCTAATCTTTTTTGAAAAGTCATCTGTTAACATCTGTTAAGTTTTCCTATGTTCCTAAAGATATATAAACAGTTCCTTTCCACCAATTTATCCTACTTCTTGAAACTATCCAATGGAAATAGATATAGAGTGAGATCAGACAGACAGACATAGGGGAAAATGTAGTCATTACTGAAGAGTAGCTGAACTTGATAGATCCTACAAAATATTAAGCCACCAATACAAACAATATTACACATTAAGTTGTTCAAGATAGATTCTACTTTTTATAGCACATACTAAAAAAAAAACCTCACGTGTGCTAAGAATGTGTCTCCAAATACAACTATGGGCACAAAGCAAAATCTGGACTCATGGATACATGGCTACAAACAGGGGTTCCTTGAAACATAGGGGACAAGATATCAATGATAAAGGAGAGTCAGGAAAAATTACAAGGAACAAATTTGGAACAAACCAAGTTTGTATATCATACCTATAATGGTATGAAATTACAATTATGAATGCATAAACATATAGATGTATATTTTTAAGAATGTGTGTGATGCCTGGCCTAGTGGAACATGCCTGTAACTCCAGCACTTGGGAGGCCTATTCAATGTGTTAAAATTCAAATATAAATTACACATATTTACACACACAATTTGTCAGGTACAGTAGTCTGTAATGTCACCTACTGGGAAAGTTGAGATACTAAGATCATTTGAGTCCAGGAGTTCAAGAACAGCCTGCATAACACAGATCACATTAAAAAAAACTAAAACTCAACTTTGAAGATTAAAGACCTACATAATTAAATCTACAAAACTGATAATTACTGATACTTATTTCAAGCCAATGGACAGATCTAATTAAAATGCACTTTTATTAATTACACAAGTTATTTCATTATAGAATAAATCCTAGTTTCAAAAATATATAAGCCTTCATTAGTTGGGAGTAGAGTGTGGTTAAGCAGTTAAGAGCACTTGCTTAGCATGCAAAAGGCCCTATAGGTTTAATTCCTAGCACACACACACACAAATATAGCCTGCTCCTTTATTATTGAGCATTTTAACTGTTAATAAAAAAACTATAGAGGTCAATGAGGGTGCCAAAGTCCAGTGAGCAAGCAAGAACACAGACAAGGCAGGCTGCACCTCTTTAATGCCTAACCCAGCATGTCCAGCCCCTCTGCAAGGACTGGCTGAGCCAGGTTTACAATCGGCAACAGGATGTGGCTTAATTAACAGGAACAGCATGTAACTTAAATTCAATAAGCTTGTAAGAAATGTCTTAAAGTGTTAGAGGAAATAGATGTAACTAAAGTTTAATCAACAAAGGACAAGCCACCTGGCCAAAGCAAGAATTTTTCAGAAAAACAACTCTCACAAGATTGACAGAAAGGAAGCAGCCTGCTTTGATAGAAAAGGCCCACTTTTACAGAAAAAGTCGGCTTTTCTCACAATTTATTTGGTCGATTTATACTGAGGACTAGTATGTACTAAATACACGTTATCAAACTACTAGAAAACAAGTAAACAAGATGGTTTGAAACTATGAAAACAAAACAAGAAAGGGAAAGTGATAGAGGAAGTGAAACTAACTGGAATTTAACAATAACCCCCCCCCTAAAAAAATTAAAAAATCTATGGAAAGGGAAAGAGATATCTATGATTAGGTAAATAAATTAAGAAAGAGGAGAATGAAGTTCAACACTAACTCAGGCAGAAAGGTTCACAAAACCCCTTCTGAGAGAACCCTTAAGTGAGTACAGTGATACACACCTGTCATCCCAAGCTATGAGGGAGGCTAAGACTGGGAAAACCGTGATACTGGTACAGGCCAAGGCAGTAAAGCTGGACATAACAGTGTATATTTGTGATCCCAGGAAGGATTGGAAGCCCCAAAACAGCAGTATCATGGCTTATGCATTTCCTAAGACATGAACACCCCCATCCTAAAAATAACCAGTAAAAGATCGTGCTGAAAGCATGGCTCAGTGGTGAACGTGCTAGCCTAGCAACTATGAAGCACTGAAATCAAACCTTAAGACAACCAGGTGCTTATGGCTCATGCCTGTAGTCCTAGCTACACAGGATGCTGAGATCTGAGGACTGCAGTTTTAAACCAGCCCAGGTAGAAAACACTCCCCATGAGACTTGTCTCCAATTGGGAGCTGTGGCTCAAAGTGGTGTGCACTAGCCTTGAGCAAAATTGCTCAAGAACAGCACCCAGTCCCTGAGCTCAAGCCCCACCACCGACACCCCCCCAAAAAAGTACATATAATTATGTTAAAGTATTTCCAAAAGTACTTCACACAATCAACGATCTTAAAATTTGACTATTGTGGAGAATAATCTATCAAATACAAACAAAACGTAAGCCATATATAAAAATATAGTTTAAATTGTTCTAGGTAAAAGTAAACAAGTGAATTTTTAACATTTTAGCCTAATATATTCTAAGTACAAACTACGTCCCTATTTTTTTTTAAACTTTTAGTTTTTGCTGGAGCCTGAACTCAAGAGCCTAAGCTTTCTCCCTCACAGCTGGCACTCCTATTATTTGAGCCACACCTCCAGCCCTTTTGAGGCTAACTGGAGACTGGAGTCACATGGCTTCTCTGACTGGGCTGGCTTTGGAGCACAATCCTCCAGGTCCCAGCTGCCTGAGTAGCTAGGATTACAGCCTGAGTCACAAGCACCAGTCATAAATTATTGATATGTTTTATGTTCTTTTCAAACTACTATAATTGAGACTAACACTTTTCAACTCAGTGACTGGTGACTACCATTTTGAAAAGAGCATTTTTGTAAAGCAAATGTAGGTCAAATCATTACTGTGGGGATCATCCCAGTCAGTCCTTGTAATTTTCATTGTACTAGTTTTAATTTGCAAAGTACCTAATTGTACTTTAAAAAGAACTACTATATGGTTAAAAAAAAGACAAACTATATATAGAGGCAAAAATCAAAGTGTGACTTTTGAATCAGACTCTTAATTCCCTAGACTCAGCCTTATTATACACACACACAGTCTTAATAAAACATAGCTAAGGCAGATAAACCAAAAAACAGGCCAGGATACTTTTCCGGTCTCAGTACCCCCATCATGCTCCACTGTGGAACTCCTCAGTGACTTAATTTTTACAAATTGCAGCCAGGCTCACAGGGCTCATACCTGTAATGTAGGCTGAGATCTGAGGGACTGAAGTTCAAAGGCCAGGCCAGGGGAAAAAAGTCTCTCTGTGAGACTCCATTTCAAAGTAATAAGCAAAAAGCTAGGTTGGAAACATGGCTCTAGGTGATACAGTGACAAGGAAGCCAACTAAGCTAGAGGTCCTAAATTCAAACACTTGAATTCACACCCTCAGAATACAACTGGCACAACACACCCATAGAATACAACTACTTCACTATAATCTATAATAGTTTTATCATTAGTGATAGAATACCTAATGTATAATTTAGCTGGTATCCTCAAATTTCATTTAATATTAGTCTAAATGAATAAGGAAATTCATTATGCATGTTACAGTACAGTTTTGTAATCAGTTATATTCCTAGTAGCATATCGTGGTACATGCCTATAAATCCAGGAAAGAGGAACCAGGCAGCCTGGACTATAAACAAAAAGCAAGACTTTTCTCTAAAAAGAAAGAAAGGGGGGAGGGGAGGAAGGGAGGGAGGGAGGGAAGGAGGGAGGGAGGGAGGGAAGGAGGGAGGGAGGGAGAGAGGGAGGGAAAAAGAGAAAGCCTGGTGTTGGAGGTGTACTCCTGTAATCCTAGCTACTCAGGAGGATGAGATCTGAGGATCACAGATAGAAGCTAGCCCAAGGCAGAAAGTCCCCACTAGACTCTTTATCTCCAATTAACAACTTAAAAACCAGAAATGGAGCTGTGGGCTCAAAGTGGTAGAGCACTACTAGCCTTGTACAAAAGCGCTCAGGGACAGCACCCAGGCTGAGTTCAAGCCCCATTACTTGACAAATAGAAAAAAGAAAAGTAATCCATGGCAGCTCTAAAATTGACTCTTACCCTTTATAAAGCAACTGACATTTCATCCACCTATTTCAGACCTTATAGATTTACTTAAAACACCACAGAAACGGTCCTCCATGAGCCAGAAATGTAATGACTTAGTTTTAACTTCTATTTCAAATTGTATTTAGAGGTAGACTTACTTATAGCTCAGAGGTAGAGAATGTTTATAATACAAAACTCCATTTACCACCAACACTAAAAAAAAATTACTACATTTAATTCAAGACTATTATAATGCAATATTTCAAAATCTAGTATGGTAAAGGTAGTCTCAACTACCCCTGAGGTTGAGACAGGAAAACTGCAGGAACACAAGGTTCCAGACCCTATGCTGCATCAACACAGCCAAATCACATTTAAAAAGAAGTTTGGTTTCATATCTGTCAGTTAAAACATCACTTTAAGCCAGGTACAGTGGTATGCACCTGAAATCTCAGCTCTCAGAATGGACAGCAAGGATGCAAGGCTAGAAATAAGCAACATAGCCCAGGCCATGGAGGAAACGCCAGTCTCAAAATCAGAAAAACAGCTGGGCGCAGGTGACTTATGCCTGTGACCCTAGCTACTCAAAGAGGATGAGTTGTACTCATCCTTATGTATGAAACTGTAACCCCTCTGTACTTCACTTTGACAATAAAGAAAAAATGCAAAAAAAAAAAAAATCAAATACAGCCCAGGAAAGAAAGTCAGTGAGCAAAAAAAAAAAAAAAAGCCAAAAGTCCACCTGTAGCTCAAGTGGTAAAGCTCTATAGTGTTGAGTGAAAAATCTCAGGGACATTGGCCTGGCCCTGAGATCAAGTCTCAGGACTGGCCCATGCACACACACAGATATAGATACATCTATGTGAATATATGAAAACAGTAATAGCCACAAGAGAACATTTTAATGATTAAAAAAAGCATTTTTGACTACTGAAATACACAAAGACTATATAGCAAGTTATGTTTAAAAATTCAATTGCATGGGCTGGGAATACTGCCTAGTGGTAGAGAGCTTGCCTCATATACATGAAGCCCTGGTTTGATTCCTCAGCACCACATATAGAAGAAGCTACAAGAGGTGCGGTGGCTCAAGTGATAGAGTGCTAGCCTGGAGCAAAAAGCAGCCAGGGACAGTGCTCAGGCCCTGAGTTCAAGGCCCAGGACTGGCCAAAAAAATCAATTGCAAAGATCAATTTTATGAAGCACATACATTCATCTCTTGGATTTCTGAGTCTTCTAGTTAAGATAAAGTATAGCACATATTCTACCTTAATCAAACTTTTTAAAAAGGTACTTTAAAAGTACATTAGTAATTCCTAAGATGTTACTATAGGTAGAAAGGGCACAAAAGCCAGATATTTCATATCAAATTATATCCCACCATCAACTGTGTAATTGCTAACTTCCCATTCTTTAGCTTCCTACTGATTTATGGAGCTGTTGACACATTTCTCTGTAATTAAAGATCTACTATTAAGCCAAAATTTAAAAAGACTTTGAAAAATACATTCAGCATGTAAAATCTTCAGCTCTTCACTGATTGTAATTCATTTGTGTAATGGAGTTTCAGTTCATTAAATGTTTAGACACCACTTTTTCAAGACGAAATACAGGCTACATACTTCAAAAAGTAGTACCACTACAACTAATGCTAGTGGTATTCTTCTACAATGCCAGCACTAGGAAGTTGAAGGAGAATAACCGACTTTGGAAACTCAATGAAAATTTACAATTATAACCAAATGTGTGCATTTATGTCTGTGAGGGGAAAAGAGGGCACAATTCAGAATCATCCATATACTTAAACAGACCACTACAAAAATCAAAATGTTAACAGCTCTTCAATTTCAAGGCAATGTATGAGTTTCTGCTGAGCTTCTAACAATCTCTGATCAGATGCTTTCTAAATTAGAAAAAAATTAAACTGCTCCTATGCAACCAGGCTCAAAAACTCAACATCTTATACTGTATAAGTCTATACACAACGTCTATACACAAGTCTACATGAAATGATGGGGAAATTAAAAGGACAGAAAATATGCAAGGAACTAGGGATGAAGTCAGATTAACTACAAAGGACTTGAGGGCAATATAGAGGACAATCCCTTCATCACCAAGGTGATGGTGACACAAATGTAAAGACTATAAATTGGTGAGGAAGTAGGAGGCCCTGAGTTCAAACCTCAATCCTGCTAAAAGTAAAATGATTAAGTCTGTTTTGGGGGGGGAGGGAAATTTACTAGACTCAAATGTAAATATTGAAGCAGTACTTCCATGGACAAAACGTTTCTAGCAGACGCTAGACAGAAAAAAAAAAAAATACTGGCACCCTTAGCTCACGCCTGTAATCTTAGCTACTCAGGAGTTTGAGATTAGAGAATTTCAGTTCAAAGTCATCCCAGGCAGAAAAGTCCTATGAGACTCATCTCTAATTAACCATCCAACCCCGGAAGTGCTGCTGCTATTTGGTAGTGTTAGCTTTGAGCACAAAGAGGCTCAGGGACAGTACCCAGGACGAGTTCAAACCCCAAAACCAAGGGGGGGGCGGGGGAATACCGGGACCCACTTTGATACATCAAATCCCTCATTTTGTGCAGTAACAAGTGAATATGGCTACATAAAATGCCAAACGTTCAAACACGAACTTTTAGGACACACAAATGTGGCTAAATGGCCTGCCCAACTCATGCCAAACCCACAGTTCACTTTGAGGTAAAATGAATGAGTCAAGTCTAAGTAGACCAAGCAGTAGATTTACATAAGAAAAGTAATCAGTAATACTCCAGAGTTTCACTATGGGAAGTTTGTTAGCATTTCCCCAACTTTAAGTCCTCAGCTCCTCCCACAGTCCCCCAGATCCACACATACCTAATGGGCCACTCCCACTCCCCATTAAGACCTACCTACTTCCCCCTTTAGCCTCAGAGAGAAGCTGCCACCTGGATAAGGTGCAGTTGCCATATTGCTCCCTCTCCCGTGGGAGATATGGCCCCACTAAGAAACCTCCTTATAAACCACCTTCTCCTGTCTGTGACTATCTCTGTATGGTCCCCTGGGATGGCCGGGACATATCCTGTTAAAGTTTATTATGAACTAATTAAAAGAAAAATCATGAGAAACAAAAGATTATAAGCAATTTTTACAAAGCCAAACTAAGTGAAAATTGTGCAGCAGACTAAATGATAAAATTTGGTAAGAAATTATGTCCTACCATCTACATGATACAAAAGAACTTGTTAAAACAAAGTAAACGCTTTTCCAATAAGCTAGAAACTGATACTTCACCCCGTGAAGGTTAAAGATGATGCATTATTCTAGACAGAAAAAGTTTGTATTAAGTCCATTCCTTGTGGGCCAACTAAGCCCATCATGTTCATTGGTTCTGGGACAGCAACCACTTACTTTCAATGAGAACAAGTCAAATATCTTAAATCATTTGTCTTAGATCATTTGTCTGACAGCAAGTTTTAACCCAGAATATAAACCAGTTGCATATTAACTGGTCATACTCTAAAAACTACTTTCCAGCAGGCACCGCTTCTATTTACGTAGACTACCTAAAAAAATTTTACATTTTTTTGTATAAAGCCTGAAAGAATTCATTATCTTCTGCAAACTGTGACTACCTAGTGTTATAACCACGTGACGAACCCACAAAACTAATCGGTATATTAAAAAAAGGAAAATCTGGCTAAAAATAGGAAATCATGATCAGATACACTGAAATGAAAACGTGTGAGAAAATCATTCTACATACGCACAATACCTATTAGAAGAAGGCTCTTCACAAAAATAGCCAAGACTCTCAAACATCTGAGATGCTTGGCTTAGTGCGATTGACTGACAGACAACAGCTGGGGGAGATTTTGTATTGATCTTGTAACATCTTGGCATACTTGAGGAAAAAGAAATCGGGAGAGGAGACCATTACAATGGCAAAAATAAACTATTAGGATTTCATTTTCAGTTACATGATCCCCCCCCGCCCCACACACACAGAGAGAAAGGCCTTGAGAAATTCCTCTACTTCAGAATGTTTCCCAGCCCTGACCCCATAGTAATGCGTTTCCTCAAAGGAAACGAACAAAAAGAACCTCGTGGAGAAAAGAAAAAGGGTGAACAGAAACCTCTCACAGGGTAACTGATAGAAAGAAGTCACCGCCCCACCTGCCTCACGGAGTCCACATTTTAAATATCTTTAGAACTCTCCCCCTTTTCTTCCGTAATAGAGGGACTTAAGGCGCCGCCCCAATTTCCCAGGCCGCAAAAAATATTTCGTTCCGCCACATTACTCGGTTTTTCTACTTTACACTCTCCCACCCGACCTCCTTCAGCCGGCTCCCCTCCCCCCTCGGACACTAGAAATTCGTGGGCCCCGACCCCAAACAATACGAAGGTGAATTCCTCGGATTCCGCCCGGCACCCTCCTCGCCGGCGGCGAGGAGGGGGTCTGCACCAGGGCCGCGACTCTCGGGCCGGGCCGGAACCAGCCGGGGTCAGGCCAGGGGGGCGGGGGAGCGGGCGGGACTGCGACCCCACAGCCGCCCGCCCGGCTCCCACCTCAAGCGCCGGGCCTGCGCGCTCCGGGCTCCCCGCCGCTCAGCCGCCGCCCGGCTCGCACTGGGGCCTCACCCCCAGCCAAGAATACGGTCCTCACGTGGGGAAAGGCCAGGGGCACCGGCGTGGGGCTTCAAAACATAGCGGAGCCCGGGCCCCCGAGACCGTTAAACCGCGGGCGGAGTGGAGAGCAGCGCGGAGCCTTGTGTGGCCTCCGGCTTCGGCCTAGCCGCCCTTCTGGCCGCAAATTCCACTCTCGGGGACCGCCTGCAGTCCCCCCAACCCGCCCCAGTCCCCGGGAGTCCCCCACGACGCGGCCACGGGGCCAATACCTTATAGAAAGCCCCGTTGGAGCCGCGAACCTCCACCGTCAGCTCCGCCATGTTGGAACCGCAAAGGCCGCCGGGAAGAGATTCTAGAAACTTTCCAACCCGAGGGGCGGGGGGAGGGGCGTGACGGCGCGGGGGGCGGGGACGGGGCGGGGACTGGGATTCCCCGCCCGCGTCCCGGGGTCTCGGCGTGCGGCCTCGGCTCTCCCCGCGGCTCCCGCGCTCCTCGCCGCCCGCCCGCCCGCCCGCGGGACTCCGCACGCCCACCGCGCACGCCCGCGCGCTCCGCACAATCGCCCGACCTCCGCTGACCCGCCTACGTCTCCGCCCCGCGGGCCGCCGCCCGGCCGCTCCCGTCCCCCGCCCTACCCCGGGCGAGTCACCGGGACGCCGCCGGGGCTCCGAGCCTTCGGGGTTAAACCGGAGACCCACATCCTCCGCCCGCAGCTTGCCCGGGTCTCATTCTCTCCACCTCCCCACCCCCCGCCAACCCCACCCGTCCCCGGCTGTGGAGAAGCCAAGCTCAGGCGCGGACGCGCTTATCCCAGGTGGTCTCTGGGAAGCAGCGCCCCGGGCTCCTCGGGGCGCCCGCCGACCCCGCCGACCGCCGGGGTGACCACCTGTGTTTCCAGCGGACGTCTGACAGCTTGCTGCCGACGCCCCGCCAGCCAGGCCCGTGGAAGCTGCTCCAGCGGGGGGGAAGGTTGCACTCCGCATTCCTATTTCCACAGGAAAACTTTTTCTCTAGTGTTTCAGAGTCTAGGTCCGTGAAGCCTGGGCTGGGTTCCCAACGTGCCGTCCTCCGGCCGCAGCCTCAGGAGGCTGGCCTTGTAGGTGTGCCGCCACCCCCAGCTCCCACTTGCTGGAGTTGTAGAAGGGATGTGTGTGTGTGTTTAAGTGCAGTTCACTTGGTGGTGGTTTTGTGCTAGTACTGGCACTTAACTCCGTGCTTGGGCACTGTTCTCCAATACACACACACACCAAGGTTAACACACCCTACCACTTCATTCCCTAAAACTCCATTCCCAGTTTATTGGTGGTTAATTGGATTTTCCTGCAGAGGCTGGCTTCAGATCATGATCCTCCGATCTCCAGGCCCCTGAGCCAGTTCACTTTTTTTAAAAGTATACAATGAAAAGGTCTTCGGTATATTCATTCATAACTGTCCCACCATTATAACAGCTTTAGAATTTTCTACTCCAAAAAGCGGCACACACCTGTTTGTATTCACTCCCAATTTAATCCTGATACCCCAAGCCCTAGTATGCTGTCAAGATTTATCTAGTCTAGATACAGCATATGAATATAAGTATATAAGTCTTTTATGACAACTTTAACAGATTATTTTCAAGATTCAACCATGCTACAGTATGGATCACTACTCACTCTGGTCATATCCAACCTTAGGATTGTCTGGACATATCATTGGGTGGTTCGCAAATGCTTTTGCTTTTGATGTTGAGGGCTGAACCCATGGCCTCGTGTATTCTAAGCATAGGATCTACTACTGAGCTGCACCCTAGCTTCTTAACTCATTTATTCATTCATCCGTAGTTATATAGGGAATTTCCACATTTTTACTATTAGGAATAACTGTTATGACGATTCCTATTTTTGTACAGACAGATGTTTTCATTTCTCTTGGATACATATCTAGAGTGGTGTTTCTCATTCTGGTAACTCCAGTGTTAAATTTTCGGTGGAATTGCCAGGTTATGGCAAGATCTGCATTGTCACTAGCAATGTATGAGGGTCTTACTTTGCTTAGGTATTTTTCTTTTTTTCCTCTTCTCTCCAATTCTCTTCTTTGTTTCTATGTTTTGGTCTTTCCTGTGTGTTTGTTTCTTAGTGTGAGGGCTTTGCACTTGGACTGCAAAAACAAAAAATTATATTCCAATCCAACCTAAAGTATTCCATATTGTTTAAACCCTGAAAAAACAAAAGTTAGATCCGTTTCAGCATTGTGATCTGAAACATTTGAGTTTGGAGCCCCCCAGCTACCAATTTATTAATACTGTTCGATGGGATTTGCGGTGGGATTCCTGATTTTCATTAAGTAGCTGAGCTATTAATAGCAGCCAGTAACTCATCTGAGATCAAACCATTTCTACATGGGAAGTTAGTATTTAAACCATTCACTTCCCATTTAGTACACTCGCATGGGTGACTGTAGCCCCCTGTAATATTCACAATGACACATGATACATCTAATTGATTGCAGCCAGGTGGATGGAAGCCGGAGTCTGATAGGCAAGCACCACCTGTGCAATAATTCAAGCCCACAAACTTAATTTTTTATATATACCTATTTTCATCATCTTAAAAAGATGTTTCAGTTGAACTGTAGCTCAAGTTGGTAGACCACCTGCCTAGAAAATTCAAAGTCCTGAGTTTAAACCTCAATATCACCAGAAAAAAAGTTCATTTTTATATTAAAAGGAAAACATGCATTGTTAAAAACAGTGTATGTGCATGTTTAATTCAGAAGTTAATATTCCAAAATTTTAATACTGTCATATTTCCAGAACTTCATAAAAATTTACAAAAAAAAATTTAATTTTTCCTCTGTCCTGTTTTTTGCAGTGAATATATCACTTGGTTACTAGAAAATGAGAGATTTTAGTTTCTTAATATTATACCATGGATAATCTGTAGTCATTGGAAATAAGCCTACAAATGACATTTTACCAATGTAAGAAAATACCTATTATGTATCTATAAAAAGGCTGTCACATATTACATATGAAATCTATTACATGCTGAAAATATATACAGACACTATTCAGTGAAGATGTTCTATAATGCCTTTTATATGGCTAAAGCAGGATAGATCAGGGAAAATGAGGGACAGGAGACAACAGACAAATTCAGAAAAATACCATATTACTAAATAGCATGATTTAAAGCAAGCCACAGGCACCATTTTCTTTGCTGTGAGTCTGTACTCCCTCAGTAAACATAACACTTAGTAAAAAGAAAATAGGATGGAAAAAGTTATTTCCCTGTGACGTGGTCAACTTGCCCAAATAATCAAAATTAATGTGTTCTGGAAACTGAGTAAGGATAGTTTAAAGAAAAACACTTTTCCTAGAAAATTCTATTTGTCACAAAAAAAGTTTGCAAAGTGAAAAACTTACCTCAAAGATGAGCTTACATATTAAAGGGATCTGGCAGAACCTATTCTTTGTATTGTAATGATCTAAACTTAATAACTGGACCAACCTTGAAATCTCTGAACCCAATCAATAAGACAGTATAGAAGAAGGAATGATTAAAAATCTGGTTGTCAGCTGGGTGCTGGTGGCTCGTACCTGTAATCCTAGCTAAAGGCTGAAATCTGAGGATCATGGTTCGAAGCCAGCCCAAGCAGAAAAGTTTGGGAGACTCTTATTTCCAACAAACTACACAGAAAAAGCCAGAAGTGGCATTATGGCTCAAGTGGTAGAGTACTAGCCTTGAGCGCAAAGAGGCTCAGGGAGAGGGCCCAGAAAATAAGGGAGGGTGTGACACTGTTCAAAATGAAATGTACTCAATACCTGACGTAACTGTAAACCCTCTGTACATCACCTTTACAATAAAAATTAAAGAATAAAATACTGGTTGTCAGTACTTCTCCTAAGGTGAAATTGAGCCTACTCTTCAACCTACTTTTTCACCATAAATACCCATGGTAGTAGTGTAACTCATTATACCTGTTCTTAAATGTTCCCACACCCATGTCTGAGTGTGTGCTTTGTTTTGCTTTACTAATAAACTTCTAAACTCAATAAACTCAATGTGTCCTAAAATTTTTTTCAACATCATAAACTCAGTACCTAAAAGTCTTCTGGAAACCCTTCCCTGGAGAATTGTGGGTTACAGGTCCAGAAATGACTTGCCAGGTATGATTGGAGGCCTGAGTTTGATCCTGCACTGATTAATGAAGAAAGGGGGGGAAAAGGCAGATTTGGACTGGGGCATAGATCAAGTGGTAGAACATTTGATCCTAGGTTCAATCTGTAAGAGGATATGAATTTTACTAAAATATGCTTTTGGGGAAGTGGCATTTTTCCTAGCACCTTTTTTTGCTTTCTGTATTAAAAAAATAGTACCATGGAATTGAACCCAGGGTTTTGTGCATGCTAGGCAAGCACTCTACCACTAGGCCAAACTCCTGGCCCTTCAGCCCTAAAAAAAACAAACACCTTTTGTACTCAGTTCATCACACAGACACTTAGACTATACAATGAAGTGATACCCAATTCTAGATTCAATAATAAAGGCAATTAAGATCTTTACGCTATTGTGATTTTCTTCTCTTTTTTTTTTTTGATGTCATGATTCAAATAGGCACCAAAATTGCTATGAGCACTTTTTTTTCCTTTGACACCTTGTATGCCCAGCTGAAGAAAAACTCGATCTTTGATACTTTGTGACAATATTTGTGAGTTATCTTAATGAGATCTGATACTGAAATACATTATTATTTTGATTTTCAAAGTAGAACCCTTGAAAATAATGCTAACTTGTCTAAATTGAGATTTTCTTCAGATATCAAAAGTGTAAAGTCTAAAATAATATTCCAAAAGACAGTTCCTTGAACAAATTGTGCCCGATTTTAAAAAAAGACAATGAATGACTAGGTAGGTATAATTTAAAATATTTTAACTTTTGTTGAATATTTTCCCATAGCATATTATAATTGAGTATGATAATTAACATTAAAGAAAATTACATAAAACCCAACTTTGGTTTTTTGGCCTTCCTGAGGCTGGAACTCAGCTTCTTGCTCAAGGCTAGCGCTCTATCACTTGAGCAGCCTCAGATAACAGCCTCCTGAGTAGCTAGGGTTACAGGTGTGAGCCACCAGCAAGCACCCAGTTAAAAACTCAGGTTTTGATTTCAGTTGAATTCAAGCTATATTGCTATATTGAATGGCTTTTTGTTTTGTCTTGTTTTTATATCTGTATTGGGGTTTGAACTTAGGGCCTAAGATACTGAACCTTAGCTTTTTTGCTCAAGGCTGGCACTCTAGCACTTGAGTCATGCCTCTGTTTCCAACTTTTTAGAGGTTAATTTGAGGTAAGAGGCTTGTGAACTTTCTTGCCCAGGCTGGATGCTGTCATCTTCAGATCTCATCCTGAGTAGCTAGAATTACAGGCATGAGCCACTGCTGCCCATCAGTCTCTCTGTTTTGAAACAGGTTCTTGCTCTGGAGTTCAGGTTGACCAACTCACTATGCAGCACAGACTGGCCATCCTCTGCCTGAATCTCCAAAGAATGAGTCTTGTATGATAGTAAGGTTTTGATATCAGCGTCACTCACTTTGTTTTCTAAGATACAGGAAATCCAGAGTGAGAGAAAGAAAAGGAAACCTCAAGTTTGCACCTCAAAAACTTAGCCTCAGCCAGGCACTGTTGGCTCACTCCTGTAATCCTAGCTACTCAGAAATCAGAGGATTGTGGTTTGAAGCTAGCCAGGGTGGGAAAGTCTGTAAGATTCTTATCTCCAATTACCCAGTAAAAAGCCAGAAGTAGAGCTATGGCTTAATTGGTAGAGTGCCAGCCTTGAGCTGGAAGAGTTAAAGGAATGCACCCAGGTCCTGAGTTCAAGACCCACTACTCACATTAAAACACACACAACAACAGCAACAACTAAGCCTTATTTACCCCAAGTCCTGACCTAGCAAGTTGAAAAATAAAGCCAAAAACATCATGTTATATAATATTACATTTTTTTGCTCTTTGTTTTCAGTTTTTTCCACAGAGCTCCTTAATATAAGAATTGCCACACATGGTTGTTCATGACTATAATCCAAGCACACAGGAGGATGGAGGCAGTCTAAGTTACAAATCAAACCAGAAAACTTTTTAGAGCCTTGGGAATTTCCCAGAGTGCTGACAATATCCTTTTGTTGTGCATTTTGAGCCCCCTTTTTATTGCAAAAGCTTATGCTAAAAAGATGACCCAGGGTGTGGTCCCTAGACAGCTTTCGAGTAGGGTGGCTCACCAGAAAGACCAAGAAAATGACTTGAGTACTTGAGCTTTCTACCCTTTTCACTGACCTTCAGAGAGAAAGAAGGAGGAATTGAAAATTAAGCTGTATATAAACTGTGGAACCTTGAACTTTGATGATCTTCTAGGCTGACACTGATGATTGAAATTCTTGGGTGCTGGTAAGTCTAGCATGCCCATATGCCCTTGTCCTAATACATCTCTCATCTGACTGTTCATCTACATCCTTTATAGTATCTTTTATTGATAAGGTAATAAATGTAAGTAAAGCACTTCCTTAAATGCTGTAAAACATCCTAGGAAACAGCTTAATCCCAAAAGGTGGTCATGAGAACCACAACTGATAGCGGATCTCTCAGAACCTGGGGCTTTCAAACTGACATCTGAAGTGGGGACAGGCTTGTAAGACTAAGCCTGTAAGACGATAGCCTGTGAGGTCAACACCAAATGTTGTTACCATTAAAAATATTAGGATACCCCACTGGTGTCTGCTTTGGGCTTGGTATATGGGAAAATCCCATATATTTGGTATCAGAAGTGTATTGTGTTGAAAACAGAAGATAATAGTTATTTGTTTTCTGCACTATATACTGTAACACCTGGACACTGGAAGATTAGCCAATAGGGTCACCATTATGGACTGTGGGTACAAATTTCCCACTTGAAATCCAGCTGTCATGTTTTCTTCTTAGCTCATACTATGTGTGAGCTAGAAAAAAAAGTTTTACTTATTATATTTTGATAAGCCACAAAAACATTGGGGTTATCATGGTTACCTAATATAGTAGTTAACATTAATTTGACAAATGCAAATGTCCTTACTACTCATAACAACATATATTGTAACTGGAACAAAGATTTAAATAATCATAATTTAAATAATCATAAACATAGTTGTATCTTTGTATCCATGGGATTTACTGACTCCAGGACACCTAAAGATACCAAACCTTGCAAATGGCTCAAGTCCCTTATATAGCACAATGTTGTATTTGCATGTAGCATTCCCTTGTTTACTTTAAATCATCTCTAGTACATATGATACTCAATTCAATGTAAATAATTATGTAAATTGTTTTTACACCATATTGCTAAGGGAATAATAACAAGAAAAATCTACACATTTGGCACAGACACCTTTTTCTCAAATATCTTTTATGTGAGGTTAGTTGAATCCAAAGGTATAGGCAGATCCCTCAGATATATAGAACTAACTGAATGCATACTTTGGTTTTTCTTAAGTGTTTTTGGGGCTTGGACCCAGGGCCTTGCATATACTAAACATGATGTACTCTTACTACTCAGCTATTTCTCCTGTCCCATATGGGTAATTTTAAGCAATCAAATTATTTCTGCCTTAAATAAATATCAAGAAGCCAATGATGAAAGACTTTATAAACTTGAATACGTAAGCATTTTGAATGTTCACAGAAAGAAAAATTACCATGAACATAATTATAAGATTTCCTGTGGACTAAGTATATGAAACTAAAAATGGTTAGGTTTTTTATTGACAAGGATCATTTACAAATAATAAGAAAATAAAAATAATTTTATAGAAAAATTAACAAAATGCAAATAATTGACATGAAAGTAAACATAATATATTTAGTAAAAAGGCTCAGTTAACCTCACAGTAAATGAAATACACATTAAAACATCATCTATACTCTACTATCTCCTTTTCTGTTTTTGATAAAACATTTAATTCAGGGCTAGGAATGTGCCTTAGTGGTAGAGTGTTTGCTTAGCATGCATGAAGTCCTGGGTTCGATTCCTCAGTACCACATAAACAACAACAACAACAAAAAAAGGCCAGAAGTGGTCCTGTGACTCAAGTGGTAGAGTGCTAGCCTTGAGCAAAAGAAGCTCAAGGACAGCGCCCAGACCCTGAGTTCAAGCCCCAGGATTGGCAAAAAAGAAGAAAAAGAAAAGAAAGAAAAAGGTTAATTATTAAATTAAATTAATAATTAAAGTTTGAGAGGCAGGGAATATGGCCTAGTGGTGAAGTGCTCACCTTGTATACATGAAGCCCTGGGTTTGATTCGTCAGCACCACATTAAAAAAAAAAAGCTGGAAGTGGTGCTGTGACTCAAGTGGTAGAGTGCTAGCCTTGAGCAAAAAGGAAGCCAGGGACAGTGCTCAGGTCCTGAGTTCAAGCCCCAGGACTGGCAATAAACAAAATAAAGTTTGATAATTAGTTGTTAGAAAAAATGAAAAATTCTCCATACTGATAGAAAATTATGTGCGATGTCTTTAGAGGCATATTTTAATTGATCATACCACTTAAATCAGCAATATAATTTATAGGAATTTATCCTACAGATACATTCAGTAAGTTGAGCAATTGTTCATAAGGATTTTCATGTGTAGAAGAAATTTGCGGTCACAATTAAGAAAAAAGAAGAAAGGAAATTAAAACCAGAAACAGCCTAAACCAACTCCTAGTGTAACTAAAATCAATAGAATTGAACACTATGCACTCATTAAATGCAATGGGACATGGCCACGGTTCGTAAACTGCACCAACAGACACAAGGATTAGGCAGTATGAATTCACAGGACTACCATAGGATATTTTTGAGATAATGACACATGACACCGTTAGACATGACACAAACTACTATCTCAGGGTAGTTCACAGTTTCAATTTTAGATCATGCTACAGTATTCAATGATTTCATATCTTTGCAAATACAAGTTTTCAGTAAATTGATGTGGCCAAAAATAAAAATAAATGTGAGACAGGAAATTAAGGTGGCATAATATTACTTGCTAGGGACCTGAATTCCATCTGGAAAATCCCTAAAACCTTCTACTGGTTGGAAGTAAATTGTAGATTCTGCCCCCACAAAAATATGGACACCAGGGAGCAATATCAGTAAGGTTGGCCCAGAATTCTGCCCACTAAAATGTAATGAGAAGAGAGGCTACTGGTGATTGAGAATTCATTCATTCTACATTCATTCATTCACCTAGCAATTCATTCATCTGTCTGAGCATTTAGGACAGAACCTAGGCATATACTGTGTGGTCCAGAAGTATTGATTACCAGCATTTCTTGCTTGTGTATTGGTCCTGGGGATAGGACTCAGAGCCTGGGCACACTGTACTGTCCCTGAGCTTTTTTTGCATTTAAGCCAGATCTCTGTTTCTGGCTATTTTGGGTGCTTAATTGGAGATAAGAGTCTCACAGGCTGCCTAAGCTGGCTTTGAATGTACCTGAGATTACAGGCATGAGCCACCAGTGCCCAGCACCATTTTTATCTATTACGTTTTAAGCAGCTATTGAAGATGATATATGCTCAATGCTCTGTGTGGTAAAAAAAAGAATTGAAAGGAAAATAAGATTGATCGCTGGTGATTGTTTAAACATATATAAGTATTTATTATTTGGAGCAGCACTGGGGTTTGATCTAAGAGCCTTGGTGCTTGTTATGCAAGCACTCTACCACTTGAGCCCACCTCTAGTTCCTAATCTCTGGAGACTATATACTTTGAAGTGTGGAGTCCATACTCCAGAGATTACATAACTGTGTATCACAGAAGGTGAGTATTCAAAGAATGTCAGCTTGCACTGCGAAGTCTGTAGCAACAAGTTAGTGACATCTTAAAAGAAACTGTAGTTTGGGGTTTTTGTTCAGACCTGTTCTAGAGTTGGAACTCAGGACCTGGACACTATCACTTAACTTTTTTGCTCAAGGCTGGTACTCTACCACTTGAGCATACCTCCACTTGTGCCTTTTTTATGATTAATTTGAGATAGGAGTTTCACATACTTTTCTGCCTAGATGGCTTTCAACTATAACCCTCAGACTTCAGCCTCCTGAGTAGCTAGGATTACAGATGTAGGCCAATGCTTCCTCGTGAAATTTAGTTTTTGTAGTCAAGGGAGGAGACATTTTTAAACCTGAGAACAGCATGCAAAATGATCACAAATATGAAACAGGAAAATTTAGCCCACTGTAGCTCTTCTCTCAGTTCACATAGAATTTTGGAATATTTCTATTTCTTTGTATTATTTACCTATTTGCAATATTTTTATTTATATTATTTTCCACCAGCCTTGAGGGAGCTTGTGGTGGGGGTGGGGTGGTTGTTTTTAGTGCTGGGAATGGAACCCAAGACTTTGTGCATGCTAGGCAATTGTTCTATAAAGGAGCGATACAGCCCCAAATATTAAACTATACTTGCTATTTAATAAATACTTGATGAATAGTTGGATAGATTTGGGGTTTCAAAGATTACTATAGGCTATACTGAAAGATTTAGAAATTATGTATTTCAGGCTGGGGATATGGCCTAGTGGCGAGAGAGCTTGCCTGGTATACATGAGGCCCTGGGTTCGATTCCCCAGTACCACATATACAGAAAACGGCCAGAAGTGGCGCTGTGGCTCAAGTGGAAGAGTGCTAGCCTTGAGCAAAAAGGAAGCCAGGAACAGTGCTCAGGCCCTGAGTCCAAGGCCCAGGACTGGCCAAAAAAAAAAAAAAAAAAAAAAAAGAAATTATGTATGTCTAATATAATAGCATGATAAAAGCAAGGATGCTAGCAACTAACTGGCTGAGATAGACACTTACTAGCTCTAAACTTGAGCAAATTCTTTAATTTCTTTGAGTCCTGGCTTCCACATGATCAAGATAATGGTCACTTGGAAAGGTCGAACCTAAAGATTAAATGAAACAATATGCAAAATACTCTAAAGAATGTGAGGGGGCTGGGAATGTGGCTTAGTGGTAGAATTGCTTGCCTAGCATGCAGGAAGCCCTGGGTTCCTTTGTTCAGTACCACATAAACAGAAAGAGCTGGAAGTGGCTGGCACTGTGGCTCAAGAGGTAGAGTGCTAGCCTTGAGCAAAAAGAAGCCAGGGACAGTGCCCAAGCCCTGAGCTCCTAAGCCCTAGGACTGGCAAAAATAAAAAAAGTATGTGTGGCATATCTCAGTTACTCAACAAATGTTATAAATCATCTCGATGACAATGATGATCATGAAGATGATGATAATAGGGCTGATGTCAGAGAATGAATCAAACATTGCTGTTTAGAAGTAGTAGTTCTGGAGGAATTTTATAAAATTGAAAAATCAAATACAATTGAAAAATTCACAAGTAAAACCTGAAGGGTGGGCTGATATTGTGGTTCAGTGGTAGAATATTTAGCACGTGTGAAACCTCGGATTCAATCTCTGACACAACGAAAAGGAGGAAACAATACTGAAAGTAAAACAATGAAAATACATATAAAATACTCAGATGCAACAATATTTAAAATGTTGACACGGTGGAGCTTAGTATCTGGAGATGGGAGAGGCAAGGATTCAAGGGACAATCATAATTAATGATACCATTATTTAATATAGAACATATGGAAAGATGCTTATTTATTTATGTGCTCGTACTGGGGCTTGAACTTGGGGCATGGGAACTATCACTTAGCTTTTCCTCTGAAGGATGGCACTATCCCACATGAGCCATAGCTCCAGTTGTGCTTTTAAGTGGCTTATTGGACATAAGAGGCCCATGGACTTTCCTGCCTACGCTGGCTTTGAGCCAGATCCTCAGATCTCAGCTTTCTGAATGGCTAGGATTACAGGTGCAAGCCATAGCACCCAGCACAAGATACCTTTATTTATGAAAAGAGACCATGATTTCAGTTTTGGAATTGCTGTGTTTGAATTGTTTTAAAAACTTTCATTAAGCCATGTGCTGGTGGCTCACTCCTGTAATCCTACCAACTCAGGAGGCTGAGATCTGAGGATCACTGTTCCAAGCCAGCCTGGGCAGGAAAGTCATGAAACTTTTCTCTTTAACCAGCAAACGACCGGAAGTGGATCTGTGGCTCAAGTGGTAGAGTACTATCCTTGAGCACAAGAGCTCAGTGGCAATGTCTAGGCCCTAAGTTCAAGTCTTAGGTCTAACCTAAATAAGTTTTTTCAAAAGAGAGAGGCTGGTGAGTGGGGGGAGGAAGGAAGAAAGGAAAGAGAAGAAAATTCACAAATGTAGAATTATTTTAATTATGGCTGCAAAGTGCTTTGATAAAAATAAAATTTTAAATGGTAAAACTATCTTTCAGCAAATCTAGCACTCAGGAGGCTGAGGAAGGAGGACTATGAGTTAAAGGTCAACCTGGATACATATCCATATCTTGTCTTTCAGCAAAATATTCAGTAAAGATTTTAGAGATATGTAGTATACAGATTAAGTTGGGAATTTCTGCGTAACATTTAGCAGTTAAGATAAGGAAAATAGATGAGATTTCCTAGGAAACATTTACAAAATTAAGAATAAGTGCAGCTTATAGGTGGGGCTATTTGAAAAGAAGCAGCTAAACAGTTCAGGAGACTCAACTTTATTCATAATGACCTTGTATTTCATAGTAATGATGTTAATAAAATAGAGAAAATAAAGTATCTGACTAATGTACTAGATATAAACTGTCCTTCTGAAAAGATTTATTTCTGCTTCTATACAATGTTGTCTTACTCAATGCTCAATACATTGTAGACTCTTTTTTTTTTTTTTTTTTTTTTTGGCCAGTCCTGGGCCTTGGACTCAGGGCCTGAGCACTGTCCCTGGCTTCTTCCCGCTCAAGGCTAGCACTCTGCCACTTGAGCCACAGCGCCGCTTCTGGCCGTTTTCTGTATATGTGGTGCTGGGGAATCGAACCTAGGGCCTCGTGTATCCGAGGCAGGCACTCTTGCCACTAGGCTATATCCCCAGCCCTGTAGACTCTTTAATAAATGAAAAATGAACGCTTCATGGGAATAATAAAAATAAATACCTAATCTCTGCAAAGACATAGGAAATAGTTTACAGCACATGAACAAAAATTTGAGTGGGATATAAAAGTCAATCCATATATGATCATGACTATGGGCTCACAACTATATACTTGGGTTACTTCTCCTTTTCTCTTAGGAAGGACAAGGCGGGGGAGGGGGGTGGGGGGGTGTTGGCACAAGCCCCTCCAAGGTAACTTTCCTGCTCACCCTCATCAACCTGGTAGTTATGTGCTGATCAAAACCTGAAAGAAAAACAGAAGTTTGAGCCAGCCTGTGAGGGACATTTCCTGTTCTTCCTAACCTAACCACAGAAACTACTGTTTGGATTACTGGAAAGGATTGAACCTACCACACTCTGACTCCAAATCTGGACCAGGGGGAACACAAGCTGTCATTTCACACCCAGGAAGTACCAAGTTAACTATAAAATTGTAGTTGCATTCTGTCTGATTCTCTGGGTAATATCCCTGGTACCCCATGATGGAGGCCTAAAAACCCAGTCCCAAAGTGTTCAAGTCCCTTTAGTTATTTTTACTAATAGCACATACTTCCAAACTATTGAGCTTGATGCATACTGAATTATGCATCGTGGGGCCCTGACATACCAAAGAACCTACTTATCCAACCATAACTACTTATACCCTGAGCCTATGGGGGATACAAATCAGGTATCCTTTGTAGCTTTTGGAATAATATTTGACGGACCACTGAACCTGATGGTTCAGGGGTAGATGAATCTAAAAAAATCTAAAAAAAAAAAAAAGATGACTTACAAAATGTTGATTTTTAGAACAGTAAAAGGAATGTATAGGATTGGAATAAATGCAACCCAAAAGGATCCAGTAGGAAAGTTTAACATAATAGACAGATCACAGGATCTTATTACTCAGGCTCTAATCCCACCAAGACTTCAGGCTGATAAGTGCAGGTGCTAAGACAGATACTAGCCTTTAAATTGGGCATGGGGACACCAATGCCTGGATGGGAGGGATTAAATATTCTGACAGCACACTAAATAAAAACAACTGTTCTGTTTGTATGATGAGATGATTTGAGGCTCAAATCATCACATTCCTACTAGGGTGGTCCTTCAGTCCAAAAGGCATGCCACGTAAAGGACTGCTCTTTTCCAGGACACCAAAGCTTGGAATAATGAGTTCTGTAGGACATTGGCACTGTTATTCCTGTCTTGTGGGCCAGCCCCCTAGGAATATCAAACCACCAAATGTCAATTATACCTCATGTCTTACCAGGCCAGAGGAAAATTGACAAATACGATGTCGTGAAAGTCAGCCCTTCAGTAGCCTGGCAAACTGGTCCACATTCTTGGCGGACAGAACTGGTGTCTGGTGGTATTGTGCTGGACCTTTACTTGAGACTTTTCCGAAAAACTGGACTGGTACCTATGCTTTAATACAATTGGCTAACAGGTAATCAACCCTCATTACAGAAACATGACCTAGAAAGTGAAGAGAAATAAGCACACCCAGAGGTTCTTTTGAACTTCACATTTATGTTAATACAATAATAAGGGTTTCCAGGGGACTGCCAAATAAATTTGAATCCAAAACCAAAATGAGAGCAGGATTCAAGTCAGTACTGTTTTTTGATGGCCCATGGTCAATAAATATGTTAGTTGGATTAATTGTATTTACTATAATCAGTAAAGATTTGTTAACTCTAACAGAGATACAGTCAAGAAAATAGCTAAACATCTTAACCCTCCTAGCCATATGGCCTGGGAAAACAGACTAGCATTAGACATAATATTGGCAGAAAAGGGAGCAATCTATGTAATAATTGGGGTGTAATGGACACTTACCTAACAACACTGATCCCCATGGGACCATAACTAAGGCATTGCACGGCCTGACCTACTGGCCAATGAGTTGGCCAAAAATTCAGGGATACTATTTCACCTTGTGGAATAATGATTAAGGTGGTGAAAAGGAGTTATAGTATCTACCTCACTTGTGCCTCACTTGTGCTAGTCTGTGGAGTGCTGTACTGCCTTGACTGAACAGTCACCCTTACCTTATCCCAGTGATGTTTTCTCCTAGAGACCTCTGAGCATGTAAGTCAGCTCCTCCTTGCAAAATTTGAAGAAAAGAATAAACATATATAAAGAAATGGGGGAGGGGTTGCAATCGTGAGAGAAGCAATATTTTCTGTCAAACCAAAATATCTTCATCTGTAACCTGTCACCATTGTATACTGATATGTACTGGTGCTGATATTCCCTAGAATTATTTGCTTCTTGGCTTCAATTGCAACTATAACCTATGCCGCTTGTGACCAACCAGCCATGTCAAGAGTATGAGTCTTTAAAGAATAGGATCCCCCTTTTGAGTGACAGCTTTACTGACTTTACCAACCTCCTCTAACTGCAACCATCAGCAGACTCATTCCCAGCCAGCTCTAATGAGAAGAATGTGTACCTCTGCTTCCAAAAGAACAGCCTCCTCCTTTCCACCTCCGTTAATGTTTACAGTCTTTTCTAACTTCCTTGTTTTACCTCATCACCTGGTAACCAATTGTAAAAAATTTGTGAGCCTGACTCTTTAGAAACGAGGGGAAGGAATGTCACCCCTTGGATTGGGGTAAAAACCAAGCAGACCATGCTGCCAAGTGCACCTTTCCTAGCTCTGAGGGAAGTGGCAACCTACACTTCTGCACAGGAGTAAAATGCCTTGACGAAATCTCCTATATATCATTTTTTTTGTGTCTATTCATTTTCTGACACTGGAGAGTTGTCATATGTTTCAACAGCAGTTAACTAGAAATAAGAGTCTCAGAGATTTTCCTGCCTGGGCTAGCTTTGGATCTCAACCCTCAGATTTCAGCTTCCTGAGTAGCTAGGGTTACAGATATAAGCCACCAGAGCCCAGCAATCAATGATAATTTTAAAACTTATTTTTGCTCAATTTGTTCCAATGTTAGCCATTGGTGCTCTTACAGGTTGTCTGTTTTTTTTTTTTTTCATCTTGTTTTGTGGTGATACAGATCAAATCCAGAGCCTTGTGCATACAATGAATCACTTTATTACTGAACTACATCCTCAGTCCTGGACCAATTCTTTGATTTATTTTGATGATACTTATCCTTTGATTTACTTATATCTTCTCATTCCTTTGACTTGTTACTGTAAGATGACATTGAATCATCTAATGTATTCCTTTCCCAAGTGCTAAAGAATTGATTTCTCCAAGTATATTTGAAATCTAGTCCTATTTATTTATTTATTGGAGACAAGGTCTTGCTATGTACTGTAGGCTGGGCTGAAACTCATTGAGTAACCCAGGTAGGCCTAGAATTAAATGTCTTCTTGCCTTAGCCTCCCAAGAACTGGGATTACAGGTGTGGACTACCATAACCTGCTTTGATTCACAATGCATCCCAGATTTAGCAGGTGGGAACTTCTTCAAATTGGCTTGTGAATTACTTTACATGGCTCATCAATTTTTGAGAGCAATATGCACTTTATACCATAACATGTTTTAGTTTTATCCTGCACTCTTTGTACTCCACCATGCGATTCTTTTGTGGGGGAAATACATGCAGGAAGTGGTATAGTGCCAGCCTTGAATAAAAATGTTAAGAAAAAAAGCATGAGGTGCTGAGTTCAACTCCAATACACAAAGTAAGCAAATAACTGAAAGTGATTAATTAAAAACACAGATTTCAAAATCTTGTTTTAAAATAAAAAGTAAGGTATATAAGATGGGTATGTGTTTGTCCTTTTAAAATTTGAAGCTTTTATCAAAACTTGCTATCTGTCACTCAATGAGGGCTGCACCTTGAGAGCGAAGACTCACCGTATGGGACTAGATTGCTCCCCTCAAGTGATGAGAGCAGCGGCTTCACTACAACTCAGGAGAGCTGAGCTAAGAGAATGACTAACAAGGCCACACTGTAACTGGACTCTAGGCAGATCTTCACCTCCTACCCCTAATTCTTCATCTACTTAAACTTAACACTTATTTACGTATCTAGAAGATGGCTGAAGATGAGCTAGGTACTGTCTTCAAGTGTTATTATTCCATGTAAAAATCTCCTCTCTTTGAGGTATTTCTTTTTTTTAGGATTTTTTTTTTTTTTTTTTTTGCCAGTCCTGGGGCTTGGACTCAGGGCCTGAGCACTGTCCCTGGCTTCTTCTTTTTTTTTTTTTTGCTCAAGGCTAGCACTCTGCCACTCGAGCCACAGCGCCACTTTTGGCCATTTTCTGTATATGTGGTGCTGGGGAATTGAACCCAGGGCCTCATGTATATGAGGCAAGCACTCTTGCCACTAGGCCATATCCTCAGCCCCTCTTTGAGGTATTTCTTTACTAGTAAACTTTCCTATCACATTCACTGCTTACTGAGTTTTGCCTGAATTCTTCTGCCACTTGATTAAAGGACTTCACTCACCTTTGGTAACAAATATTATCAAACTACATTAAATCTGTGTATGAAAATCACAATGAAATGTACTAAAACCGTGAAATAATTTAAAATGATAACAGGCTAATAATAATAATAGAGAGGGTTAGTTTGATAGAGTATACATATGTATGCAAATACCACCATGAAACTCCTTTGTGCAATTAATATGTGCTAAATTAAAATATAAAAATAGATCTAGGTTCTGGTGCTCACCCCTGTAGTCCCAGCTGCTCAATAGGCTGAAATTTGAGAATAATGGTACACAGCTAGCCTGGGAAGACAAATTTAGAAGACTCTTATCCCCAATTAACAAGTAAAATATGGAAATGAAGGAGTGGTTTAAGTGGTAGAATGCCACTTTTGAGTGAAAAAGGTGAGGCTGAGTGCAAGGCTCTAAATTTAAGAAAAAAAAGGGTTACTGTGATTTCATGCATCAAATAAAAAATATCTTAGGGCAAAGTACTCAAATCTATGCATTACTACTTTATTTCACATTTTACAATGATGAAAATCATCCACTGAATTGATTTCATGAGCCAACCATGAGCTTGAAAAAGCAGAAAGCTTATAGAGAAAGTCCCAAGCTTTAGAGAGCAGAAAGTACCTCAAGTAAAATTCAAACCTCCTCTTCTAGATTCTACTATTCATGTCCTTTGTGTGGCATTACAACATCTTAGTATGACTGTCAGTTAAGAGTTTGATGAAAAGAATTTCCCAAGAAAGATAGCTTAGTAGAGGAAAAATGATAGAATCATGTGGACAGGGAATAGCAATCTGCAGTAGTAGAACTAAGACATGTCCACTGACTTGATCTTTGATCTACTTCTGTGTCACCTTGCTGCTATCAGAACCCATACTCATGCCTGGATTAGCATTGTAGTTCTGGGTTCTTTGCCAGGTAGATGGTGTACCTTTTTTTCTGAAAAGATAAAAATAAATTAATGAAAGCTATCTCTCGCCTTTCCAGTTACCTACTTTATTGTTTATTCCAGTACTGGAGCTTGACCTCGGCCTCACGCTGTCACCTGGCTTTATTCACTCAAGGCTGATGCTCTACCACTTGAGCCATACCCCCATTTCAGCTCTTTGCTAGTCACTTGGAGGCAAGAGTCTCACAGATGTTTCTGCCTAGGCTGGCTGCAGATCTTCACAGGCAATTATTGTATGGGAGGCAGAAACAGAGTAGCATGAATACCGTTGAGGAGACCATAATGATCTAGAAGGAATAATCAGAAATGTGAGCTTGAGAGATGTGAGAGCAAGGAGAGTTAAAATTAAAAAAAAAAGTGCTCCACTGGGAATGTTAAGTATTACTGATGGAAACAAGGACAGAGCTGGAGATGAGAGAAAGTGGCTGGCTTGGACACTTGAGATGTGGAGTTTGTAAAGAGAAGCTAGGGTGGATGCAATTTGACCTAAGCTTCTCACCTTGGAATGACCCAGGATATTTGGTGAACCAATGTGGAATGAGGGAAAAAATAATCAGCCTTAATGCAAAGAAGATTTGATGCAAGACTCTCATTCCTCATAGTTTCTGAAACAATGGTGTTTGCCTTAAATTGCTCACTTGGATGTGGTTTCTGCCCTGATATTCTTGTAAGTGGTTTCATAATCACTTTAAACAATATTACTTTACTCTTCCTTTTCTATAATCAGCTAATTTGCATCAGACAAAAATAACTTTGTTTTGGAAGAAGATACCTTATGAAAAAAATTGTAGTCAGTAGAAAATAGTTTATAGGGATAAAAAGGCTTTTTGTTGTGTGTGCGCAGTGTGCCTGTTACGGAGCTTGAACTTAGGGCCTGGGCACTGTCCCTGGGCTTTTTTGCTCAAGACTAGAAATCTACCACTTGGAGCCACAGCTCCACTTCTGTTTTTCTGGTGGTTAATTGGAGATAAGAGTTTCGTGAACTTTCCTTCCTGTACTGGCTATGAACGGTGATTCTCAGAGCTCAGCTTCCTGAATATCTAGGATTACAGGTGTGAGCCACCAACACCCAGCTTATTCTTATTTTTCAAATAAAGGGCTGCTTAATTTTATTGAACATACCCAAAACATTGTTTTTTGTAGTACTGGAGATGAACTCAGGACCTTGTGCTTTCTAGGCAGGTGCTCTACCACTTGAGCCATACTCCAGCCCAAATCATATTTACTTCAATTTTTTTCAAAATATTTATTTTTGAAAGGTAACATTCCTTTATGCATACTATGTGTCAGACATTGCTCTAATAATTTCACATTTGTTAATTCATCTAATCTCCATTTGAAATAAGTCATCCTCTGTCTTTCAACTAGTTAATACAGACAGAAATAATTTGTCCAATATCTTAGAACCATGGAGTTAGTAGAGTTTACTTTCAGAACCCTTCTTCTTCAGTGTTGATGTTGTGCAATAGATGTTTCCTAAGGTTACTAATCTAATAAGATATAACATAGCTTTCTTCCCCCTATTGTGTGTGTGCAGATACTAGGGCATGAACTCAGGGCCTGGGCACTATCTCTGAGCTTTTTGGCTTCAGGCTAGTGCTCCACCACTTAAGCCACAGCACCTCTTCTGGACTTTTTTGCTCATTAATTGGAGGTAAGTGTTTCACAGACTTTCTTGCCTGGATTGGTTTCAAACCATAATCCTCAGATCTCAGCCTACTAAGTAGCTAGGATTACCAGTATGAGCCACCAGTGCCTATCTTAAAATGCTTAACATTACTGTAAATTGTTAAGAAATTAACAACTCTCTTGAGACTAATTAGGCAAGGTTGTTTTGTTGTTGTTTATTTTTTTAAACGGGCAGTGCCTTCCTTGCTCTTGCTCTTTCTAGGCAGGAAGTGTACCAGTTGAATCATCCATACTCCAGTACTTTTTGCTTCAGGTTTAAACATTTTTAACTGTATATGCATATCTATGTATCTATGTATCTATCTATCTTTTCTTTTTGGTACAGGTGATGAAACCCAAGACATTGCACTTGGTAGGCAAGCACTTTGCCACTGAGCTACATACCAGCCCCACTTAGTTCATATTTACATACAGGTCAACCTTCACTATGATCCTTCAATTTGTAGTACTCCTTCCAGTGTAGCTTGGATGACAAGTGTGTACTTCCATGCTGGGTTCTTGTTGGTTGAAATGGGGTCTCATGAACCTTTCACCCAGGCTAGTCTTGAACAATAATCCTCTTAATCTCCCCCTTTTGAGTATCTAGAATAATAGGTATGAGATACTGTGCCTGACAAGGAATGTTATAATGCTAGCAAACTCTGATGCTTTGGAGAGACACCTTCTTTTTTTATTTTTTATTTTTTCAAATTTTTATTATCCAACTGTTTGTTACCTTGTCCCTCATACCCCCCTCCCCCCTCCCCGAGAGACACCTTCTTTGGCCACAATTTAGTCGTGCTGGGTACCTTCTGTATGCCCTTCCAGGTTTTCCCTCCAGTCTCTGCAGCCTGCTCTAAGTTCTGAGAGGCTGATGGGCACAGATGGTAGCTGCAGGATTTTTTACCTTCTGGCTTTAAGAGGTACCAATGAAGAACCTAACCAGAGATGTTGGAGGTCAGAGTTCCCAAACTGCTTCCACCATGTCAAGCCTGCTTTTCACCCTTAACTGAAAATCACTCCCTGTCTTCATGTTTTCAGTTTCCAAAAGAAATAGTTTCCCACTTTCTTCAGGCTTAGAAGTGTCAACAGAACCCAAATCCTAATGCACTACCCAGCATAGTTTCCTTATCTTTGATCACACTTTTAATAGTGTCTTTTAAATATCTCCTTTGCCTGGTAAACATGGCTCATGCCTGTAATTCAGCTACTCAGGATGCTGAGATATGAAGACCTTGGTTCGAGGCCAGCCCAAACAAGAAAATTCCATTAGACTCTGTCTCCATTTAACTAGCAAAGACCAAAAAGGGAGCTGTGAATAAAGTGGTAGAGCACCAATCTTGAGTGAAAAAGCAAAAATATAGCAACCAGGCCTTGAGTTCAAGGCCCCAGTAACTGCACACACATGTACACACACACACACACACACACACACACACACACACACACACACACACATATCTCCTTAAGTTATCCAGTTTCAGCTTGGACCAATAACCTTTCAGTCCTAACTGATAAAATCAAATCCTTAGAAACTGCTGCTTTTGGTTCTTATGCTAAAGTCTTTGAAAAGAAAACTGAAAAATATGTAGTATAACCACAATGTATGTATTTTTCAACACACTGAAGCATTTGTTTATTTATTCTTATTTTATTTTTTAATGTTGGTCTTGGGGCTTGAACTCGGGGCTGGAGCACAGTCCCTGAGCTTTTTTTTCTGCTTAAGTTTAGTGTCTACCATGGGAGCCACAGCTCCACTTGTGGCTTTTGGTAGTTCACTGGAGATAAGAGTCTTATGGACTTTCTTGCCTGGGTTGGCTTAGAACTGCAGTTCTCAGATCTCAGCCTCTTAAGTAGCTAGGATTACAGGTGTGAGCCACTAATGCCTTTTATTTTTATGTCTGTCTGTCTGTATACATGTATGCAAGTAATCAGGTGTTTTTCCTTCTGTATAAGAAGGGGAAAAAGAAGGGAAAGATAAAAAGGGAGAAGAATAGATGTAGAGAATTAAAACCAGAAAACAAAAGGCAATTAATATCATTAAGACAAACAGCAGAACATAGAATTAAGGACTGAGTTTCTGAGAATACAAATAATGAGTTGACTCACATGGCCATCTATTGATTGTATGACATTGAGAAAGCTACTTCCCTTTATTTGTAAACTACTGAAAACAATTTTCCTATATCATAGTAGTATTGAAAGGATTAATAAAAACGCATATCAATTGTTCAATAATATTCATATTTTTTCCTTTATTAAAACTACTAAAACAACTTTTTTTTTTTTTTTTTGCCAGTCCTGGGGCTTGGACTCAAGGCCTGAATACTGTCCCTGGCTTCTTTTTTGCTCAAGGCTAGCACTCTACCACTTGAGCCACAGTGCCACTTCTGGCTTTTACTCTATACGCAGTGCTCAGGAATCGAACCCAAGGCTTCATGTATGGGAGGCAAGCACTCTACTACCAGGACATATTCCCAGCCAACAACTTGTAAGTTTTGATGCATACTTTTATTGTATTAATTTAGGCTTGAAAGAATATAAAAACCGGGCTGGGGATATAGCCTAGTGGCAAGAGTGCCTGCCTCGGATACACGAGGCCCTAGGTTCGATTCCCCAGCACCACATATACAGAAAACGGCCAGAAGCGGCGCTGTGGCTCAAGCGGCAGAGTGCTAGCCTTGAGCGGGAAGAAGCCAGGGACAGTGCTCAGAGTGCTAGCCTTGAGCGGGAAGAAGCCAGGGACAGTGCTCAGGCCCTGAGTCCAAGGCCCAGGACTGGCAAAAAAAAAAAAAAAAAAAAAAGAAGAATATAAAAACCTACTAACACCACAAAAAAATCAACCTGTTTCAATTAATTTATATCTCTTAAGTTTAGTTTTAGGTGTGAATTCAAGATATTCGAGTTATGGAAATAAGTGGTATATCATTGCTGTTATTTTCAACATCCTATGTGAAATCATGTTCCCCCTTTTTTTCCATATTTCTTTCCTGTGGTTTTACCCCTGATATCACTGTAACTGATTTTGGTGCCCTGGATATTGTATATATGTGTATTCGAATTAGGGGAGGGAAAGGGAATACCCAAATTGAGAGATAAAGGATAAAAAGACAAACCAATGCAACAGCAACACTCACAAAACTATATGGTGTAAACTAACTGTACAACTCATGGAGGGGGAGGGAGCGGGTAATGGGGAAAGGGTCAGGCAGGGTCGGCAGGGGGGAATGAGGGAGGTGGTAACAAGTTGGATAAGAAATGTACTCACTGCTTTACGTATGAAACTGTAACCCCTCTGTACTTCACTTTGTCAATAAAGAAATTTAAAAAAAGATATTCAATGCCAATTTAGTTTATAGTCCATAAAATAGAATTTATGATCTGAGAAAGTAAAATCAAAATACAAATAAATAACTTTTGGGGGGCAATACTTAGGTTGAAACTGAAGGCCTCACACTTTTGTGAAGTCACTCTACCACTTCAGCCTCTTTTGATGTAGTTATTCTTTTACATAGAGTATGTGGTTTTGCTTTGAGTCAGCTGCAGGCTATGGTTCTCCAACTTATGCATCCCCATAGTTCAACCTCTGATGGATGCTGTCATGCCTGGCTTATTGGCTGGTGAACCTTGATCGTCCTAATCTCCGCTTTTTGGGTAGCTGATATTACAGGCCATTTTACCTGGTTCTGCACAAGAGAATTATCTGAAGAATTAAAAAAGAAACAACAACAACAAAATCCAGGGCTGACAATACCTAGTACTGCTTAGAAAAAAAGAAATAAAAATCAAAATAAGCACAAGACCCTAGATTTTGTGGAAAGAATTTTACTTTTGCAACAGATGGTTATTTCTTTGCATTTCTTGTCTATAAAATGGAAACATCCATGAGATTAATACACGTTGGTCAACAAAAATGATTGACAAATGGATGGAACTTGGTTTTCAGGGTTCTATTCTGTGTCACCACTGAGCAGAAATCATACAAATTGTCCGTGCAACAACATTAACAGTTGATGACAATCATTCATTCATTTTTTAACCTTTGTGATAATAAAATCATTTAACATAAGCAATGGAAACTTTAGATCATTCTCACCCTAGAGATAAGCTGCTTTCAGTCTATACAAAGTGTATTCTTTGCTTGATAAACTTCCCTGTCACTTTCACTAATAATAGAAACCAAAACAAATGGAGTAATATTGGAATAGTACTTCATCACACAATTAGTATTTGAGAAAGCACTATGATTGATAAGTCACAATGATGTAAAATATGACCACTAGATTACTTAGAATGAATCAGAATTAGAGTAAAATTCTGAGTACCAGTGGCTCATGTTTGTAATCCTAGCTACCTAGGAAGCTGAGATCTGAGGATCCAAGATTAAAACCAGCCTGAGCAGACAAATCCAAGAGATTATTATCTCCAATTAGCCAGCAAAATGCTGGAAGTGGAGGTATGGCTCAAGTGGCACAGCATTAGCCTTAAGCAGAAAAAGCTAAGGAGGAGCATGAGGTACTGAGTTCAAGTCCCACTATCAGGACACACACTAAAAGAATTATAGCAAAAATATTTTCTGGACTTACTAACACACTTAAAAAACTTTTTCTTTGATATTGTAAGCACATTTTTTCAATGTGCTAATTCTAATTCATTACATTAAATTAATTTTTATTTTTCAGTCCTGGGAATTGAACAAAGGGCCTCTAAGCATTCACGCTACCACTTACTCTCCTACAGACCCCTTATTACAGTGTGTAGCAATCTTCAGTGTAGGAAGAGATTGCTCTGTCAAACTTACTTTTCATCACTGGGGATTGAATCTAGAGCCTTCTACAGGCTAGATAAGTACTTTCCACATGAGCCATACCTCAGTTAAAGGGATAAGTCTGAATAGTCACATGAAAATGCCAAGGAGAGAATTAAAAACTTTTGTTTTTCTAGATTCAACTGGGAAACTTAAGCCAGCTTTATAGTCTACAAAAAGCCTGCAACTTTTTCATCTTCAATATGGTCAAATTAAATTCAATCTGAAAAATAAAATTGGATTTGGTATGAAATTTTGTTTCAGAAGAGTCCCTTAGACACAGACACAGAACGTTATCTTTTGCTGCACTTGACTGATCTCAGCTGGGGTTTGTGGGAACTGGCAGTGAGGAATAGTTCATTCCTTCCTAGGCCTAGGTTGCCAAATCACAGAAGCCCATTACAACTAGCTGCCCAGAAGATCCAGGACACACCAATAAACATGCTGAAATACTATGGGGAACAACACTGGAATTTAGATTTAAATATGTGCTTTATGGTAACAAAGAGATCCATTGGGACCACATGGGTAATTTTTTCTTATGCTGTTTGCTCAAAGGATTTTAGGAAGTTTGGAAAACTAGTTACTGAATTTTAATACGTGAAATCCACACCTCCAAAGAGCAGATCATGACCTCACGAAAGTCTAAAAATACCCGCTGATGCCTTCAGACCTTGATTCTGTTACAGTATTCTTCTTAGGTTGCCAAATTAAGAATTACTGCTCATGCAGGCTGTGATATGTGAGGGAGATTTGGTGTCATTCCGTTTGTTGACCCAGGAACCTCAGGAATATTTAATATCTTATGTAAAACTTATGGTATTTCTGCTTCCTTTCCACTGAATGAGAGATTTTTTTTTTATAGACCACATAACATACAAACCCAAAGCAGAGTTTTCATTCAGGCAATAAAAATGTAACATGTCTTCCTTTTAAGGAAAAAACTAAGGTACTGACAAGTGCAATTCAGTAAGTACTTAAAAGAGAATTGCTTATGAAAGCAGATTTGCCATTGAAAATTAGCCACACCTCTTAGTGGCTACTCAGACCTAAGAATTATTGTCCAATATGCTTTTGTGGGTAATGGGAGTTCTGAGTCTTCCAAGGGGATTTATAATCTACAGAATAAATAATTACTGGCTTTCACAAGTGTGAGAAAGAAGGATGGAGTAAAAGGAAAGGAAGGCAAGGCATGGGTAAAGAAGGAAGAGGGGAAAAGAGAGGAGAAAAAGAGAAGGTAATGAAGGAAAGAAGGAAGGACAGAGAAAAGGGACACATAATGAACTGTACCTGAAGCCGACTTGTCCCAATCTGACCAGTCATCTCATAAATTTGTCTGTCCCAGTTTTTTGAAACAATATTTTTATTAAGAGTGTTTTGTTTTATTTTGTTTGTTAGTGCTGCAAGAGGGAAGTTAAAAGGTGCTTTTGCTGGGTCTTGTGAATGAACTAAAAGGCCTGCACTTTGAATCTGTTCCCTCTCATCTGAGCTATTTTTGCTGCAGTCAAGTTTGCACTCACCAAGCAAGTGAAGAGTCAGACAATCATCTTGTAGGAAGGCAACCTGTCCTAAACAGGCAATGTCTTCTTATTATCATAAAGCAAACAGCCAAAACTAAGGAGACTACTTTGTTGCTGTTCTGTTCCAGTAGTAAAGTAATAACTTCTTCAGAGCTCCCCCAGAGACAACAGCTTAGCTATTATTTATTATTTGTTTGTTTTTATGATTCCTGTCTCTTTTAGAAAACTAAAATCTAGAAAGAATGCACATGTACATTAGTAGATGTATTTGAAGCAGTTGTACACCCTTCACTATTAAATATTATACTGCTGGTAAGATTATTTCTGTATATTAACTTGGAAAATTTTTCAAAACAGTTAACTAAAGTTTTAAGCCACAGAGATATGTTTATAGTGATTGATTTATGTGAACTTTTATTGTTGTTGTTGTTTTGTTTTTGTTTTTGGCCAGTCCTGGGCCTTGGACTCAGGGCCTGCGCACTGTCCCTGGCTTCTTTTTGCTCAAGGCTAGCACTCTGCCACTTGAGCCACAGCGCCACTTCTGGCCGTTTTCTGTATATGTGGTGCTGGGGAATCGAACCCAGGACCTCATGTATACGAGGCAAGCACTCTTGCCACTAGGCCATATCCCCAGCTCCTTATGTGAACTTTTAAAGTTTCATATAAATGTGTGCATGTGTGTATAAACACTTATTAATAGGAAAGGAATTTTGAGATTGTTAGAAACTTTTGTAATTCATGAATTATTTATGAAATTAAAACAAAATCTAAGTCTGGTGTGGTGATTCACACCTGTAATCTCAGTTACTCAGCTACTAACTTTTCCCATCTCAACAAACAAGCCAAGCGTGGTGCCACATATTTGTAATCCCAGCTATGCAGGAAAGATCAAAGAGTGAAGCCACTCTGGGCAAAATCTCCAAACCCTACCTGAAAAAAAAACTGGAGATGTGACAAAAGTGTAACCATACTACTTAAAATATATGAGCATTCCATCAAAATTTCCAAAATATGGTGAAAATAAAATCTGTCAAACTGAAAAAAGTCACCCTTAGGAGATATAAGAAGAAAAGTCTGAGAAGTCTGCTTTTGGTTAAATTTGGAACAAGGCCCTCAAGTACTTAAAAAACAATTCTTTGCTATAATTTTCATTCACAGCAATAATTGACTTAGTAAGTTTCTCAATATCCTTCTTATTTAAGGAACCTTTTCAGGGAGGCTTTGAAGTCAGTAAGCTTCAGCTTTGAAACCAGGATTACAAAAGATTCCTAAGAAGAGATCAAAATCACAATTAGTAACTCCCCTCCCACAAAATAGGAGGGGCTGCAAGAAACTAACAACCATGATTCTTCTTCACAGAGCAAGAAGCTGATGTAAGGAAGATTGCTTGGGGGTGCTAGTGGCTCACACCGGAAATCCTGTATACTCAGGAACGAAGATCTGAGGTTCAAGGTTCGAAGTCACCCCAGGCACACAAGTCTGAGACTTTTATAGTCAATTAACCAGGAAAAAAAGCTGCAAGTAGGATGTGGTTCAAGTGGTAGAGTACCAGTCTTGAGAGATATAGCATAGAAACCTGAGTTCAAGATCCAGCCCTACACACACACACACACACACACACACACACACACACACACACACACACACACACATTGCCTGGGAAGATGAAGCATTTCATATCTCCAAAAGATAGTCTTTGACATGGGCTCTGGTTTCTAGCTGCAGGAAAAGGTGCTGCTTCCAGTATGGGAGTTGGAGCTGGAAGAGTCTAGCAGGAAGGTTGCCAAAGAATCCATAAAACCATCTTAAAAAACAACACCACCGATTTAGTTGTACAAAGGGGATTTCATTCAGACCTGTCCGTCCATACTTTCATCCGATGTATCTCAGCAACTACACCCCTCTGTCATTCTCCCTTACTTCCACTCTTTCCTTACAGCTCTGTGAACAAGGGTCACTCTATTTTTACACATGCAAATCAAGTGCTTTGGCCATATTGCCCCTTATTCACCCTCCCTGTCCTCTCCCAACAGAGCCTGTTTTTACTCCCCTGTCATTCAATTTTGGGGGGTACTTAATTGTCCCCAAAAGTTCCGTGAAACCATCTTTAAAAATGACTCAGCTTGGAAACGTGCCAAAACCAGACAGGCAGAGCCATCTTAAAATAGTCCTGGTCAAGAGGGAGCTCTCTGCTTCCCTTTCCTCTCCAGTGCTGCGCTGAAGGGTGGGCAAAAGCAGCTGAGAATGTGGGAGGAGGTAACCCGAGAGGTCAGCCGCTCCACTGAATCTTTGCCAAGGTATGTGGTATGCCAGCCCCTCTGCAACTGGGGAAAGCAGTCAGAGGGGAAATCCTTTCTGTTCTTCATTTTAGTTGTTGTGCCAGTACTGGGGTCTTGAACTCAGGACCTGGGCTTTTCACTAGGACTTAGATGTTTCACGCAAGGCTGTTGTTTTATCACTTGAGCCACAGCTCCACTTCCCACTCTTTGTTGGTGGTGAATTGGAGATCAGAATCTCAAGGACTTTCCTGTCCTGGCTGGCTTCTCACCCAGATCCTTAGCTCTCAGCTTCCCGAGAAGCTAGGATTATACGCATGAGCCACTAGTGATGCCTGCTGGAAATCCTATTTTTAATGAAAATTAAGGTGTTGTATTAATTAACATAATGGCCTGGGCTTTGGATTTTCGCCCTCTAGACTGTATAGTGTGTTTTAAAGTGGTAGCTCAATTTTTATAATTCTTAAGCATGAAGGGGAAGATTAAGAAGAACGTGGGTAATATTACAAGGGACTGAGGAAGAAATACCTTTATTGAGTATATTTTTCTGAGGGACAGTGGAAAATAAGGACCTTAGAACCTGTGATCAGGCTCCATTTCTTCTGGTGTTTAACTGTTTTCTCCCCCTATTTGGCTTAACGTACAAGACCATAAGCATGTTCAAAGTTGTTTCTATTTATTTAAAAATACTTTCTTTTGCTAAGTACTGATTGATCATCCCTGCAATCTTATTTGGGAGGCCCATACCTGAGGATCATTGTTCAAAGCCAGTCTAGTCTGGCAGGAAAGTCTGGGAGACTCTTAGTTCTAATTAACCATCAAAAGCCTGAGCTAGAGTTGTGAATCAAGTGGTAGAGTGCTAGCTTTTAACTGAAAAAGCTCAGGGAAAGCACTGAGGCACTGAGTTCAAGTTTAGGACTGGCAAAAAAACAAGAACAAAAAAATACTTTCTCCTCTCAACATTATGTTTTAGTTGTGGTGGGCTTATTTTCCCATACTCCCCAACTCTGCTGTGATGGGGATGGAATGTAGGGTCACAAACATGCTCTACCACTAACATCCATCCACAAATTCTCTCCTGTGAGGTCAAATTACGGAAAAAAATTCTTCCTGCTTGTGTTGTCTGTCCTGGAAACATGATCTCTGCCTCTCTCTGTCTCTCTGTCTCTGTCTCTGTCTCTCTGTCTCTGTCTCTCTCTCTCTCTGTCATGCCAGTATGCCAATATTGAGGTTTGAACTCATGACCTCTTGTTCTTACTTGACTTTTCCTGCTCAAAGCTGGTGCTCTACCACTTGAGCTACACTTCCATGTCCAACTTTTTGCTCAGATTTGTCTGTACTAAAATTATAGGCCACTAGCCCCTAGCTATAGCTATGAAATCTTGTTCTCAACAATGATCATTTGATTTCTGACCCTAAAATTTGCAGTGACCATTCTACAGAAACCATAATAGGTAGAAGTAATGGGTCTGTGACAAAGATGCTGATACTTAGAACAGAGTGCTACTCTGTTCAGAATTTGGGAGGACTGGAGGTGCTGGGAATCCTAGCTTTTGCTTCTACTATGAGAAAAAGTGTTCTCTTCTGCCAAACTAAAGTGTATTTGGTATTGTGTATTGATATTTCCTGGAATTATTTGCTTTATTTGCTTGAATTGTAACCATTATCTCTGTGGCTTGTTACCAGCTAGCCATGTTAGGGAGATAGATCCTGTGTTGAAGAAGTTAAAATAATAAACTGTAATTGCTAAATGACAAAAAAAGAAAGCAAAGTAAAACTTTGATAGGAATTAAAGAATGGTTCCCTCTCTAACCTGGTAATCAATCATAGATGGTGAGCCTAACTTTTTAACAAGGAGGAGGGACAGTTGGGAATGGAATAAAAACCAAGCAAACTACCCTATACAGTGTGCCTGCCTCGCTCTGGATAGAGTAATGGTTTTGCACCCTTTTGTGCAAAAGTAAACTGCTTTGACAGAATCTCCTATGTCTCTTATGTGTCTCTTCATTTTTGACCAGAGGGTCATGCATTTCTAACACTACCATGACACTTAATGAAAGTATCCTTGCAAGATTAGTGTTTACAAGATGGGCACGAATGGTTTATGCCTGTAATCCTAGCTACTCAAAGGCTGAGACCTGAGGATCAAGTTCGAAGCCAGTGAGACACCTTTCTGATTTTTTGGTTGTTAATTGGAGATAAGTGTCTCACTAGCTTTGCATTACACTTTAGATAGTTTCTATTTCTATGTTCCTCCACCTACTAATTTTTTTCTTCTGTAATGTCTTCTTACAGTTTATTCTATCCAGTTTATTTTAACCTCAGACATGTAGAATTTATACATGTCCAACTTTCCATTAAACTGATTGACTGTATAGAATATAGTTATAATGTTTGAAATACATATTTAAATGTCTTTCTGTATAATTCTATCACCTGAAATTTCTAAATAAGTTTCTATAATTTTCCTCTCATTATGAGGCCAGTATTTCCCTTCTCATTGGCATGCTTGATCATTCTTATTACAGTTTACCAGGCAGCATAATTTTACCTTGTTGTATAAAATGGATTATTTTGCTATCCCTGTGAAAGTTCTTGAACTTTGTTTTGGGATATTAGTTAAGTTACATGGAAACAACTTGATCCATGTGGATCAAATTTTGTTAGATGATACCAGAGTGGCATTTACTCTAGGACCGATTATGCCCTACTTATCAGGCAAGGCTTTGCTGTGGACTCTTCTTCATCTTGTGTGAGTTATGACGTTTGTCAATACAAGTCCTGAAAACAAGAACTGAGTTAAATTATTTTTTATTAGCATGCCTTAGTTGTACAAAGAGGTTTTATTGTGACAGATGCATGTAATGAACTTTGATTGATTCCACCTCTAATCCTTTCCCTTTAAACATTTTGGACGTCTGCCTCCTAGTCTTGAATTCTTCTCATACACATACACATTGATTCGCTCTCATCTCCAGCGGCACCACTGCAAGCTACTACTTTTCTCTCTCCTTAAATCTGCCTTGGGAATTTTACCTACTAGATTTTTGTCCTTTCAATTCTCAGCTAAATCCCTAAATCTGGGAAATCTCTAGAGTTGTACTTTTTGTGACACAACCTGGAAAGTCACGCAGGCAGCAAATTGCAGTGCGAAGTTGAGTTCTTTTATTTTCTTTTTTTCAGATATCATTGTCTTCTTTTGCCTCATGTTCAGTTTCTTTGTTTATTTTTTATTGCAGTGCTGGGAAGGGATCCGAGGCCTTACCCAGAAAAGGCAAGCCTTCTACACCATTGAGCCACATCCTTAGCCTCGATTGTAATATCTAACTCATAAGCTTCTGCCTGGCAGCAGCAGTAATCAACATGAAGTGATAATCTGCAGAATAGAAGAGAAATTTGTGGATACACAAATAAGGGGTTCATATCAAAGGATGTAAGAAACCCTGGTATAGCTGGTAATATAACCCCTAATATAGCTGGTTAATATAAAAGAACATAAGGTATACTAAAATGTTTCAACATCCAGAAAAAACAACTTGACTAGAAATGGATTAAAGGAAGTGGTGCTGTGGCTGGAGTGGCAGAGCACCAGCCTAGAGTGAAAAAAATAAGGGATTTCTCAAAAAGAAGAAATTAAATAACCAACATGTATAGGGAAAAAATCATCAGGGAAATTCAAATCAAAATCACAGTGCAAAATCATATCTTGCCTCTATTAGAATGACTAATATCAAAAGACACATATTGGTGAGGATGTGGAGAAAAGTGAACTCTGGCATGTTTTGGTAGGAATGTAAATTAGTACAGTAACCTGTAATGTTAGCTATTCAGGAGGCTGAGATCTGAGAATCACAATTCAAGGCCAGGCAGGAAAATCCATGAAATTCTCACGTGCAATTAAACACCCCCTTGAACACAAAACCTCAAGGACAGTGCCTGAGTTCAAGCCCCAGAATAAGGACACACACACATACACACTTGAACTACTATTGATACGCAATCCCACTAACACACACACATACACACAATTGAACTACTATTGATACAGCAATCCCACTATTAGGTACATATCCAAAAGTAATAATATATTTTTGTTACTAATTATATACTGAAGAGACATCTGCACTCTTGTGGTGTGTGTGTGGTGTGTGTGTGTGGGGGGGGGGCATGCCAATTCTGGAGCTTGAGCTCAGGGCCTTGCTCTCATACCAGTCTTTTTTATTCATAGATGGTTTCTACTACTTGTGCTACACTTCCAGTTTTTGCATTCCTATGTTCATTGAAGCACTGTCCACTATAGCCAATATATACACAATATATATACCACGGGTAATTATTCAGCCTCAAAATCAGGAACTTCTGTGTATAACCACATAGTTAGGCCTGGAGGACATGATGTCAAGTTAGATGAGTAAAACATAGAAAACTAATGGACAGTGATCTTGCTTAGATGTAGAGTGGAGCAAAGTCATAGTCACGGGAGGCGACCTAGATTGGGATGTATTGCAAACATATGTGGAGATTAACAATGAGCCCTCTTCCCCTATAATTAATATAAACCAACACAAAAACTTTTTAAACTCACAGTAATAGAATAAATGGTAGTTACCCGTCATTAAGGTTTTGGGGAATTGGAGAATTGTTGGCCATAGTATGTACCATTGTAATTAGGAGCAATAATTTCAAGGTATGTATCATTCATCACACTGGAATATAGACAATAACATGTATTCAAAAATTTATAAGAAATAGATTTTAAGCGTCATCACAAAAAACAAATATGAGGTTAAATATGTTAATATATGCTATATAGCTTGATTCAATCCAGTCTGCAATGTACCCACATGGCAAAACAGCATGTTATACACCACATACATATACAGTTTTTACTTTTCAATTAAAAAATCCAATCAACATTATGTGCTAACCCTTGGTAAAAAAGAAAAGAACTTGGATGTAAAATAAACATGGTAGTTCCTTCCTTTCATTTCCTCCTTCCCTCCCTCCCTCCCTCCCTCCCTTCCTTCCTTCCTTCCTTTCCCTGTGCTGTATGGTTTGGGAAATAGATTCATATACTTATAACCTGGGGAATTCTATTTTAGAATAATAAAAGTTTGGCTAGAAGTACAATACTTCAAAGGACATTCAACCTTTATTCTCATTTAATTAGGGTATAGGTTTATGTTGCCTTGCATTATTGATGATTTCTTTGTAATATAAATGAGCCAACATTTAGGAATTTTAAAAGAAATTATCAGTTGGCATATCTTGACAGTCTTTTTGACATTTCAAGGTTATTATTCATTGACATTATGATATATTGTGTAGTTGTATTTTAATATTTAGTTTAAGGACTCTGATAAAGAGGCTATGATGAAACTCCGGAGCACCCTCCACCTAAAAGACAAATACAGTGATTGCTCTTTACATATACTCTGAAATCAAGAACAATATGAGCATCTAAGCATACAAGACTTGAAATCAAAGTGCATAAGGTTTACATCCACATCTGAAACATGTCTCATATCACTTTAGCTTTTGATGTCTATAATTTTCTATTGGATTAGAAGTTATTCATTTGAGTGAAATAAAGAAACTCCAATCTAATCTTCCACGCATCATTTAATTGGAGTTTTCTGAAAGCACACAGTAAAAGTATAAAAGTTGCAGGGTTTCATTAGTTTCATTCTTTTGAATGTTGGGAACCTGAAAGCTCTGTGTGAAATTATTAGAAGACAAGTTTTTTTTTTTCAGATGGTTGTAAGAGGAGATGCATATGTGAGGGCTCACTCAAAGGGCATTATTTAAAAAAGAAATTTTCTAGCTACCCAGATCTCAGGGTATAGCTCTGCCCATTCAAGGATAGAGAATCCACCATCTGTATGATTATTTTTACATCTGAACTTTAAAAAAATATGCACCAGGGAGACTCAAAACTTTCAGGGTCATTTACTCAGCATGCTGTGGAATGTCCTGTGCAACAGATTCCAATTAATATGACCATGTTCAATGGCCCGGTGTCACCAGTGATGTGGCACTTCTTTCCACTTGGCTTTATGTGGCATTTCTTTGTTGCTGCTGCAACCAGGTCTATCGCCCCTTTGATAAAAATTTCAGTTACCCCAGAGAGAAGCTTTCAACTTTATTAAGCATTGAAGTCTACGTATTTGTTCTTTTTCAGAAGAACAGATCAAAAGCTCTTTCTAAGGAAGTAATCTGATAAATTAGGATAGGCCTTGTAGGCTTTGGCAATGATGTTTTTCTGTAATTGATACCTAAGAACTTGTACCAACTGACTAGACTATTATGAACTTTTTAGCATTTCACAAAAGTTTTTTTAAATCTTTTTTTTCCTTTTTAAAAAAAGTAAATAGGATTCCTTGATTCTATTTAACAAGTTCTTTAGCCTGCTGTGTGCTTTTGGATGTGGTTAGGAAAACCTCAATCTAGGATTAGTGAGGGGGAATTGACAAGGTAAAAAGCAATTAAATCATCAAGTGGTGGTATAGAGAAAAACTTGTGGTTTTCAGTTCTATCTCTGACATTAACTCACTGGAAAAACTTGATACTTAATTTTCTGAGCCAGAGTTTCTTCTTCCACAGTTGATGACATGGGATGTAAGATGTCATAAAATTCTCTAATTCTAAGCACTGGGGCAGAATATGACATCTTCTACTTGTACATAGCTATGTTTCCCTTGGATCTCCTGACTTAATTCCATTCTACTCAGCAATGGAATAACATGACTCTGTAATATCTGTGATTAGAATAAGGTATGTTTGGAACTTTGGTTAAAGCTAGAATACTACTATCTCACAAAGAAGGCCAGACAGAATATCATTTCCCCCACAGTCAAAAACTGTAGAACTTTGGAAAAACTCCAGACTCTTTTGGGAAAAATTGTCCTTCCTGTGAACATATACACAGCCCAGCATGGTGCCTACACAGGAGGCTGAGACTGAGAATCACAGCACAAAGCCAGGCAAAGCAGGAAAGTCTAGGTGACTCTTGCCTTCAATTAACTAAAAAAAAAAAAGAAGCAAAGGTGTGGCTCAGATGACAGAGCACTAGTCTTGAGCAAAAATTCTCGAGGTCAGCACCCAGGCCCTAAATTCAAGCCACAGGACCATTCCCCCACCCTGATACACACACACACACACACACACACACACACACACACACACACACACACACACACACTAAACAGAAAACAACTCCCTCTAATTCAGATCTCTTCCCAGTTGATGGGACAAATGTTGACTTCTGTATAAAACTGAATCTGAGGACCACTCTTGTTCTTACACTTTCAAAGCTTTTATGTTGATTTTAAATGATAAATTGTGGGGTTTAAAACCTTGGGAGAGGTACTCTGAATCAAAATATACACTATTTTTTTTTTTTGGCCAGTCCTGGGCCTTGGACTCAGGGCCTGAGCACTGTCCCTGGCTTCTTCCTGCTCAAGGCTAGCACTCTGCCACTTGAGCCACAGCGCCGCTTCTGGCCATTTTCTGTATATGTGGTGCTGGGGAATCGAACCTAGGGCCTCGTGTACCCGAGGCAGGCACTCTTGCCACTAGGCTATATCCCCAGCCCCAAAATATACACTATTTTGCATGTAGATCAAATATAGTTCTTAGAAGTGTTTTTTCAATGAATGTCTCAAATGTAAACACTACATGTAGGATTTTTAAAAAATCATTAAAACATTGGTGCCCATCGATGGTGGCTCATGATTATAATCCTGCTACTCAGGAGGCTGAGATTTGAGGATTAAGAGTCAAAGCCAACAATGGTAGGAAAGTCCCTGAGAGTCTCAGGGAAGGTAAGAACCCCCATTTAGCTACCAGATAAAAGAAAAAGTAAAGTGGAGCTGTGACTCAAGTGGTAGAGTGCTAGCCTTGAGCATAACAGCTCAGGAATAGCACCCAGGCTCTGAGTTCAATCCTAAAGATTGACAGAGAAAAAGAAGTTGGTGTGCTGGTGGTTCACACACCTTTAATTCTAGCTACTCAGGAGACTGAGATAGGAGCATTGCAGTTCAAAGTCAGCCTAGGGAAGAGAGTCTGTGAGACTCTTAAAACTCCAATAATCAAAGAAAAACAAAAACGCTAGAAGTAGAGCTGTAGCTCAAGTAGTTGAGTGCCAGCCTTGAGTAAAAAAGGTAAGAAACAATACCTAGTAAGGACACAAAAAAACAAAAACAAAAACAAACAAAAAACCCTAACAACAACAAAATGATGGAAATATTTTTAATCAATTCTTTTGACATTTTAAGTTGTTTGAATTTGATCATGGTACATTATATGAATATATAGAAATAGAATGAAATCCTTTTGTTCAATTGATATATGTTAATATTAATAAATTTTTAATTGCAACCTCTGGGAATCAGGTTAGAGCTGTGCCTTTCTTCAGGATGCCAATGAGGTCAACACCACTGATATAGGGGTCTTATTGTGAGAAAATTTTTCCTGGGAGGTAGGAATTTAGAAGTCAAGTCAGTCAGGGGCTGGGGCTATGGCCTAGTGGCTAGAGTGCCTGCTTCGTATCCATGAGGCCCTGGGTTCAATTCCCCAGCACCACATATACAGAAAATGGCCAGAAGTGGCGCTGTGGCTCAAGTGGTAGAGTGCTAGCCTTGAGCAAAAAGAAGCCAGGGACAGTGCTCAGGCCCTGAGTCCAAGCCCCAGGACTGGCCAAAAAAAAAAAAATAAATAAAATAATAATAATAATAAATAAAATAAAATAAAAAGGTTAAAAAAAAAAAGAAGTCAAGTCATTACTCTAGACTCTTGGTAACTTACTTATGGTGTTAGATAAGTCAGCTGCTCTATGTCCCTATTTCTCATTTCTCTTCCTTTCTTCCTCTGCCCCTTTCCTTCCTTCCTTCCTTCCTTCCTTTCTCCTTACCTCCCTCCCTCCCTTCCTCCCTTCTTTCTTGTCCATTCATTTTTTCTTTTCTTTCTTGAATTTAGGACCTTGAACTCTATCTTGGCTTTTTTGCTCAAGGCTGGCAAGCTACCACTTGAGCCATACTTCTATTTCTTTCTTTTCTTTTCTTTTCTTTTCTTTTTTTTTTTGCCAGTCCTGGGCTTTGGACTCAGGGCCTGAGCACTATCATGGGCTTCTTTTTCTCAAGGCTAGCACTCTGCCGCTTGAGCCACAGTACCACTTCTGGCTGTTTTCTATATATGTGGTGCTGGGGAATCAAACCCAGGGCTTCATGTATAAGAGGCAAGCACTCTTGCCACTAGGCCATATTCCCAGCCCCTATTTCTGACATTTTTGCTGGCTAATTGTAGATAAGATTCTCTAGGATTTTTTTTTTTTTTTTTTTTTTTTTTTTTTTTTTTTTTTTTTTTTTGCTCAGGTAGGCTTCAAACTCAATACTCAGATCTCAGCCTCCCAAATAGCTAGGACTATAGGTGTGAGCCACCAGTGCCTTGCCTGTCCCTCCCTTCTTCCCTCCCTCCCTCCTTCCTTCTTTTCTTCCTTTTTTCCTTTCCATGCTATTATCTATCTATCTGTCTGTCTGTCTGTCTACCTATTTCTTTTTTATTTGATGGTACTGAGTTTGAACTTAAGGCTTTGTGATTACCAGGCATATGCTTCATTACATAGGCTATGCCTCCAGTCCACAAGAGTTACTTTCTTATAGACTAATTACAATGTGTAATCTGAATCTGTACAAATAAATAAATTTTGTATGCATCTTTGTGTTAAAATTTGATGTTGAATTTTAGATAGATCTTTTACTTGTGTATGATTTTTAAAAATCTTGTACTGATCAGGAACATATTGTACAGGAAAATGTTGGTTCTCAGATTTTTATTTTCTGAATGTTGATTCATTAGATTACACAATATCAACAAATCTTTTTTTAATTAAAATTACCACCAAGCCCATCTAAAAGCCTATATGTGTTAAGTTAGTAAATTTGTTTTCCAAAATTTTAATTATCTCTTAGAGATTGATGTTTTGTCATCACAATAAATATCTTTGCATGCCTTGTAGTGCCAAGCTTACTTTAGTCATTAATTTAAAAAAATCTGCCAAATGCTCATTCTGAAAATCATCATGTATCAGCTTGTTTTTCAAGTAAAAACGATATTCCATGAAAACATTAAGCTAGGACATAGGGATGTAGCTCAGTAGTAGAGCACTTACTTAGCATGCACAAAATCCTGAGTTCCTACCATAACACCTCAAAAACAAAACACATATATAAGCTGGCTCCTTTATTTATTAGTGCTAACCTTGGGTCTTTAACTTAGGGCCTGGATGCTGTCCCTGAGCCTTATTGCTCAAGACTACTGCTTTACAACTTGAGCCATGGCTTTACTTCTGGCTCTTATGGTAATTAATTACAGATAAGAGTCTTACCTGCTTTCCTTCCCAGGCTGGCTTTGAACTGAGAGCCTCAGACCTCAGCCTCCTGAGTAACTAGGATTACAGGCCTGAGCCACCACTGCCTAGCAAGCTGTTTCCATTTGTATCTGAGTGGCTTTAGCTTCTTTTCCTAGAAACCTCTACCTTATTTCAGCATGCAATATAAATATGTATAAGTTTGCATAATTATGCAGACTTCTTAGAAGGATAGTAGAGAACACTGTAGTATGCATATTGCATTTGGAAATTGTTGGACTATGGGATGTGATTCAAATGGCAGAGTGCCTGCCTAGAAAGCATCTGAGTATTCAAACCCAGTACTTCTAAAAAAAAAAAAAAGGAAAATAAATGGTTGTAGTAGAGATCAATATTATGATGGTCTTGACTTTTCCTTTCAATTGTCAGAAGCATGGATCAACTTCTCATTGCACCCTCACCCACAAAGTTGCTTGATCAGAAGTAAGGATTATAATGTTATTTATTATTATTACTATGATTATTTACATTATTATTATCATTGGTCATGCTGAGTTTTGGACTCAGCCTCATACTTGCTAGACTGGTGCTCTACTACTGGAGTCATTCCCGCAGTCCTGCTTTCTGATGGTCATTCTGGAGGTGGAGTCTAGCAAACTTTTCTGCCCAGGTTGGCCACAATTCATGATTCTCCAAATCTCTGCTTCTGGAGTAGTTAAGATTACAGGAATTTTTGAGACCTTCTCCTTAGAAGCAGAGAACTACTTTAAAAAATTAATAAATGTGCTACTGGCTTGTACTAAATTGCATATAGGGAGGTATTTCATCATGACATTTTTATACATGTATGTAACATACATAGATCTCATTAATCCCCTCTATTATTCTTTTTTATTCCTCATTTTTTTCCTCCTTTTCCATCTCCCTCTTTTTACTTTCATGGCCCTTGGTTGTTTTGTTTCATTTTGTTGTCTTCTAGCTTCTACAAACAAATGAAACAAACCAGGCAATACTTCCTGGTTAAGTCTGACTTATTTCATTGAACATGGCAAATCCCAGCTCCATCCATTTTCCAGCAACTGTTGTAATTTCATTTCTTTTTTTTTTTTGCCAGTCCTGGGCCTTGAACTCAGGGGCTGAGCACTGCCCCTGGCTTCTTTCTGCTCAAGGCTAGCACTCAAGGCTAGCACTCTGCCTCTTGAGCCACAGCGCCACTTCTGGCCGTTTTCTATATATGTGGTGCTGGGGAATCAAACCTAGGGCTTCATGTATATGAGGCAAGCACTCTTGCCACTAGGCCATATTCCCAGCCAATTTCATTCCTTTTAATGGCTGAGTAAAACTCCATTGTGTATGTATACCATATTGTCTTTATCCATTCATTGATTGATAGATACCATAATTTGGTTATTGGAACTAGTGCCACAATAAACATGCTTATAGAGATATCACTCTACTCAGCTGACTTCAATTCTTTTGGATATATTCCCACTAATGGTATGGTTGGATCAAATAGAAGGTGCAGTTTTAGTTTTCTGAGGAATTTGTCCTCTAGACTGATTTCCATAGAGGCTTGACTAATTTACATTTCCTTCAGCAATGGACAAGAACTCACTGATCCTCTCTACCATTTTTCTTCCTTATTAACATTTATTGTTATTTGCCTTATTGGTGATTGTTATTCTGACTTGGGTGAAGTGGGATCTTATAGTCCTGATTTGTATTTTCCTGATAGCTAAGAATACTGAACATATTTCATATATTTGTTTTCCAATAATGAAGTACAAATGCCTAATAAATGTTCATTTCATTTGCCACTTGTCTATTGAATTATTTGTTATTCTAGTGTTTAATTTTTGTTATTTGCATATTCTAGACATTAATCCCCTTTCAGAATAATATCTAGCAAAGGCCTTCACTCTGTTGATTGTTTCTTTTAATGTAGGGGAGCATTCTAATTTGATACAATCCTATTTGGCAATTCTTATTCTCACTTTCTAAATTATTAGAGTTCTACAGAAAGTCCTTACCTAGGCTTGTATCTTGAAGTATTTCTCCTATGTTTTCTTCTGGTGGTTTCAAAGTTTCAGGTTTTACTTTCAGGTATTTGATCCATTTTGAGTTAATTTTTGTAGTAGGTTAAAGACAAGGGTCTAGTTTCAGTCTTCTGCATGTGGATATCTGTCTTGCCTATACCATTTGTTACAGTTTGTCTTTTTTTCCAATGTATGTTTTTGTCAAGAATTAGGTGACAGTGATTTTTGTTTTTTAACCAATCCTGGGTCTTGAACTCAGGGTCTGGACACTGACCCTGAGCCTCTGTGTTCAAGGCTAGTGTTCTATGACTTGAGCCACAGCCCTATTTCCAGCTTTTTCTGAGTACTTGGAGATAAGAGTCCCATGGAATTTTCTACCTGGGCTAGCTTCGAGCTGAGGTCCTTAAATTTCAGCCTAAGTAGCTAGGATTATAATGTGAGTCATTAGTGCCTGGATTTCCACTTATTTTTTATTCTTTTCATTCAATTTAATGATCTATGTGTCTGCTTCCTGGTCCAGTACCATACTGTTTTCATTACAATGAGTCTGTAGTATTTTTTGAAGTCAGATATTATTATCCCTCTAGCAATGTTCTTTTTGTACAGGAATGCTATGGCTATTCAGGATTTTTTAAATTTCCAAATTAATTTTTAAAATTTCCCTTATGTCTGTGAAGAGTGTTGTTGGAGTTTTGAGGGAGATTGCAGTAGGTTGGTATATTTTTATTGAGAGTATGGCCATTTTAACATTTGTTCTACCTGTCCATGAGCATGGAAGGTCTTTCCATCTTCTAGTGTCTCCTACAGTTTCTTTTGGGTGCCACTTCTTAATGAATAGACTGTCTTGCTTTCCTAACTAGGTCTGATTTTGAAACAGTGGGAATTTGAGCTAACTAGAGTTAGTGTTCAGTGATCAGTACATAGTTTCTTTCTTTCTTTTTTCTTTTTGCTATATTTGCTTCTTTTTTCAAGGTGAGATAATAATAAATTAACTTTAAGGAATTCTTGGCCAGGAATTCTTGGATAAGGTCTAAGGACAAATTCTACATACTCGGTTTCTACCTTTCATAGATCTTTGTGCTACTGCTCACCTATGAAACTCGGTGGTTTTCAAAGACAAATGTATTCCGGAAATAACAAAATTGGCTGCTGGTATTAAAAAGAAACTCCACAAACCCAAGGAATTCGGTGTGGAGATGGTAGGAATTTAGCAAATAAGACACACACACACACACACACACACACACATACACAGAGTCCTGGGGCTTGAACTCAAGGCTTGAGATTTGTTCAAGGCTGGTGCTCTACCACTTGAGCCACAGCAACAATTCTGGATATTTTGGTAGTTAATTGAAGAGTCTCATAGACTTTCTTGACCAAGCTGGCTTTGAACTGTGATCCACAGATCTCAGCTTCCTGAATAGCTAGGATTACAGGTGTAAGTCACAGGTGACCAGTCTTTTTGTTTTTAAACATCATATACATGGTTCAAAAATCATATAGTATGTTTATAGAGCTGATTTTGAATGCAAATTGTCCAAAGATCAGAATTATAATTTACTGTCTTCATAATTATAGGCAAGTTACTTAACTTCTCTGTGCTTTGGGATACTCATAACTAGAAAGAAATACACAAAATGATTAGGTATAATAATTGAGACTTTGATTAGTAATATTCTGATAAGTAATAGACTATATGGTAAGCAGTAATGAATCTTGGCTATTATAATTCTTTGTAGTGTGGGAACCTGATAATTATGCCTAAAAGTTGACTATTCTTTAACACACTGCTCCTTGCTTCTCAGTTCTGGTGTAAGCATAAGCTTTATTATTATTTGTTTATTTACTCATTTGTTTACAATGACTTAGCACACATGAACACTTTATCAGTCATTGTGCTAGGATATGAGACTATATTGGCAGCTTCAGTCTGCTATTTCACTATGGAAACAGCTTCCTTGAACCATGTAGTTAATCTCAAATATTCCCTCATTTTTCTCTGTCCAAATAAGAGTCAGCCTGCTCATAATTCCATCTTGATATTTAGGCTAACATTATATTGTATGATTTTTTTTAAGTGCTGGCTATTAAGTTCAAGATGCCATGCATGTTAGGCAAGTGCTCTATCCCTGAACTATATACACAACCCAAGACCAATATTGTGATATTGTGTGTGTGTGTGTGTGTGTGTGTGTGTGTGTGTGTGTGTGTCTTTCTTGAGTCTTCAAGGCCCAGGCACTGTCCTTGAGCTTTTGTGCTCAAAGCTAGTGCTTTAACACTTGTACCACAACTCCACTTCTGGGTTTTTAATGGTCAAATAGAGATAAGAGTCTAGCATATTTTCAAACCCAGACTGGCCTCAAACCATGATCCTCAGTTCTCAGTTTCCTTAGCAGTTAGGATTATAGACATGAGCCACTGATGCCTGGCCCCCAAAGCAATGTTTTAAAACAAATGTAGATGTGAAGGGGAATCCCATTCTCAGATATTGTCATAATGGTCTTAAAAATTGAAGCCCAAAAAACTTTACATAGAATATGGTTTTCATACGAAAACTAAAATATAAACCAATATTACATTGATGATTTCAAATATGTTCTTTAAGAGGAAAATCTCCAACTCATTTTCCCTCTAATGTGCTTGGTGATTGAAAATTTCTTAAGAGCTAACCACACATAAGCAGATGAAAATAAAATTCTTTACCATTATCCTTATCAAAAATAAATTACCTGAGAATGTGAACATTCTTCTTAAGTACTGAAGAAATAGTGCTAACAATTTATTCACAAAAACTGAAAATAAGATTTGAAAATTTAAAGAAGATAATCTTTGGGTAGTATGAAAAGCTAATCATTTTTCTTCAACAGTTCTTAAGCTTCATTTTCTTCCAAGTTTAAATTCATCCTAATCTCAGCAAACATTAGAATGTATGAAAATCATAGTATGGGCATAAAGAAAATTTGTCTTTAAATTTCATATCTGACAGATTTGAAAATCGAATTATATTTTAAATGCAGTATGAAAAAAATCTGCCTGTAAAAGAATCCTAAGATGAACCCTAGGAATCTTAAGGAGTTCTATTATCAACCACAGGAAAAACTTCCTTTCTAAATTATATTTTGAATGTCTAGATTCGGTGTTGCATGTATTTTAAGGCAAGGCATAGCAGAAACTATTAAATAAAATTAATTATTCTTGATTTATCAAGTTAGAATTGTGTTATATCCTTCTTTCTATTATAAAGTATCCTGAAAGAAATAAAACTACACTGTGCCTCATGAGCTGAGGTTGCTATCAATTTTAAAATTAATTTCAGGATGCATGAATTTCCCAACCTCACTTGGCACCATTTAGTACCATTGGCCACTATCTCTTTGGATGTGTTCTGTTTATGGCTTATATTGATAATATCTCACCCATTGCTTTCTTAGCTTTTATGACTGCTTCATGTTTTTCAGTCTTTTCTTTCTTGACCTTTACATATCTGTACCTCTACATAGAATTCTTTAGGTTACAGTCTCAGGGCTGTCTTGCCAATTTTCATGAGTTCAAATCCTGATTGATTTTTATGAAATGAATCACAGACAGAGCTTGAATTCCCTGCAGAGAAATAGACAATAGCTTGTTTCTATTGTTTTTTTCTTATAATAAAACTGGGCTCCAGTGGTTCATGCTTAATCCCAGCTACTCAAGAGGCTGGGATCTGAGGATTGCAGTTCAAATCCAGCCTGGGGAGAAAAATATAAGAGCCTCTTCTCTCTAATTAACCAGCCCAAAGTTGGAAGTGGAGGGGTGGCTCAAGTGGTAGAGCAGTAGCCTTGAGTGAGGAAAGGCAAGTAAGAGTGTGGGTCCTTGAGCTCAAGCTCCAGGTACACAAAAACAACCTGACTATTCATTCCTTTTACTTTCATATCTTTCCTATACCTCAAATTATGTTCAGTTTAAAAGGTAAATTATTTATTTCCCTCTTTCTGGATTTCTTTTCCACCTCTAACTTGATCTTCTTCAAAGGGCTACATTGTTAGCAGATGACATCTCTGTTATCATTTCAAACAGAAACAGAAATATTTTTAACATGAAAATTTTATAATATATACAAAAATAGAGACTACTTGGCTTCCAAATTTCTCATGGCTGATCTTGCTACATTTAGATTCCACCCCCCACCATGCCCCAAACAAGGGATATCAAGCACCATTCATGCATACACATTTTTATATGTATTTCTTTTCTTTTTTTTTTTTTTTGGCCAGTCCTGGGCCTTGGACTCAGGGCCTGAGCACTGTCCCTGGCTTCTTCCCGCTCAAGGCTAGCACTCTGCCACTTGAGCCACAGCGCCGCTTGTGGCCGTTTTCTGTATATGTGGTGCTGGGGAATCGAACCTAGGGCCTCGTGTATCCGAGGCAGGCACTCTTGCCACTAGGCTATATCCCCAGCCCCCCTTTATATGTATTTCTAAAGCAATTAAGGACTCTAGTAAAACAAAAAATCTTACAAAGTATTATGTTCTTATTTTATTCTTTAACTATTGATTTCCATTAGATTCTACAAAGGTAACTGTTGACACATCTCTTGTTTCTATTGATCCTCCTCCTTTGGAATCCTTCCTCCCCTAATATATTTGTTGAAGAGTCCATTGCCTTGTAGTTTACCTTGCTCACCAACTTTCCTGTAACTTGGAAGTTAGAATAAAGGCTTTACTGGACAGTGGCTCATACCTGCAATACCAGCTATTCAGGGGGCTAAGATCTGAGGATCACAGTTCAAAGCCACCACAGTAGGAAAGTCTAGGCCACCTTTGTTTATAATTAGCCACCACAACACCAGAAGAGAAGATGTGGCTCAAGTGGTAGTGTGAGAGCCTTGGGTGAAAAAGCTAAGGGACAGCACCTTGACCCTGAGTTCAAGCCCCATACTGTCACACACACACACACACACACACACACACACACACGATTCTTGATGTGCACGTTCAGTTATTCTTGCTCTCTAACTAGGCATTCAACCCCAGGCTTCTCAATATGCAATCTGCTCTGTCCCCCATCAACCGCTTTGTTTATATTTTGTTTTGAATATAAAGTCTCACAAACTGCACCAGTTGTCCTAAACCCCAGATCCTCTTGCCTTATGAGTGGAGCAATTTAAAGATATGTAAGGGGATAAATATATAGATGGATAATCATGCTATAAGGCAAACTCACTATTTTGTACAATTAATATACACTAATAAAAATTAAAAACAAAGCCATACTTTATATTTATTTATATGTATCTATTTTTATTGATGTTCAAGTGATGACATTGTAATTTACTCAGGTTTCTTTAGTTTGATGCCTGAGTTGTTTGGACAAATCTCAGTAGTTGTTAATAGTTTCCCTGTATTATAAAATGTTCTCAAATCATCTTAAAGCATCTCCAGCTTGAGTAATGAAACCATCTATTTCTCCAAGGAACTTAGTATTAGGAATTGGCATTTGGAGACTACATTATGAATCTTTAGAAGTATTCATGGCTACATGGGTCATTTTTCTAGGCATGCTTGGCTATCAACAGAGAATACTTCAATCTTCTTTTTTTTTTAATGCTAGTATAGGGGCTTGAACTCAGGGACTAGATACTTGCTCTTAGCTTTTTCACTCAAAGCTGCCACTCTACTACTTAAGCCACAGCTCCAATTCCAGCTTTTTAGTCATTAATTGGAGATAAGAGTCTCACAGACTTTCTTTTCCAGGGTGGCTTCAGATTGTGGTCTCCTGAGTAGCTAGGATTGAAGGCATGAGCCACCAGTGCCTGGCTAAATGTTATTCTTCTAAATGAATTCTTAATATTTCTAAATTTAAACTAAATAGTATGCTTTTTTTTTCACTTTAGTTCTTCACTTTTTTTTTTTTTTTGCCAGTCCTGGGCCTTGAACTTAGGGCCTGAGCACTGTCACTGGCTTCTTTTTGCTCAAGGCTAGCACTCTGCGACTTAAACCAGAGCACCACTTCTGGCTGTTTTCTATGTATGTGGTGCTGGGGAATTGAACCCAGGGTTTCATGTATTAGAGGCAAGCACTCTTGCCACTAAGCCATATTCCCAGCCCTTTACTTTAGTTCAAATATTTTATGTTTATGTCCTTTGTACCATTGCAAAAACTATCAGGTACAAATTGCATAAACACAATTTGTTATTTTCTTAAACTAGAGTGTATAAAACAGTTTCGGTATAACCAATCTTATCCCTAACAATTACCTAAAATTGTTCAAGATACATATTATTTATTTATTTTGGTCTCCAGGTTCTATCCAGCTAGACAAATAAAATTATTCTGTTTTTAATACTTGAAATAATTCTTGTTTGATTAGGCAACTGACTGAATAAATTTGCTTCACTTTTTAATTCTAGATATTAATTTAATTAATTTCTAATTAAATATTATTTTAAATTTTGTAAAACAATGGAATAGCGACATTCCAAACAATGTATATTTAAAGAATTCTAAAATCTAGCCCTGTTTTTCTTGCATTTTCTTCTCTCTCAAATATGTAGTAATTAAGACACTTTTTGCTTTAGCTTTACATTAAAAAGAACAAACACACAGTGGCTAATGCTTATATAATGCTTTACTGTAGTATATGCAGGAATGAAACTCCCTGTGGTAAACCTTTCAAAAATTTAACAGACACTTTAACCAAATGAATATTGAGAAGCTGAAATGCGATTAAGGGGCAGAGCAACTAGTGGGAAGAGGTGGATGAATGAAAATCAGAGCAGTGGACAAATAGAACAAAGCTATTTAAAGTACTCATGTGATAAAGGCAGTGAGAACACTGAGTCTAGGGGAAAGGAGCAGACAGGATTGAGAATGACGGCAGGACTCACTGATGAAGAAGCAATGGACCCTTAAATGGACATGTTCAATTGTGACTCCATTGTATAGCTTGGGAAATTTAGACAATAAATATCAATCAATTAATCAATCAAGGAGACAGTAATGGCACAAAACCCAGTAGAAAATTCTGCAGGAGCTAAGTGGATTGTTTGTTATAACAAAACCATATATATATATATATATATATATATATATATATATATATATATATGAAAAACATACCTGTTTCTTCATTGTCCCTCATCTTATTTTATTTACTTATTTATTTTTGCTAGTCCTGGGGCTTGAACTGGGCTCTGTTCCTGAGCTTCTTTTGCTCAAGGCTGGTGTTCTACCACTTGAGCCACAGCACCACTTCTGGCTTTTTCTGTTTATGTGGTACTGAAGAATTGAATCCAGGGCTTCATGCATGCTAGGCAAGCACTCTACCATTTAGCTACATTCACAGCTTCTTGTCTCTCATTTTAAAATGGATAGTGCAAGCTCACTGATTTTCAAATTGCTTTTTCATTGACTCTGTATCTTAGAGATCGTGTGTGTGTGTGTGTGTATGTGTGTGTGTGTGTGTGTGTGTGTGTATGCTGCTCCTGGAGTTGTGTCCCTTGAACACAAAGCTCAAGACTAGTACTGTAAAATTTGAGCCCCAGGTCCATTGCTAGCTTTTTGGTGGTTAATTAAAGATAAGTCTCACAGACTTTCCTGCTGGGCTGGCTTCAAACTGTAATCTCAGATCTCAAGCCTCCTGAGTAGCTCTAGGAGTACAGGTGTGAGCCACCGGTGCCTGGCTTGTTAAAGAGCATTTCTATAGCAGTATATAAAAATAGCCTTATTTTCTTCTATAGTTTTATAGTAGTTAATTTAGTGAGTGTATCATGATTTATTTTACAAGAACTCTTTTGATGATTGTCTGCATTGTTCCCAGTTGTATTCAGCTACATGTTTTACAACTATTTCTCTACAAAGGAAACAACAACAGCAAAAACAAAAACCCTGTTGGAGCCATTTGCAAACTCCTGTGTTAGGAACATTCCTCCTATGGCTCATTTTAGGCCACTAACTATCACTATTGAAAGTAAAGTTGGGGGCTGGGGATATGGCCTAGTGGCAAGAGTGCCTGCCTCATATACATGAGGCCCTCGGTTCGATTCCCCAGCACCACATATACAGAAAATGGCCAGACGTGGCGCTGTGGCTCAAGTGGCAGAGTGCTAGCCTTGAGCAAAAAGAAGCCAGGGACAGTGCTCAGGCCCTGAGTCCAAGGCCCAGGACTGGCAAAAAAAAAAAAAAAAAAAAAGAAAGTAAAGTTGGGAAGTGATATTTAGCAGCCTATCAGTCAGTATATGGTTTTTCCAACATTCAGATATAAAATCTGCAAACAACCCTAAGTGTATACATAATAATAAAGTATGGCAAGATTAATTAGGAAATGATGACTTTAAAAATACATATTAACTTTGCTTTAAATATATATGTAATTTATGTAGTTCTTTTAATTTGATTTCCAGCAATAGCTGTCTCTAACAACCAGCTTGCTAAATTCTTGAAAATTTATGAATTGGTTCTTGCAAATGGATACAAGCCAGCTGTAGAACCTTCACTAGATAACAATGAATAAGAAATGTTTTTGTGATGAATATATTTTCATGTGTTAGGTTTGTACATTTGCTAATATGTCTTTGGTATAGATTTATAGAAATAGGATTACTGAAGCAAATAATAAATGCTTTGTTGTTAAAATTTCCTTGAAAGAGGCTGTACCATTTGGTATTTCCACCAGCCTTAAATGAGGAGTTTATTTCCACAAGTCTCAACAACACAGTATGCTGTTAAGATTTTGGATTTAGGGCTGGCAATGCAGCTCAGTGATAGTCATAGCTAACATTAGCATGGCCCTCTTGGGTTTTATTTCCAGCAATGGAAAAAAAAAAAAAGGAAAACTAAAGTTTTCAGATTTTTCTCCAGTTAGTTTAGGAGCATTATCGAACCATTAATCTCACCTGCATTTATCATATTATGTGAAAAGTTGGTTCTCTCTCTCTCTCTCTCTCTCTCTCTCTCTCTCTATATATATATATATATATTTAGTCATTACTGAGCTTTCCTTCCTGTCTCCAACCTAACTTATTAACAAGACTTTAAAAAATTGTTATTGTTAATTTCTAGTCAGTGGCAACTGATTCTCTTACAATGGACCAGTATTTAGGCTTTCCTTTTTTCTTCTCTCTGCATCCAATTTTGTCTTCTCTAGTCCATTTTCTACAGATAAGCCAGAAGACATTTCCTAAGATAAAGAATTGCACCACTCATCTGTCCCTGATACTCTAATGGCATCAAAACACCTTATTCTGACTTATTGGGAAAAAAACAACACCTGGAACCATAAAGGAAACCATGTGGAAAGTGGAAGAAAGAGAGAATGTTTCTTACATTTAGACCAGGTTAAATATAGAATTAATTAGACAGTGATTTAGTTCAAATTTGATTGGGAAGATGTCATAGAGCAGGTGGTAAACATGACCTGGTAGAAAGTGGAAGAAAGGGTGTAAAGGCCAGTGGGCAAGAATTAGCAAGGATTGCCTGGCACTAGGAAGCAAATGGGAGATGTTAAAATCTAAGCTATTTCCAGTTTCTGAGGATTCCAGCACTTTAAAATAGGCATAAATTCTAAAATAGGGCTGAAAATTTTATGGTATATTCCCAAGACATCTGTTGGATATTTGAAATGCCACACATATGTAAAGCAGCATAATTGTATCATTCACAAGATGATTACAGGATTTACAAAAAGATATTTATATATAACAAGCAAAGCTGATGCACTGTGGAAATAGCTCATGGGTTTTACAGTTTAATGATCAAATATGTTTGTTTCTTCAATCTTCCCAGGGTGTTCTTGGTACAACTCCCTTCTAGATTCATTAGGCTTTTCTGGGGAAACAGGGGAGAGAGAGAGAGAGAGAGAGAGAGAGAGAGAGAGAGAGAGAGAGAGAGAGAGAGAGAGAGAGAGAGAGAGAGAGAGAGAGAGAGAGAGAGAGAGAGAGAGAGATTTGTTATTAGGAATTGGCTCAAGCAATTATGGAGGCTGCCATGTCCAAGATTGGAAGTGTGAGCCAGCAGCCTGAACACCTAGAAGAGCTGATGAAGCAGCTGACCAAAGAAGGGAATTCCCTCTTGATAGATATGGCCAGTCTTGTGTTTGTTCTGGTAACTGATTTCAGGAGCCCTCCTTACATTGCAGAGGGTGATCTGCTTTATACAAAGTTTTGCAATTTAAATGTTAATCCCACGGGAAACCAGTCTTCAAGATGTTAGCTAAAATTAACTTTCTTTTTTCTGTTTCATTATTTGTAAGAAATTCTTCTCATTTCAATAAGTAGATAAAAGTTGATATGATAAAAAAAATCCTTGCCTTAATTGCCTCATAGAATTATGTGAAGAACAATGTGATATACTAAGAATAATATCACTTGACAAAATATATTAACAGAGGAATATAGTAGATTATCAACATCCTTAAAACAAACTTCTGATTCTGTGAATGCATGTGCTATTTTAAAAACTTAAGTAAACTCCATTAATATTTACCTCTAATTTGCACATGTATATACATGTCTATATTTTAAAATTCAGAATGGCTAATTTATTTTCAGTTTTTGTGTGTGTGTGTTTGTACTGTTACTGGGGCTTGAACTTAGGGTCTGGATGCTATCCCTTACCTTTTTCTGGCTGAAAGCTAGTGCTCTACCACTTGAATCACACCTCCACTTCTTGCTTTTTGCTAGCTAATTGGAGATAAGAGTCTCTCAGTTTTGTCTGCTTGGGTTGCCTTTGAATCTTTATCCTTGAATCAGCCTCCTGAGTAGCTAGGATAACTAGTTGTTAATTTATTTAATTTAAAAATATAACCTCTACTCCTTTGCAGCATAGTATCATAGGACTGTTGTCTGAAATACTTATTTTCTTTTCTTTCAGTGCCAGGGTTTGCACACAAGTCTTCCTGCTTCCTAGGTAGGAACTTCTAAGCCACACCTCCAGCCTCTAATGTGTGAAATTCTGAAATGCAAGAATAGCTTAAAAATACTTTGTAGTAAAATTTGACTTGAACTAATTTATAGTCTATGCCACTTAATGTGAATAATCATTCATTTCACTACCAAAGAATATGACTCTTTCTTTCTCTAAAGAGCTTAAGGAAATCATATGAAAAACACAAAGCAATTAAAAAATTATATGAATGAGATGTTTAAGCTGCACATATTCAAGTGCTGAAGTGTGTGGAATAAATGATAAGGCCTGTGTATTATCAGAATAGGAAAAAAATAACCATAAACTCTAGTTCTACTCCCCACAAAGGTGAAAACAATCTGAGTGACCCATTGTATGTTCAAAGTTAATATGGTCCCTTTAAGAGAGAAAGTCATTTATGAAATGAACTCTAATTTTTCTTCAACATAGAAAAGCAGTAGTCCTGATTCTTTTTTTTTTAATTCCAACAGATCACTTTATTCACCACTGTATCACCAACATACTTCAGAGCATATATAATTAAATGAGGCAGAGTGGACTTCAAGGTAAAATGTCATCCTCAACATGCCCCTGATGAAGAGTTTGTTTTACAAAAGCCTCTTTAGGTAGCAAATTACATTAATTAATAATATTTGAAAAATCCAACATGAGGGCTCTGGATCTGATTTATTAGACAGCAGGAAAATAACAGGTTTTTATTATGCTACAAAAGAGCTCAAACCACTCATTGACTGTAACTAGGCTTGCTTGGAGTAGGAGCGGAAATTCTTCAGCCTAAGCACAGGGACAGACTCACCACCATGAACAAGGTAGCACAGAGTACACAGACAAATGTCTTGTAAGACAGAGAACAGAGAAATCCACGTACTAAATAACATTTGCACAATGACTGTCACACATCCCTCAGCGATGGGATAAGCATGTGTTTGAAGGAAGCAATCAAAGCTTTCCATAGAGAAACCATGTTCACGAGATGATTAGGTGATTTGGGTTTTGTTTCAGCGTCTGTCACTTGGCGAATGAAGATATCATATTCAGGATGTTCCTGTGTCATCCATTTCATACACATATGATGATGCTATTGCAAGCATGGTCCCATCATTACTGAAGGCAAGTGATGCGATGCTGGTGGGCTACCGATGGAATTGGCACAGTAGCTTCTTGTTAGATGGATTCCAAATATTTACAAACCCATCAGAACCACCTGTGGCAAATGTAATGTGGATATTGTGAAAAGAAATAGCATTGAAGTCATAGCAGAGCATCACAAGGCCCAATAGCTATACCCTTATGAACACATAAGATGATGCTAAGTGAAATGAACTCCATGTTATGGAAACAGTTGTAACTACTTTCAACGTCCTATGTGTATCTGTAGATTCTATTATTGATGATGTTCTTGTATCACCTTCCTGTGGTTGTACCTACACTATCTTATCTGAGTATATTAGAAACCGAGTATACTGGTATTGGAAGTAGGAAATTGAAAGGGAATACCAAATTTGAGAGACACAGGGTAAAAAAAGACAAACAACTACAAAAAGCAATACTTGCAAAACTGTTTGGTGTAAGTGAACTGAACACCTCCGTGGGGGGGGGGTGAAGGGAAAGGGGGAGGCGGGAGGGGGGTATGAGGGACAAGGTAACAAACTGTACAAGAAATGTATCCAGTGCCTAATGTATGAAACTGTAACCTTTCTGTACATCAGTTTGATAATAAAAATTTGAAAAGAAAAAATAAAAAAGAAATAGCATTGACTGGGCAAATCTGCTCTGTATGATTTTCTTTTAGCCTGTGACATTTCAAGGCATACTTCTTCTTCTGCACCTCAAGGCTGGGGTCCAAGTACTGAACTGCCACTTGGCCTTAATACATAGCCCTGCGTGTTGGGGAAGGGCTGGATGCATCCAATCTGGTATTTCAGGCTGGACTCCCTGCGCTGCTGCACAAAGCCCACCTTCCCTAAGTCCCTCACTAGCACTCTGCGGCCCGCTGTGCCCACAACCAGCAGGTCTCCAGACACTGAGAGGCTGCACACATTTTCAGGCTGAGAAAAGGTTCTGGCATTACAAGGAGTTCTGGGATCCCACAATTTAACTGTTTGATCCCAACTTCCAGTAACCATCACATTCACTTCCTGACAGTATTCAACACATCATGGGTTCAACAAGATTTTCTTGATCAGTATTCAGATCATGCATTTTCAAGTGATGATCCAACCCTCCACTCCGGGCACGGGTTGGACCGTAGAAGGCGCAGTCCCGCACGGTGCCAGTGTGCATGGGGTTGGTGGGCACATCGCAGAGGCACACGGAGGTGGGAGGTGTTGGGGCTGAACTTCACCAAAGAGATGCCATCCTCGGGTGGCTAATTCAGCTTGAACTCGTTAGAACCTGTCATCTTGGGCTCCCTTCTGAAATAACGTCTCAAATTTCCAGCCACTGCAGCCGCCTCCTGGCTTCCTTCCGAACCAGGAATCCTGATTCTTCAGAACTTTTCTTTCATCAAAGTTGAACCATGGAATAATAAAGGCTCTATTTCCTGGATGCTACAACACCACATCATTCTATGAATTGGTTTCAAGAAGTATAGGGTCATTGTCAATTTTAAGAAATAAAGAATTTGATTTCCAGGGGTTGGATTGAACTTGAGCTTTCTATCAGGGTTTTGGCTTGTTCCATCCTATTTCTATAAGGCACAGAAGGTGAGAGTGTGTCTACCTGCAGCCTTGCTGCTAGTCTTCTCCATAATGTTTTGCTGTCTTAAAAAAAAAAAAAAAAGAGGGGAGAGGGGAGCAGTATTTAAACCTCAGACTATAAATGGAAGTTCCCAGTCATGATTATTTAAAAATCTCAAACATTTGAATTTTCGGTTGATTTGTCTTCCTTCACAAGATCTTTTTACAATATTATATAAGTATTTTCTTCAACAAATGTTAAGTTGCTATTAGATAACAGGATCAAAAGCATTTCTACCAAGCAAATAATTATTGTAGATTGGCAAGTAATTAGGACCAAGATGCTTATATACTCCACTCAATCCTCTGTAATAACCAGTTTTGTAACTTTGAATATTCAGCTCACCCTCTTTGCCTCAACTTTTTTTTTTTTGAGATAGTCCTAATGAGTACCTAAACTAGTCTTGAACTTGCAATCCGCCTGCCTCAGACTTCCATTTGTGCTACCACACTTGGCTGTTCCACTCACTCCTTTAAGTCCCCCTTCCCTACTGGGGTTGGAATTCAGGTTTTTGGATTTTCTAGGCAAACATCTATCACTTGAACCATATCTCTAGCTGCACTCCCTTTCTTATCTATAAAATGGAAGCAATAATACATCATAGCACCACAATACTTTGTAAAGTTCCTCCTGTTGTACAATAGTTTTTATATGCATAAAAGCTCAAAATCAATTACCCTTTTGCCATTATTAGCAATGAACAAGCCCATAATGTTCTGAAGATTCTAGTTCCGATGCTGTTTGACCCTATTTGATTGCGGTGGCAGCTGCATACTTCATGTTCTATCATTTGCACAGTTACATGTTTATGGAATCATTTCCTTCAATGTCTCTAAGCATTGTGGAGAAACAGATTATTTATTCAAATGTCCCTGGCCAGTAAGTATGACTGTGACTCAGAGTTGATCATTACCTGTTGCTTTTAGATCTCTGTTTTATTTCTTTTTTTCCACCTTCAATTTCTTTTGAACTAGCTTACGTTGGATATACACAGGGATTTCATTGTCAACCTTCAAGTTAAACTGCCTATTAAACATACCTTTGTGGTAAAAATTCCTTTTTCCACCTCCTTTTTAGAGATACAGGTATGGCCTATTATTTGGCTATTAACCTAAAACACAACACATATCAAATGTGAAAACGACTGTAATTCTAGCTACTTCAGAGACTGAGAACTGAGGATTGAAGTTTGAAACCAGTCTGGGCAGAAAAGTCCGTGAGACTCTAATCTCCAATTAACCAGCTGGAAGTGGAGCAGTAGCTCAAGTGGTAGAGTACTAGCCTCGAGCAAAAAACACTCAGGGACTGTACCCAGGCCTCAACACACACACACACACACACACACACACACACACACACACACACACACTTCTATTTTTCTCTTATTGACTATCTACTATGTTTAAGTACTTAGGTACTTGCAGTATTTGTTAAAATATAATTTAGGTACAGTAATATTCACTCTACAAGATCTTCCAAGTAATAATTATTACTCCTTGAGGCAGAGACAGAGTTGACTGATCATATTTATTTACTGCTTTAAGTGAAAAATATTTTTTTTTTTTGCCAGTCCTGGGCCTTTGGACTCAGGGCCTGAGGCACTGTCTCTGGCTTCTTCCCGCTCAAGGCTAGCACTCTACCACTTGAGCCACAGCGCCGCTTCTGGCCGTTTTCTGTATATGTGGTGCTGGGGAATCGAACCTAGGGCCTCGTGTATCCGAGGCAGGCACTCTTGCCACTAGGCCATATCCCCAGCCCCTAAAAAATATATTTTTAAGCCTTCTCATCTATATGGAATCTTCTAACAAAGTGTTGGGAAAAAAACAGCTACTATCAAGTCAAGTGATTTGATTCACATCAATTAAAGTTGATTATGTTTTTAAAGAGAACATAATCTTTCTCTCATATTGCTCCTTCTCAAAATGTAAATTTTTGGATTCACTTTCCATAAACTCAAATCATCAACAGTTTCCTATCCCTGACCTTCAGAATTTTAGCCATGGGTAGCAAGGGGAAGCAGTGAACATGATTTTTTTTTGTCATGGACTTGAACTCAGGGCCTGAGCACTGTCTCTGGTTTCTTTTTGCTCAAGGGTAGCACTCTACCACTTGAGCCACAGCGCCACTTCTGGCTTTTTCTGTTTATGTAGTGCTAAGGAATCGAACTCAGGCCTTTGTGTAGGCTAGGCAAGCACTCTACTGCTAAGCCATATTCCCAGCCCCTAATCATATTAACCTGCAGTTTTGAACCCTTCTCTCCTACTATGAATGGTGATAATAATGGAGGAATAAAGAAAACAGGTATTTCCCTCAGGTCCTATTAATTCTTCTCTCTGACTAGAGCTCAGCAAGGTGGTGCTCCAAGGTCAGGTTTCTGTGGCACTCCTGCAGGTTTGTGTCTGTGACTTTAACTCCCATATTTAAAACTGAGCCACAGATTTAAGACTTTTGTCTTCAACCTGTACAGCTATTGTATTTTCAAATAGCATTGGTCATTTCCAATTATAAAAGTAATCCTTACTGTTCTCAAGAAATTTAATTGGAGGTTTTGATGGCCCATAACACAATTACAATCTGCTCTAAAATATAAAGAAGGCTGTTATACGCTTAAATCTATGGCACAAATTTCCTTTTTATTAAAACTCATTTGCATTGGGTGTGATGGCATATGCCGGTAATCTCAGAACAGGCTAGGCTGAAGCAGGAGGATTCTGAGCTTGAAGCCAGCTGGGTTGCATAGTGCAATGCTGTTTCAAAAAGCCAACACCCAAACCAACAAAACAAAACAAAACCTCATTCATTATTTTTAAAAAATAAATAATAGAAATTAATTTCTCACAATTCTGAAGGCTAGAAGATCAAGGAGCTGGCATATGTGAGCCAATTTTCAACTTCCAAGATAGTGACTTATTGCTGTATCTTCTGAAGAATACAACTACAGTGACCTCACATTGTGTGAGGGCAAAAGGAATGGAAGAGATTATGACACTCCCTTCAACTTCATTCCATAATCTTTTAATGAGAGTGGAGTGTTCATGACTTAATCACATCCCTCAAGACCCCACTTCTCAATAACATCACATCAAGTATAAGGTTCCAGCAGAACAGTGTTGAAAGGCCAGATACATTCAAATCACATCTTACTTTGAAACAGGAGGGTTTACAGTTTGACTTCAGTCAAAAGACCTCATTGGAGAGAAATGAATCTGGCAATATTCCTTCTTCAGCAGTTAGACTTTGGCACCAAAGTACTTAGAACCAAGTTACTAATTATTAACTGCACAAATTAATGGATTTCACTGTAAAGTTTCCATATATTCATATATTTTTCTTTGATTGATCCTTTCTATCCTCCTTTCTATACCTTGTGTTTCCTTCTCCTTCCAAAATGGTCTTCACTTTCTACATCCAGGTTTTTTTTCTCTCTGTATCTTTTTCTTTCTATGTCTCTGTCTTTGTGTCTGTCTTTCTATCTGTGTAATCCCTATTTGTGTGTATATGTGTGAGTATGTGTGGCTTTCTGTATCTGGCTTATTTTACTTAGTATGATATTCTCCGGTTCCATCTATTTTTTTGTGCAGGTGACATGATTTCATTTGTAGGTATGGCTGAATAACAATCCACTGTGACCATAAATGACATTTTCCTTATCCGTGTATCTGTTGATAGGCACCTTAGGCTGGTTCTATACCTTAGCTATTGTGAATAGTGCCACCATAACCATGAGTATTGAGGAGCATTGTGGTAAATGCAAACCTTAGTAAGATCCTGTCTCAAAAAAAAGCGGTATGTGCCTGCAACTCTAGCTGCTTATAAGGCAGCAGGATGAAGACCCAAGCCACCTTGGGTAAAAAGATGAGACTTTATATGAAACCAAACTAAAAGGACTTGCTTGGGGTATGTCTTCAGTGGTAGAGTACTTGCCTAGCAAGCACAGGCTGTGAGCTTATTACCCAGTACCACCAAAAAAGTGAAAAAGTAAAGGCAGATAGTGTCAGAATGGACAAAAAGACAAATTTAAAACTCATCAAGTACATTTTAAATATAATATCATGGTTGGTTAAAAATAAAAGAATGGAAAAATACGTAATATAGACACTGTTCAAAAGAAAGCTGAAGCCAGGTACAGGTGGCTCATGGCTGCTGTCGTAGCTACTCAGGAGGCTGAGATCTGAGGATTGTGGTTTGAAGCCAGCTCTAGAAAGAAAGTCCATGAGACTATCTCCAATAAACTACTTAGAAAAGGCTGGAAGTGGCGCTGTGGCTCAAGTGGTAGAGTGCTAGCCTTGAGCATAGCTCAGGGACAACACTCGAGCCCTGAGTTCAAGCCCCAGGACCAGCAAAAACAAACAAAAGAAAAGAAAAAAGAAAAAAAAAGGAAAACTGAGTAACTAAATTGAGCAAATTAAACTTCAGAGAGAAGAAAATTACTGACAGAGACATTACATAATTATGAAAGAGTTAATTTACTAAGTAGACAACAATCCTAAGTATCTATGCAACTAACATCAGAATTCCCCATCCATTAAGCAAATTTGATAGAAGTAGACATCATGTACATTGATAGAATAAGTAGAGAGGAAGTTATCAAGGTTATAAAACTAAAAACTACCAATAACCAAACCAGGCTTGGTTACGTCAGTAATCCTAGCACTTAGGAGGTTGAGTCAGAGGGATTATTGAGTCAGACTGGGATACAGAGTGAATTCTGATTAGTTTGGGCTATGATCTCATCACAAAAAAACAACTAATCAACCAGACAAGCAACAATAACAAAAAAAAATCCCAAACCCAAAGTTACCACGAACTAGCTGCATATTGTTGACATTCATTAACTCTACCAAACAACGGGGAAATGCCCTTGTTTTAGAGTGCAAAAGGAATGTTAACCAACATGGATAATAGTCTGATAAGACAAACATCAGGAAGGTTTTGGAAAATGGAAGTCAACAAAGTACATTTTCTAAGTATGGAAAATTAAACTAAAACCCAGAAATCTTGAATTTTAGCTGGCAAAGGCAGAGGATATTGTAGATAAAATCTTAGGTTCTAGATTCAAATAGAAGTAGACTTGAATATTGTCTCCATTATTCAGTTCCCTCCCTCCCTCCTTCCCTCTCTCTCCCTCCCTCCCTCCCTCCCTCCCACCCTCCCTCCCTCCCTTCCTCCCTCCCTCTCTCCCTTCCATCCTTTCTTTGTGCTGTCCTGAGGCTTGAACTCAGGGCCTGAGCTCTATCCTTGAGCTTTTGTGCTCAGAGGCTAGTTTTCTACCACTTGAGCCATAGCACCACTTTCAGCTTTTTCTGAGATTCTTGTCTCCAACTGGCCATCAAAAAGCCAGAGTGGAGTTGTACTCTTCAGTGAAAAAGCTAATGGATAGCTTCCAGGCCCTGAGTTCAAGTCCCAGTACCAACACCTAAAAAATATAAAGGTCCAGTGTAGCTCACTGCAACAGTTTACTGAAATGTCACCCAGTTGTCAGTGTGAAGGCATATTCATTGTAGATGACATTGAGGCTTGAGGTCAAATTTTGCCTAGCAATGGACTGTTTTCTGAAATTGACTGTAATGGCTACCCTCTTCACAGCTTCCTTTTGACCAATTCCTTTTGCTGATGAAAATGGGAACCAGGGTTGAAAGAGAGAGAGAGAATTCACTCATTTAATAAATTATTGTTCAACCTTTACTTTGTAGTAAGTACTATCTTTTTTGAGAATGGGTAAACAGCAGCAAAATGTATGGTCTAAAGAGGAGGCAAATTTAATTCATTCATTAATTATAATCAAGGTATTAAATTCTGTGACCTCTGATGTATAATTCTGTAGACGCAGAAGGCTTTGAATTCAGTCTCCCTTAGCAGTTACTATTCCTGTCCACCCTAGTAAGTGCCAGGTATAGAGAGCAAGAATATCAAAACAGGCAATTAGGGTGGGAATGAGCCCTAGTACATTCGTAGTGGTGTGCTAGACCCAGAGAAGATTTGAACAAACTGTTATGAGCTCATCTCTCATATCATCTTCCACATTCAGAGATGCCCAAAGACCAGGATTCCAAAATTAGGATCTTATTCGTCTTTTCAAGTAAACATGCTTACCAGCTTTGCTAATGATTGTATAGTATTTGTTTCAAGCTGGCCTGAAGGAAAAGGCCTATGCACAAGCATAGTAGAAAAGTAGAAAAAGATTTTATTGTAAGAAAGCTATTTTATAATTAAAAGACTCTAACTCTTCCATGGAGCTCCTAATAATAAGAGACAGAGATAGAATTCAACAAGTGAAATGGGAGTTACATAAAATTTCATGCTCAGCATGTTTAAAAATGGTTTTGAGATTAGAGCAGAAGGAGCTTGACTAAAAAGGAACTTCAAACTTGAAAATAACTGACTTCTTTGAGGAGAAGAAAGACTAGGTTAGGACCCTTGGGTAAATGATTACATAAAGACCAAGAAGTTAAAATTATTATTAGTATTATTGTTATTCACTAAACCACAAGACTTCACAATTTGCTGTACAGTGGCAATTATATATATTGAGAAGGTATTGTCAGTGAGTTTCATGGAAGGTTTCAAATAGCAAGATGAGATTTTTTTTTATGGTGAATCTCCAAAGCTCTAAAAGCAATGGTCAAATCCATTAATTTGAACACCATTTTCCTTGTGGATTGCATAGGACTGATAATGGAATAATTCTATAGCCTAAAGCTATTGATATAATTAAAACTAAGATTCCTCAAAGGAGAACTGAGGACATAATATATATAGATAATGTCTATAAAAGTGTCACTCAACTGGGTACAGTGGCTCACAGCTGTATTCACAGGCCTCTGGGGGCTGAGGGAGGAGGATGGTGAGTTTGAGGCCAGGCTGGACTACATAGCAAAACAGTGCTCAAAACAACAACAAAGAAACAAAATAAAAATAACAAGACCCCACCAAAAGAAATATCGTAAAAACCTGCAAAAGTTTACCCCAGCTTTTAGAGCTACTACTCCTATATAAGGAAATAGTCAATTATTTTATGTTAAGTATGGTCATACCCTGAGATCTTGTTCTCTGGTTTAGCAAATTTAGACAAGTGATTAGATCATTAGTTCTGATCAACAAACCTGTAAACTTTCACTTTTGTTTTATTTACATGTATAATATGATCCTATTGTAAAAGATTATCTAATCTGTAGATTTTTTTTTTTCTGTAACCTTAACAGACATTAGTTTCTTACAGCGTGGAGGAAGATTTTCCTGAAAGTGGAGGTGTGGCTCAAGTCTATAAAGCCATATGAGAATATAAGGCCTTGAGTTCAAACTCCAGTACTGGCACAGACACATACACACACACAAAAAAAAAACAAAAACAAAGCAAAACCAAACTCACACACACAAAGAATGAAAGGTTTTCCCTATCTAACTGAACAGCTGTATCTGTGTTAAAAACTTAACCCACAGTGCAATTGTCTAGGGAGATGAGCTCTAGGGGGAGATGTTCCAGTTGTGAACACTGCTATCATGAGTAGATTAATGCTATTACACAAAGGGAGTGTGTGTGTGTGTGTGTGTGTGTGTGTGTGCGTGCGTGTGTTTGTTTTTGTTTTTACTTAGAGGGGACATAATGTTTTTCCCAGCCTACCCTTGGGCCAGAGAAATCACTGATAAATGTTATTCTAGGTTCGTATATGGATGTTCAGACAGCTGTCTAACGTGATTTAACTGAGCATTTTTCATCTTTCAGGTGGCAGAAATTCACTCTGTGGTTAGTAGAAATTCTACTTTGAATTTTTATCTTGTCCCAGACTATGTGGTGTGGCTGTCTTGTGTAAAGCTGGTTAGTAGCAGCGAGCTCAGCCTGGTCAGTCAGAAGCTCACAGGGACAAAGCAGGAGTCAGACTGTGGTGCATGCTGCTCAGCCATGGTGTTCAGGAGCTTTGTGTATGAAATGCATTTTCCATTTCAGGTATTTTCAACTCATGATGAATTTATTGGAATGCAACTCGATTTTAAATCTAGGAGCATATATTTATATATAATCATATATAAACTGCAAATATAAATTAAGCTATATACATAAAGTAAAAAATTACTTATCTACAAACTCATACTGTGTAAGCACAATGAAATGTATTTTCATACATTAAATGTATGTATGGAAATGTCAGAATAAAGCACCTTACCTTGTATAAATAAGAAAAATTAAAGTATGTGAACACTTTACTGAAATACACATAAATAGATTTGTGTATATAAATATAAAAGAAAATGCTTGAGACTGTTCCACACACTCAATTTACATACTGACTTTTAAAAACTATCATGAACATGTTTCTATTCCATAAAATAGATTTCTACAACATCATGGTTCTCATTTGTTTGTTATTTTGAACAGGTGTTGGGATTCACTCTTGCTTGGCTTTTTCATTCAAGGCTGGCACTTTATCACTTGAGCTACACTTCTACTTCTGGATTTCCTTGGTGGTTAATTGGAGATAAAGAGTCTCAAACTTTTCTGTCTGGGGTTGGCTTCAAACTGGTGTGTGTGTGTGTGTGTGTGTGTGTGTGTGTGTGTGTGTGTGTGTGCACATATATACAAATATATGTATATGTGCATATACACATAAACACATACATTCTTGTACATATGCCAATACATATGTATAGAAAACATATATGTGCATAGAAAATTCTATAAAAGAAAGTAAATTTTTAGATGCTTTGTTGTATCCTTAAAACAGTTTTCTGAAATTTTACAGTTAATAAGATACTGTCAGTTTAAAAAGTTCGGCCAGGTTCTGGTGGCTCACACCTGAAATCTTAGCTATTCAGGAGGCTGAGATGTGAGGATCACAGTTCAAAGTCAGCCTGGGCAAAAAAGTCCATGAAACTCTTATCTCCCAAAAACTACTCAGAAAAAGCTGGAGTGGTGCTGTGGCTCAAGTGGTAGAGTGCTATCCTTGAGCACAAAGAATATCAGGTACAAAAATGCCCAGGAATGGAAAAAAATTTTGTTCAAGTGTTTGTTTTGGCAGGACATATACTAAAATAGGAATGATACAGAGAAGATTAGCACAGCTTCTGAGCAAAGATTACGTGCAAATTCATAAAACATTCCATAATTTTTTCAAAATGTCATTATAGCTGGGTGCCAGTGATTTACATCTATAATCTTTGCTACTCACAAGGCTGATAGGCTTCAAACCATGATTCTCAGATCTCAGCCTCTTGAGTAGCTTCAGAGGTTTCTGAGAGCATGATCCTAGGTACAAATCATCTCTACTCCTCTACATTTATATCACAAGAAAAAATATTGCAGGAGAGTCAATGTCTTTTTAAAAGACAATTAAAATTGGAAATAGCCTAAATCTCCATAAATAGGGATTATTAAATTATATCTCATAAACAAGTTAGGAAATAATTATTAAAAATGATATTGACATAGCTGGACACTGGTGGCTTACCTGCCTCTAATCCTAGCTACTGAAGAGGCTGAGATCTGAGGATTGAGGTTTGAAGTTAGCCCAAGTAGAAAAGTCCCTGAGACTCCAATTAACCACAATAAAGCCAGAAGTGGAGCTGTGGCTCACTTGTGGTAGAGTGCTAGCCTTGATCAAAAGACGCTCACAGAAAGCACCCAGGCCTTGAGGTCTAGCCCCAGGATTGGTGCACGCGCGCACACACACACACACACACACACACACAAAATGATATTGACATACAAAGACACCAAGAAGTAATTTATGCAATATAATATAGTTTAATTTTAACATATACATGGCTAGGAAAACAGAAAGATACTACTACAAATTAATAAACCAGGCTCTGGTGGCTCACACCTGTAATCCTAGCTACTCATCAGGCTATGAGGATTATGGCTTGGAACCAGCCTGGGCTTCAATGCTGAGACTTGTTGATGAGACTCTTATCACTAATTAACCACAAAAAAATGCTGGAAATGAAGTTGTAGGTCAAGTGGTAGAGTGCTAGCTTTGAACACAGAAAGCTCAGGGACAGTACCCAGGCCCTGAATTCAAGCCTGAGGACCAGCATGTGCATGTGCACCTATTAGTAGTTATTATGGTTAAAATGTAGTGACAGTAATTTATATTGACTTCTTTCTACATACTTACTTTTTATCTTTTTGTCTAAAGGAATAGGGATTTATTTTATTATTTTGTTTTATTTTGCCAGTGCTGAGTCTTGAACTCAGGGTTTCCTGCTTTCAATAAGCTTTATGACTCTCAGCTAGTATTATTCCACTTGAGCTATGCTTCTCTACTTGTGGATTTTTGCTAGTTATTTAGAGATAAGAATATCAAGGAGCCAGGCACCAGTGGCTCATGCCTGTAATCCTAGTTATTTAGGAGGCTGAGATCTGAGGATTGCCATTGGAAGCCAGTCTGGGCAGGAATGTTCATGAAAACCAGATGTGGCACTGTGACTCAAAGATCTACCCTTGAGCCCAAAAGCTGAAAAACAGAGCCCAGGCCCTGTGGTCAAGCCCCGCAAATGGAAAAAAAAGATTGTTAAGGATTTGTCTGCCTGGGGAAAAGCTGAACCTAGACTCTCTGATCTCAGACTCTTGAGTAGCTAGGGTTGTTGATGTGAACCCCTGGCACCCAACAGAGAAAATTTTAAAACAATATTCTGAAATAAAAATCAGTACCAGTGTTTCCTCTCCTCTTCAGAAGCTAGATGTAAAATCTGGGACAGAATAAATTATATAGGACTCTAGGCATTCATACACAGTGAGACCAAAGGAGGATATTAAGGGAAGGAACCCAAAGGCATAATGCCTATGTGCCTCTGAGCTTATAATATAACATTGATCAAAACAAATCCCAGTGGGCTGGGGATATAGCCTAGTGGCAAGAGTGCCTGCCTCATATACACGAGGCCCTAGGTTCGATTCCCCAGCACCACATATACAGAAAACGGCCAGAAGCGGCGCTGTGGCTCAAGTGGCAGAGTGCTAGCCTTGAGCGGGAAGAAGCCAGGGACAGTGCTCAGGCCCTGAGTCCAAGGCCCAGGACTGGCCAAAAAAAAAAAAAAAAAAAAAAAACAAATCCCAGGAAATGGAAACAGAAGGGTTATTTTCTTTGTTGTTATTGTTTTCTTTTCTGTTTGTCTTGTTTGTTCATTTATCTCTCTTTGGGAGGGTAAGGAGGGCACAGAAATGGAGGGACACAGAGTGAGCAAATGTAGTGGTGGTACTCACTAGACACTATGTTGAAAATAAACTGTGTAACTTGTGAGTGGGGATGGGAGACAAGCTGGGAGAGAGCAAAGAAGAAATGTACTATTTACCCGACTATAACCCCCGTACATCACCTTTACAATAAAATTAATATAAATAAATAAAGAAAGAAAAGAAAACCCTTTTTTATTATTTATTTATTTATTTATTTATTTTTGGCCAGTCCTGGGCCTTGGACTCAGGGCCTGAGCACTGTCCCTGGCTTCTTCCCGCTCAAGGCTAGCACTCTGCCCCTTGAGCCACAGAGCCGCTTCTGGCCGTTTTTTCTGTATATGTGGTGCTGGGGAATCGAACCTGGGGAATCGAACCTAGTGCCTCGTGTGTCCGAGGCAGGCACTCTTGCCACTAGGCTATATCCCCAGCCCGAAAACCCTTTTTTTAGGCTGATTTCCTCACTGAGCATCAGGAATAGTGATATGACACCCTATCTTCATGCCTTCTAATGTGTCTTTTGAGAAAGAGCCCTGGCTTTACGAGGATAGCAATTTTTAAAAGCCCTGCTATTCATGTAAAACCACGCTAATGGTTTGTTAAAATTCCTTAAATTAAGCTGGGCACCATTGGCTCATGGGTGTAATCCTTTCTATTTAGGAGGCTGAGATCTGATGATCCCAGTTGAAAGCCAGTACTGGAAGGAAGATCTGAGAAACTCTTATCTACAATTAACTACCAGAACACCAAAAATGGAGTTGACTCAAGTGGTAGAGTGCTAGTTTTGGGCAAAAAAGCTCAGGGACAGTACCCTAGCTCTGAGTTCAAGCTCCAGGATCAAATTCTTGAATTGTAAATAACAAACCCCACTTAAACAACAAGTAAAGTCGGAGAATGTTTGAATTGAATCTAAAGGATATCACCTGGGATGTACAGCACAGAATTAGCTAGGCCTCACACAGAACCAGAGATGGAAGGAGGGAGGAAAAGAGGGAGGGAGAGAGGGAGGGAGGGAACAGCTGATTCCTCTTCTCCTTTCCTATCTGCTTTTCTGCCTTTCGCCTTCCTCTGTGGGACTACATATGGTTTGCCTTTCTCTCTTCTTCATGAACATTTACAACATTTTCCTTACTCTAAAGAATGGCTTATTCTCCTACTCTATCTAAAGCTGAATATGGCCACTCCAAGTGACTCTGGCTGCCTTCTCAGGTCTAGTCCCAGAAGAAATTAATTACTACCAGCATCCTTTTACCTGTTCATTTTGTTTTGTTTGTACCAGTATAGGGGCTTAAACTCAGGGTCCATAAGTCTCACCTAGACTTGTGCTCTACCATTTGAGTCACAGCTTCACTTCTAGACTTCTGCTAGTTAATTGGGGGGTCACCCATATTTGTCTACCTGGGCTGGCTTCTAACCTTGATCTTCAGATCTCAGCTTCCTGAGTAGCTAGGACTTTAATTGTCAGCCTGGATAAGCACCAATTAATCCTATTTACCAAAGAACAGTCTCTTTTTCAGTACAATAAATGGGTTGATTCCACCTTAGTGCGATGTTTACTACGGGATTAATAATGGCCAGGAAGGGGTAGAATAGCATAACTAAAATGGCTTACCCATGTGTATCAGGGAAAGAGCATGAAGTGTAGACAAACATGACAGGATCTGCTAATATCCCTCCTTCATAGAACCTAGCAAGTTCCTTTTCTTCAATGACATGTTCTGACTATGCAGGCAGAAGAACAGGTGTTCTTGCCTATAGATCACATGCCTTGAGATAAAACTTCTAATAACATCCAATCCTTTTCTCTGAAAGTGCCTTTTTTTTTTGCCAGTCCTGGGTCTTTGAACTCAGGGCCTGAGCACTGTCCCTGGCTTCTTTTTGCTCAAGGCTAGCACTGTACCATTTGAGCCACAGTGCCACTTCTGGCTTTTTCTCTATATGTGGTACTGAGGAATCAAACCCTGGGCTTCATATATATGAGGCAAGTACTCTACCACTAAGCCTTATTCCCAGCTCCATGCCTTATGTTTTTTCAGTATGTTTCAAACTTCCAAGAGAACTAGGACCATAGACCTGATGTGTTTCCTTCCAAACCTTAAATCCTAAGAGTCATGAAATACTCACAGGTCACCCAAATAAAAACCAGAATCTTTATTTTTTTGAGTTTATTTTTAAAAACATCTGTCCACTCATGCAACCAACATTTATTTTATTGCCACCATATGTGCTTAGGGCTGTCCATGAGATGAGATATGGTCTTTATTTACAGGCATACATAATGTTCTAAGACAGCCAAAGAGGAAAAAACAAATATATTACATTATGATATGTCCTATGATAGAAGTACCTATAAGGTATACTGAGTATAATTTCTCAACTGTCCAGGAGGTTGAGATCTCAGGGTAAAGGTTTAAAACCATCTCGATTAACCAGCAAAAAGCTGAAGTGGAGCTGTGGCTCAAATGTGGCTCTGAGTTCAAGCCTTGGAACTGGCCAAAAACAAAAGGAAGAAAGAAAGAAAGAGAAAGAGAAAGAGGAAGGAAGGAAAGAAGGAAGGAAGGAAGGATGGAAGGAAGGAAGAAGGAAAGAAAGAAGGAAGAAAGGTAGAAAAGAAAAAAAGAAACAGAGAAGTCTAAATCATTTTTGGAAAAAAAATCTAAAGGCATCCAAAGGAGATTATATTCTATTTGTCTGCTGGAAGAAGACTTTTCCTGATGAAAATGAGGGGGAAGATTCAAAGATAACTTAACAAGAAAAGCTAGTCACTATAATATCCTTCCCACCTATGTATTATCTTATTTAAAACATTCATCCCCTCTGGTCTGCCTGTCACTCCATGAGCCCACATGTATTCTAAGATTAGCCACTTAGAACACAAGTCCTGCAAGAGTTTAGAACTATGAGCATGGAGTAACTTCACTAAGTGCCAATAGGAAACTGAAAACACTATCTTCATGTGTATGTGGGGAAACAAGAACTCAGACACACTGTTCCAGAAGTACAAACTCTGGAAGACATGACAGTGTGTGTTGACATACATGCAACACATTCACCCTGGGCATTTGCTTAAAGGAAATAATAATAAAAAATAGGTAAAGTTGCAACTCAAGGATGTTTGTATCAGTGTTAGTTATAATCATCTAAAATATACAAGGTAATGAAAAACATGATGTTAGCCCAGCATTGATGGCTCACTGCTTTAAACCTAGCTACTCAAGAAGCTGAGATTTATTTCTGTATGTATGTATATATATGGATATATATATCCATATATCCATATATATTGTATATATATATATATATATATATATACACAAGTGTTTGTATATATAGTATATATTATATGCATAGCCAGTTCTGGGGCTTGAACTTAAGGCCTGGGCACTGTCCCTGAGCTGCTTCTGCTCAAGGCTAATAATACTCTGCCACTTGAGCCACAGCACCACTTCTGGCCTTTTCTGAGTAGTTTATTGGAGAGGAGGGTCTTTCAGACTTTCCTGCCTGGGCTGGCTTTCAACCAAGATTCTCAGATCTCGCCTCCTGATGGCTAGGATTACAGGTGTGATCTTGGCTCACATATATATATATATATATATATATATATATATGTATATGTATATGTATATGTGTGTATACAATATATATGAATATATAAAATATATATGATATGTAGATATACTAATATACACATTTTATACATATACACAAATATATTTACATATATATATATATATACACATAGTAAATAGCATACTATGTTGAGAGTTGTCCTCTTGCAGGACTGGAGCTCAGACTTGGCACCTGACACTTGCACTCATAGGCTAGGGCTCTACCAACTGACCCTTGCCTACAAACCCTCTTGCTTTTTCGTTAATTGGACTTTAAGTTGTTATTCTAGAAAAGTCTGTCCCCATGTCTCTCATCCTCATTGTGGAGTCTCCAGTGCCTCATAGAATATACTATGTGGAATAAACTCTTTGCAAGTACTGTTTCAATTGTGGAGCCTTACTATTTCTTGTAAAATGTCATTCTACGTCTTGTAAGTGTGTCATTTCTAGTTTTTTTTCTTTTTTTTATTAATTGAACATAAATTTTTTTACAAGGTGTTGTGCAAAAAGGGTGCAGTTACATAGTAGGGCAGTGTGTACATTTCTTGTGATATCTTACGACCTGTTTTTCTATCCCTTGTCTAGGTCAGGTAGACATATATGCAATATACAATGTATCAAGAACATATACAGTATTCACAGACTTGGTCTCTACTGTCTCTCCATCTCCCTTTGTTAACAGTCATATATCAGGGAGATCATGCCGCTTTGTTTTCTGTGTTCTAGGCTTGTCTCACTCAACATTATTTGTTCGAGTTCTGACCATTTCCCTGCGAATAACAATATTTCACCATTCCTAATCGCTATGTAGTATTCCATTGTGTATAAGTACCATATTTTTTGGATCCATTCGTCTGTGGAGGGGCATCTGGGTTGTTTCCATATTTTGGCTATTGTGAATTGTGCCGCGATAAACATGGAAGTACAAATGTCTTTTTGATATCTTGGGATTTGCTGTTTAGGATAGATGCCTAGGAGTGGTATGGCTGGGTCATAGGGTAGGTCTATATTGAGCTTTTTGAGAAACATCCATACTGTTCTCCAAAGTGGTTGTACTAATTTGCACTCCCACCAACAATGGAGAAGGGTTCCTCTTTCCCCACAGCCCCTCCAGCATTTGTTGTTTCCTGAGTTCAGAGTATAGGCCATTCTAACTGGGGTGAGGTGGTATCTCAGGGTTGTTTTTATTTGCATTTCCTTTACTAGCAGGGATGTTGAGCATTTCCTCATATGTTTCTTTGCCATGTTTATCTCTTCTCTTGTGAAGTCTCTCTTTAGCTCTTTTGCCCATTTCCTAATAGGTTTATTGGGCTTGGAGGGGCTTAGTTTTTTGAGTTCTCTGTAGATGACCGATATTAGGCCTTTGTCTGTTACTGTGCTGGTAAATATCCTTTCCCATATCGTTGGCTGTCTTTCTATTTTGGTGGCTATGTCCTTAGCTGTGCAGAAACTTTTTAATTTGTAGTAGTCCCATTTGTCGAGTCTTTCCCCTATTTGTTGTGCCCCTGGGACTCTATTCAGGAAGTTCCTTCCTGTGCCTATAAGTTCTAGTGTCTTTCCTACTCTGTCCTTCAGTAGTTTCAAGGATTCAGGTCTGATGTTGAGGTCCTTGATCCATTTTGAGTTGATCTTGGTGCATGGTGATAGGCTTGGGTCTACTTTGAGTTTTCTGCATATGGCTGCCCAGTTCTCCCAGCACCAGTAGTTGAAGAGGCTACGTTTATTCCATTGTATGTCTTTAGCTCCGTTGTCGAATATCAGTTGGCTGTAAGAGTGCGGTTTTATTTCTGGGTCTTCAATTCTAATCCATTGGTCTTCCGATCTGTTTTTATACCAATACCATGCTGTTTTTGTTATGATGGCCTTGTAGTAGAGCTTGAAGTCTGGTATTGTGATACCTCCTGCACTATTTTTTTTGCCTAGAATTGCGTTGGCTATTCTAGGTTTTTTGCTGTTCCATATGGTTTCTCTATTTCAGTGAAGAATGTGGCTGGGATTTTGATAGGTATTGCATTGAATTTGTATAACAATTTGGGCAATATGGCCATTTTCACTATATTGATTCTGTCTACCCATGAGCATGGGAGGTCTTTCCATCTCCTTGTGTCTTCTTTGATTTCCCTTATTAGATTTTTATAGTTTTCATTGAATAGGTCCGTCACATCCTTGGTTAAGTTGATCCCTAGGTACTTTATTCTTTTTTTGGCTACTGTAAATGGAATTGTTTCCATAATTTCCTTTTCTTTTTTTTTTTTTGGCCAGTCCGGGCCTTGGACTCAGGGCCTGAGCACTGTCCCTGGCTTCTTCCCACTCAAGGCTAGCACTCTGCCACTTGAGCCACAGCGCCGCTTCTGGCCATTTTCTGTATATGTGGTGCTGGGGAATCGAACCTAGGGCCTCGTGTATCCGAGGCAGGCACTCTTGCCACTAGGCTATATCCCCAGCCCCCATAATTTCCTTTTCTGTTTGTATATTGCTGGTGTACAGAAAAGCTGCTGACTTTTGTGGATTGATTTTGTATCCTGCTACTTTGCCAAATTGGTTTATTAGGTGTAGGAGTTTGGGTACTGAGTTTTTTGGGTCCTTCAGATATAAGATCATGTTGTCTGCGAATAGGGATAACTTGATTTCTTCCTTGCCAATGTGGATCCCTTTGATGTTCTCCTCTTGCCTTATTGCTATGGCTAGGGATTCCAACACTATGTTAAACAGAAGTGGGGAGAGTGGGCATCCTTGTCTTGTTCCTGAGTTTAGGGGGAATGATTTAAGTTTCTCTCCCTTTAATATGATATTAGCAGTTGGTCTGTTGTATATGGCTTTTATTGTTTTGAGGAATGTTCCATCTATTCCTGTTCTCTCCAAAGCTTTTAATAGGTATGGATGTTGTATTTTGTCAAAGGCTTTTTGGGCATCGACTGAGATAACAATGTAATTCTTAATTTTAGTTCTGTTTATGTGGTGAATTACGTTGATTGATTTACGGATGTTGAACCATCCTTGTGACTGAGGGATGAAGCCTACTTGGTCATGATGTATGATTTTCTTGATCAGTTTCTGGATCCTGTTAGCTAATATTTTATTGAGGAGCTTTGCGTCTGTGTTCATTAGTGATATTGGTCTGTAGTTCTCTTTTTTTTGTTGGGTCTTTGCCTGGTTTGGGAATGAGTATGATATTAGCTTCGTAGAATGAGTTTGGGATTTCTCCCTCCGTTTCTATTTCGCGGAAGAGTTTGAGGAGTATTGGAATTAGCTCCTCACTAAAGGTTTTGTAGAATTCGTTGGTGAATCAATCTGGGCCTGGGCTTTTCTTAGTAGGAAGGTTTTTGATTACCTCCTGTATCTCACTGTAAGTTATTGGTTTATTTAGTTGATTTATTTCTTCTTGGTTCAGTTTGGGCAGTTTGTACTTCTCTAAGAATTGATCCATTTCTGTAATATTATTGTTTTTTGCTGAGTAGAGGTTTTGGAACTACCTCCTTATGATTGTTTGAATATCGTGTGTGCTTGTTGTAATTTTTCCGGTGGAGTCCCTGATTTTACGTATATGAGTCTCTTCTCTTCTTTTTTTTGTAAGTCTTGCAAGGGGTCTGTCAATTTTGTTTATTTTCTCAAAGAACCAGCTTTTAGTCTTGTTTATTTGTTGAATGGTCTTTCTATTTTCAATCAGATTTATCTCTTCTTTAATCTTTGTGATCTCTCCCCTCCTAGTCGTTTTAGATTATGTCATTTCTTGTTTCTCCAGTTGTTTTAGTTTCATCGTGAGGGTATTCACCTGCTCTGCTTCCATTCTTTTAATGTGGGTGCTGAGTGCAATGATCTTGCCCCTCAGTACTGCCTTAGCTGTGTCCCATAGGTTTCTTTGTGATGTGTTTTCCTTGTCATTGTGGCTTATGAATTCATTGATTTCATCTTTAATTTGGTCTGTGGCACAAGTGTTGGATAGCAGCATGGGGTTTAGCCTCCAAGAGTGTGTATAGCCTCTGTGGTATCCTTTGTTGTTGAGGGTTACCTTTAATCCACTGTGATCAGATATAATACATGGGATGACGTCAATACTTTTGTATTTGCTGAGGTTCTTTGTGTGGGCTATGACGTGGTCTATTTTGGAATATGATCCATGGGCTGCTGAAAAGAAGGTGTATTGGGTCTCTGTAGGGTGGAAGGTTCTATATAGGTCTGTTAAATCCATTTGGGAAATGGTGTTATTTAGGTCCTCAGCTCCCTTACTAATCCTCTGGGTGTTGGATCTGTCTCTTGGAGAGAGAGGAGTATTAAAGTCACCCACTATGATTGTGTTTGCGTCTATCTTGCTCTGTAATTCTGTGAGAATTTGCTTGACATATGTAGGGCCTCTTTTGTTCGGTGAGTATACATTTATCACCGTGATTTCTTGAGTCTGGATTTTTCCTTGTATTAATATGTAGTGTCCTTCTTTGTCTTTTTGAGTTGACTTTAATGAGAAGTCCAGCTTGTCTGAGATCAGAATGGCTACACCTGCCGTTTTGATGGGTGCATTTGCTTGGTAGATCTTGCTCCATCCTTTCATTCGAAGCCTGTTTTTGTCCCTTGCTGTAAGGTGGGTCTCTTGTAGACAGCAGATGTTAACTTTTTGTTTGCGAATCCATTCTGCCAGTCTGCTCCTCTTTATCAGGGAGTTTAAACCATTTATATTTAAAGAGATCAAGGATAAGGGTGTTTTTTCTCCTTCCATTTTCTTGTTGGGCTGTTTTTTCCTCTTTTTTTTTTTTTTTTTCTTGTCTTTAGTGAGCTGGTCTTTCTGCTGGACTTTGGCTATTGAAGTTTCTTTCTGATTTTGTCTGTGTGTCTTTTACGATCTCTGTTGGGTGGGGTTCCCCTCTTAATATTCGCTGCAGGGCTGGTTTTTTATTCACATACTCCTTTAGCTCCTCTTTGGTGTGGAAAGATCTGGTTTTTCCCTCGAATGTGAACTCCAATTTCACTGGATATTTGATCCGAGGTTGTAAATTGTTACTCTGAAGTACTTGGATGGTGTTCTTCCACTCACTTCGAGCTTGGTAAGTTTGTGTGGATAAGTCAGATGTTATTCGAATCCTCTTCCCATTGAAGAAAGTTTCCTTCTTCACTTTGGCTGAATTCAGAATTTGCTCTTTAATCTTGAGGTCTGTAGTCTTGAATATTATGTGCCTTGGGGTGGCTTTCCTGGGGTCTGGCCTGCCAGGTGTCCTATAGGCTTCGGTTACCTGGATGGGGTCCCCTGTGAGGTTGGGGAAGTTTTCTGCAATAACTTTATTGAGAACATGATTAAGCCCTCTGTTCTGGTATTCGGCTCCTTCTTCTATTCCAATCATGTGCAGATTATATCTCTTGTCTTTGTCCATTAGTTCCTGGATTAGTCTTCCCTGAAGCTTCACCTTTTCTTGGAGTGTGGTCATTTTCTGGTTGTTGTCAGCTGCTTCATCGTCCAGGCGAGAGATTCTGGATTCTATATGGTCCACTCTTTGTGTTATGGTTTCAATTGCGGAGTTTATGGATGTCAGAGAGCTATTTATGGTTGTCATATCAGCTCTGATCGTGGAAATTTCTTCCTTTAAAGAGTTGTATTTTTTTTTTTTTGGTCTGTTCTGGGCTTGGACTCAGGGCCTGAGCACTGTCCCTGGCTTCTTTTTGCTCAAGGCTAGCACTCTGCCACTTGGGCCACAGCGCCACTTCTGGCCATTTTCCGTATATGTGGTGCTGGGGAATCGAACCCAGGGCCTCATGTATATGAGGCAGGCACTCTTGCCACTAGGCCATATCCCCAGCCCAAGAATTGTGTTTTAAATCTATTTTTTCGTGCATTTCAATTCTCAGGATGTGGAGATTTTCTTTAAAGGCAGCTTGCATTGTATCCATTTTTGCTTCCATTTCTTTAAACGAGGCTTGCATTGTATCCATTTTTGCTTCCATTTCTTTCTTGGCTTCCTGGGTGTCCTTCCAGATTTCCGCTCTAAAGTCCTGGAATTGTTTTCTGATTTCATTTCTCATGCTTTCGATCATTCCTGTTAACATGGCCTCATTTGCTTTTTTAGTCTCCATCTCCTCTTCAGTCGTGCTGCTTTTTGGAGCTGGCGAGTTGGCTTGCCCTTTGATGAACTGAGTTATGTTTCTTTGTGATTTGTGCATCTGGAAATCTGGATGGCTTCTCAGGTTTGGTTTGTAGCTCTTACCTCCCTCCTGTGTGGGCATAACTACGGCAGCAGGTGCTGCTGCTGTGGTCCCGCCCACCAGTGCAGGGTACACCTACCAGAGCGGGCGCTGTCGCCGGGGGCCCCGCCCTCCTGTGTGCTGTGCATCCACTTCAACAGGCACTTTAGCGGGATATGCCTCCCAGAGCGAGCCCGGGGTTGTAGGGTTATGCTTGCACCCTCCCGCGAGTCCGTCGGGGGGGGGCGGTATGTGTGGGGCCCAGTGGGATCGACTGTCTGGGTGTGGCTTGGCACCCTCAGACCTCGCCTCCACTGTGAGGGGGGGGGACGTGATCAGGCTCAGGTGGCCCTGCTGGGCTGGTATTGCCCACCAGTGCCTGTGATTTTAGTTGTAAGAGTCTGCGAGGTCCAGGAGCCTCGGGTGGGGCTTGCCCTGCCGGCTGTCCCCCGGCCCCTGTTGGGAAGGGGCGGGGCCGGTCCTGCTAGTTCAGGAACCTGTGGGGCCTTGGGGCTGCTCCGCCCTTCCCCTGCTAAACTGACTTCCCAGCGCCTGATCGGAGCTCCCCGCCTGATTTGGGGGTTCTTTGTTCCCTCGGGGGTGGGGAGGGAGATCTAGCTTCTTTGTTGGGCTTGGGTCTCTGATAGCTGGTCTCCCGTTGGGGGAGGGGATAATGGGGGACTCACAGTTGCTGCTTTGTGTGAGTGTCTCGCGCAGCCGTTGGCCCTTCAGGGGTTGGCGGAGTGTCATGGTGGCTTCCCCGGTTCCCTCTTTCTGCCGCGCTGGGTTCCCTTGTCCGAACCCGGTGTGGACCCAAACTTCTCATGGCTGCCGGTGTGTGTCTTGGTCCGCACCCTGCCTTGTGACCGTGGGGTCTCCCGCTATATGAATTCTGCGCTCCTGGCAGCCTGTCTGCCGATCGCCGGGTTTCCCTTTCCCAGCCTGGCCTTGTTTGGGCCAGGGTTGGCTGGTGGGGGGAGGGTGTCCCGGAGAGTCTCCAGCTCCGTGTAGGTTTTCGGTTCTTCTTTTTTGCTCCTTTTTGTTTTCCTGCGTTTCTCCACTGCTTCTGGCTGCTGGTTTTGCTGGGTTCTTGATGGGGTGTTGGGGGTTGGAGTTCCCAGCTCGCTATTCAATTGGAGCGAGTCGGGGTGCCTCCCTATTCTGTTGGCGCCATCTTTCTCCTCCCCATTTCTAGTTTTTCCACTCATGTAAGTCATATAAATCTTTCTGCATATTTATGATATTTTCCTCCTCATGTTAGATTTTTTTGAATGACACAATTAGGGCAAAGTAAGAAATATAAGATTCTAATTATATGTTGCCTAATAGCTTTTCAAATATCTGCAGTGTCTATGAACGAAGAATAGAGTTACAAATCCAACCAAACTCTATTCTTGTTCTGTGCTGTTTCTCCACCAACCTAGTTAAGCAATTGATTGAACAATGCTAGTGCAAAGATGCTGATTGATTGACTTATCAAGTCACTACAATAATTCAAGCACACAAAGGGTTATTTTGGTAGGACTTAAACCTAAAAAAGCCATTCTGACTCAGGATAACACAACTATCATCAGTCCAAAGGGCATTTCTGTATGAAATAGAAACAGGTATGATATTTCATGGTCCTTGGTAGGACAATTATCAATACATTTGTGAAGACAGTGGTGTGAATTGCCTTTTCTAGATCCATAAGACACAAGCCTAGACAAATGTTTTCTAAACCCTCAGAATTTTTTTTTTAATCCATCCCAGAACTGTGTTGGAATAAAACATTAAGCTCAGTAAACTATGTTTCCTGGAGCCCCCTTGAAGATATTGATGATTTGGGAGGCTGGGAATATGGCCTAGTGGTAAAGTGCTTGCCTTGTATACATGAAGCCCTGGGTTTGATTCCTCAGCCCCACATATATAGAAAAGGCCATAAGTAGCGCTGTGGCTCAAGTGGTAGAGTGCCAGCCTTGAGCAAAAAGAAGCTGGGGACAGTGCTCAGGCCCTGAGTTCAAGCCTCAGGATTGGCAAAAAAACAAAAACAAAAACAAAATAACTGATGATTTTTATCCTTTTAAGCTCTTGACATCTCGTATGACATTGTTTTAAAATAATACTTCCATTGTTCCACATACTCCTCTATAATTTATTCTCTAGGATTGTAAATTCTATCCACTGAGAATGGTGGTGGGGAATGTCACATGGCTCCTTGGCACAGGATGAAACTTCCTTAATAAAGGCCCAGAAATGCTACAAATCAAAGAAAGGATGGACAAATGGGACTGCATCAAACTGCAGAGCTTCTGCAGGGCAAAGGAAATAGCATGTAAGAAACCAGAAAGCCCACAGATTGGGAGAAGATCTCTATCTGCCATATAATGGACAAAGGCCTCATATCTAAAATATATGAAGAACTAAAACAATTACATTCCTCCAAAACAAAACCTCAAAGAACCAACAGCCCCCTCAACAAGTGGGCTAAGGACTTAAAAAGAGACTTCTCTGTTGAGAAAACGAGAATGGCCAAGAGACATATGAAAAAGTGCTCTACGTCACTGGCCATAAAAGAAATGCAAATCAAAACAACATTGAGATTCCACCTCATCCCAGTAATAATGTCCATTATCAAGAAAACCAACAGTAACAAATGTTAGAGGGGATGTGGCCAAAAGAAACCCCCTACTTCATTGTTGGTTGGAATGTAAACTGGTTCAGCCACTCTGGAAAGTCCTATGGAGATTCCTCAGAAGGCTAAACATAGAGCTCCCCTATGACCCAGCAGTCCCACTTTTGGGCATCTACCCAAAAGACTACAAACAAGAACACACTAAAACCACCAGCACAACAATGTTCATCACAGCACAATTTGTTATAACTAAAATATGGAACCAACCATTCCCCTTCAGTAGATGAATGGATCAGGAAAATGTGGTACATATACACAATGGAATTTTATGCCTCTATCAGAAAGAACGACACTACTCCATTCGTAAGGAAATGGAAGAACTTGGAAAACATTATACTAAGTGAAGTGAGCCAGACCCAAAGAAACATGGACTCTATGGTTTCCCTCATAGGGAATAATTAGCACAGGCTTAGGCTAGTAATAGCAGAGGATCAAAAGAGCCCGATAGTTATGCCCTTATAAACACAGAAGATGATGCTAAGTGAAATGAACTCCATGTTATGGAAATGAGTGTTATATCACTGTTGTAATTACTTTCAATATGCCATGTAAACCCATAGCTTCTTTTATTGATGATCCTCTTGTATCCCCTTCCTGTGGTTGTCCCCCTGCTATCACTGTATCTCCTCTGAGTACCCTGGATACTGTATATACTGGTATTAGAACTAGGGAAGTGAAAGGAAATATCAAAATTGAGAGACAAAGGATAAAAAGACAAATGACTCCAAAAGCAATGCTTACAAAGCCATTTGGTGTAAACCAACTGAATAACTCATGGGGGAGAGGGAAAAGGGGAGGGGGGAATGAGGGAGGAGGTAACAAATAGTACAAGAAATGTACCCATGGCCTAACATATGAAACTGTAACCCCTCTGTACATCACTTTGACAATAAATAATTATTATTATAAAATAAAAAGTAAAATGAGTTCATTCTTATATTTTAAATTTTTTATTAATAATTTTATTTAATTAATTTATTATCTTTAAGTAATTATACAAAGAGTTTCGATTCACCATGCCAGTTTGTGTATAAGTTTAATACATGTAAAAGCAATTCACACACACATTTTTATTTGAAATAGCTTAAAATGCAAAAAGTTTTCAGAGAAACAAAATATTTCTTATTTGGGTTAGAGAATAATAAATTATTAGGGAATCTTGATGTACTAGCCATCTGATTACTTTGCTCATTGTAGGATAAATTTCTACCAATTTCCAAAGTCCATTTTATATTCAACTTCAGCATCTTATCTCCCAGATGTAAACTTGTGAATATAAGAGGACAATCTTTATAAAGGCATTCCTATTATAGCATTTCGTTATAAGTTCATTATTGGGAGTAGTTGTACAATTGTGAGGGTGTGTGTGCCACGATTTTTAATTCTTGCCATACTGTTGATGTATTTCTATATTGGAAGGAGAATTTTATTGCAAAAGGCATATTTTATTTCAAAAAACATCCTGAAATCTTAGCAAGACACACAATACGTCTGAAAGCAGATTTTTCCTCTCTACTTTGTTCTGCTGCTGCCATCTAGGGGAAAAAGTGAAGAATGGACGCTGCTGTCCACCCTGGTGGGGAAGGCAATGAGGGAGAGCTCAGTGCTGCTGGGGCCGGCACAGAGGCACTGGGCTTCTCCCCAAGCATCTGTCACCACCTGTTTCAGGCCAGCTGTGAAGAGTTAGGAGTTTATATTGAGTGTTTTGGCATCCTCCTCCTGCTCTTCCTCCTCCTTTTTGTGCTGGTACTTGGGTTTAAACTCAGGGCCTTACTTGGCTTTTTTTGGCTGGTACTCTACCACTTGAACCACAGCTCCATTTCCTACTTTTGGGTAGCTAATTGGACATAAGAGTCTTTTCAGACTTTTTTTCTGGGTGAGCTCCAAACCTGGATCCTCTGATCTCAGCCTCTTGAGTTGCTAGGATTACAGGCACACACCACCAGTACCTGGCTGCCCTCTCCTTGTTCCCTTTTCTTGAACCTGCAAGTGTATTTTCTTTCTTCCCATCAAAATGTGCTCTCTGGGCAGGATCTGATACAGGCTTATACTCAGTGTGGGGAGTGCTATGCTGTGAATATAGTTTGCCACCACCAAAATCTGAGTCGAAACTTGGTCCGCAGTTTAACTGTGTTGCGAGTTGCTGGAGCCTTGGTGAAAGATTCCTATTTCCTTGAGGGGGTCAGTTGTCCTTTATGAAGGATGAGGCTAGTTACCTCAACATAGCCTGCTACCAAGTAAGCCTCCAGTCTCCACCTCCCCATGTCTCTCACAGTTGGGTCCTTCCATTTCTACCTGCCTCTGTTCTGCTTTTCAGCTGTTAAGTTGATCTGTCACTCAGGACTCATCAGACGCTGGGCAGACTCTGCTGCCATCTTCTGGAACTTTTCTGCTTTCCAAGTTGTGAGCCCAAACAAACCTCTTTCTCTCTTAAAGTATCCAGCCTTGGGAATTTTGTTCTACCAATAGAAAGCAGATGAAGACAGTGAACCTGCAAGCAGGCACCTCATCTGCTAGGCTAAATTCATTCTCTCCAAGTAGAATTATAAGGCATTGAGGATTTGTCTAGTGAAGTGGCTTCATATCTGGCTTTCACAAAGACTTTGTCTTTTATGCCACCAATGAGACATCATGTTAGATCCCAGCATAAACACACGGAATGTTGACCGCAAGGACCATCTCTGATGACTCAGAATGTGCTTGAATCACATGCACAGCCTGTCCTACCAGGACATCTATCTCACGTGTATGGAAAATATGCGTTTCTGTCTACCTTTACTAGGCTATAAGTGCTCTGAAAGCAGGAATGGTTTGTTGTAGCTTTTATACAGAATAAACATTCCCTAAATGTTTGCTCAAGAATGAATATAAATATTCTATTTTAAAACTTTACTGAGTTTTCCATTGTATTTAAAATAACTGAATGCGGAATATTATTGTATACATATTATTTTAATAAATTCAAGCAGGCAGAGCAGCCTACAGTTCAAAATGTTCATAGTTCTAAGACTTGAATATGCTATTACTACTGCCATCAACATCACTTAAAGCATACCTATTATTATACAGCATGGCTGAACAAACCATAATGAATTTCTTAAGTGTAGGCATGGCACAAGTATTGAAGCTCTAATATCTTTATTCGCAGCATGGAGTGGTTAAATATATGGCTGGTTAGATGAACAGTAGCTAAATAATCATTCTAACTGGAGAAAATAGAATAACAATGAGCAACAACAAGAAAAGGAGTTAAGTCAAGCTAGGCCAAACCAGGCAAGACAGTGGAAGCCTGTAAACCCATAACTGCGGAGGCTGAAAAGGGAGAATTTTGAGTTCGAGACCACTCTGTGATACATGGAACCCTATCTCAAACAAATGAAACAAAACAAAAACAGCTGAGTTCCTGTGGCTCACACTTGTAATCCTAGCTACTCAGGAGGCTGAGATCTGAAGGATTAAGTTTAAAGCCAGCATGGGCAGAAAAGCCTTTAAGATTTCATCCAATAACCAGCTAAATGCTGGATTGGAGGAATGAATCAAGTGGTAGAGCATTAGATGTGAGCAAGCAAGTAAAACGAGAGCATGAAGCCCGAGTTCAAGCCTTGAATCCTGCCAAGAAAACTGAAGCAACAAAGAAACAAGTGAGAAAATTCAAGAAAAATCAGGACAAGTCTAATTCTTAGAAAACAAAAAGCAAACAAAAAGCAGGACTGAGAATGGGTAGCTCTTTGGTAAAGTGTTTGCCTAGCTTGTGTGATGCCCTGGGTTCAATGCTCATCACTGAAAATGAACAAACCAACCCTATCTAGCAACACTAATATTATTACTGATAATTAACTGTCAAATGACCTTTGAATCAAACAACTGCTACATACCATTCCCAAGGAACAACCACAGAGCAGTTCAGTCAAGCAGTTAAGTATCTACTTCCTCACCTCCTATATTAAGAATTCTTCTTAAGCCATTCCAATAAAGAATCCACCAATACGTTATGTTTTATTTTACATTTTTATAATTTTGTTAAAAGATGACAATTATATGTTTCATAATGGAGCCTATTGTTTATTTCTATTTTTGTATTTTTTGTTTTTTGTATTTTTTTCTTATTTATTGTCAAGCTGAAACTGATGTACAGAGAAGTTACAGTTTCATATATTAGGCATTGGATACATTTCTTGTACTGTTTGTTACCTCCTCCTTCTTTCCCCTCTCCCCCCCCCCCATGAGTTGTTCAATTGACTTACACCAAACAGTTTTGCAAGTATTGCTTTTGTAGTCATTTGTCTACTTTTCTTTTCTTATTTTTGTCAGGTCCAAGACTGGCATTCAGTACTTGACACTTTTGCTCATTGGCTAGCATTCTACCTTACTGAGTCACAACTCCAACCCTTATTCTTATTTTTCTTGACTTCCTATTTGAAACAGTGTATTCCCATGTTTCTGAAAAAGAGCTTTCCAAGTCTCTTGGTATTGTACCTAAGTTAGTGGTTGGTTCTTCTTAACTATTATTTCAAACATTGGACAGTTCCATGAATCTGACCAAAAGCTATTATCTTCTTACCTAGACTTAAGTATTTCCATCCAGTCAATGGCTTTAAATAATACCAGTCCTCTGATGACACTCAAATTGTATGTCTCCAGCTAGGACTTCACTCTGCTTCAGGTTCATATGGCCAATACTTTTCTTCTGGGATTTTAATGTGTGTCTAACCCACAGTGTACAAAAAAAAAAAAAAAAAAGCTATCACTTCTGCCTGCCCTGAGTGGCTTTACCATTACCATGATTACCATCTGCCAATTGCAATCCTAGGTACTCATTCTTGGTCCATCTCTTTCTTCATCTTCCTAATAGTGGGGGCTTCTACATATAATCCTCCCACTTTACTATTGTCTTGTTCATAGCCCTAACCCAAACCACCAACTCTTTGGTGAGCTTGAGATCTAATTGATGCCTCCATTCCTTCTCATGTTATCTAACATCCTCCAGACAGCAAACAGGAGATGTTTCCAAAGCATAAATATGATCCTAATTCACGTTTCCCTCTGCAACTGGAGAAGAATTTGAACTTTATACAGTCAGGTTCTTTTCTTTCCCAAGATACCCCACCCCACCCCTCCCCTTCTCCCATGTTTCTATAAGTCACTATGTTCTGGTCACAATGGGTTCCATCTTGTTTCCCAAACTTCCATGCACATTCTGTCCAAGATTTATCTCCTTTATTCTATTGATACTTAAAAAATTAATTTAAAAAATTTTAATTTTGTGCCGAGTACTGATGACCCACGCCTGTAATCCTAACTACTCAAGAGGCTGAGATCTCAGGATCATAATTCAAAGCCAGACTGTGCAGGAAAGTCCGTGAGAATCTTATCTCTAATCAACCACCAGAAAATCGAAAGTGGTGCTGTGGCTCGAGTGGTAGAGTGCTAGCCTTCAACAGAAGAGCTCAGAGACAGCACTGGGCCCAGAGTTCAAGCCCCATGACTGACAAAATTTTTTTAAAGTAATTTTGCTTAAGCATTTTCCCCTGGAGGTTGGAGCTCTACCACTTGAGCGATGTACTCACAAGAAATTCTTGGATTTGTTTGCCCTGACTGGCTTCTAACATTGATCTTCAGATCTCAGCCTCTAAGTAGCTATGATAGACATGGACCATCAATGCCCTGCTCCTTTATTCTTTTTAACTGGAACAACTTCTTCATGATTTTTTTTTTGCCAGTCCTGGGGCTAGAACTCAGGGCCTGAGCACTGTCCCTGGCTTCTTTTTGCTGCTAGCACTTTGCCACTTGAGCCACAGCACCACTTCTGGCTTTTTCTATATATGTGGTGCTGAAGAATTAAACCCAGGACTTCATGCATTCTAGGAAAGCACTCTACAACTAGGCCACACTCCCAGCCCCCTCTCCATGATTTTTATAGGATACTTGATGCAATAAAAATGCAAATAGTGAGAGGTGTTTTCTAACCATTATAGCAATATCCCACTTTCATTCTCTGAACTATTACTCAATTTTATTTCTTTTGGCACCTGAACTTTTCACATTTATTTTTTAGTGTAGCTGTTTATTTCTTTTGTCTCCTACATGAGCACACTAAACCACACCCACAGCTCTATTTGTCTTTCCTGATAATTCACACATTTAAGGAACATAGATTATTCATAATAACATGAAGACTCAGTCTGGACTTGTCTGAGAGAGACATCCCTTCTCAACTGGGGGTCCTCAAGAGAGTTAAGCTGATGTCTTGAACTCTATACAATGAACTACCTTTTATGCATTTGGGATGAAACATTGAGAAACTAGTCACTGAAGTTATTTTCTTAATTCTGTCATGGAGCCCTGGTAGAGAAAGTTTGGCTATTTCCTCTTGACTTGGCTCAGGTTATGCTTTGAGAGCTGGATTATTACATAGGTTGATGGATCCTCTCAAGATATGCTGTCTAGAAACATACAATGTCATCTGTCTCTTTCTGATGTCTATTTCAAGCATGTAGTTTGGATGTTTTCTAGTTTCTCCAGTATATACCTATTGCTTTCCTCTTTGTAAACACATGTAATAGTTTGGGAGAGACCCTTCATGAAGCATTAATGACCCTGCATCATTGGAGTTTTACAAGTTCTTTATATTTCTGAATTTTTTTTAGTTATATGTTTTGTAAATGTCTTAGTCTACTCTGCAGCTTATTGATTTTTACTCTTTTGTGGTGACATTTGATGAAGTTTTAAATTTTAACACAATCTAATTTATTACTACTTTTTATACTTAGTATTCTTTGTGCTTGTTAGTGAAATACTTTTCTATTGTGGAATTATGAAGACTTTCTTCTTATTTCTTAGAGCTTTTTAGCTTGTTCATTATGACTAGGTCTTTATTATTTCTAGAGTAATAAAGTTGATGATGCTAGTGGAGTTGATTTTTGTGTAAGGTATGAGGTAGGGATACAATTTTATTTTTTCTATATGTTTACTCAATGAAATCAAGTACCACTCACTAAAATATCTATTATGGATACAATGCTCTAGAATAGTACATTTCCATTGTTCAAATATGTACCTTCTGTATCTGAACTTTACTTTGTTCATTATTCTACTTATATACTTCTGTGCAATACTTATATGACCAACTATAGTAATTTTGCAATGTCTTGTACTTAAGTAAAGCAAATCTACTTTGCTCTTCTTTCTGTAGAACGACTTACTAGGCATACCTAGAATCCCAGCTCCCAGGAGGCTCAGGTAGGAGGATTGCAAATTCAATTCCAGCTTGGGATGCATCCTTTCTTTTTTTTTTTTCAGTTTTTATTATAAAACTGATGTACAGAGAGGTTACAGTTTCACACGTTAGGCATTGGTTACATTTCTTGTACTGTTTGTTACCTTGTCCCTCATACCCCCCTCCCCCCTCCCCCTGTCCCCCCCTGAGGTGTTCAGTTCACTTACACCAAACAGTTTTGTAAGTATTGCTTTTGTTGTTGTTTCTCGTATTTTACCCTTTGTCTCTCAATTTTGGTATTCCCTTTGAATTTCCTAATTCTAATACCAGTACACACTGTTTCCCATACACTCAGATAAGATTACAGAGATAGTGTAGATACAATCACAAGAAGGTGATACAGGAACATCATCAATAGTAGAAACTACAGATACACATGGGATGTTGAAAGTAGTTTCAACTCTGATATAACAATCATTTTCAGAAAATGGAGTTCATTTCACTTAGCATCATCTTATGGGATCATAAGGGTATAGCTATTGGGCTCTTGTGATCCTCTCCTGTGACTTGCCTAAACCTGTGCTAATTAGTCCCAATAAGGGAGACCATAGAGTCCATGTTTCTTTGGGTCTGGCTCACTTCACTTAGTATAATTTTTTCCAAGTCCTTCCATTTCCTTACAAATGGGGCAATGTCATTCTTTCTGATAGAGGCATAAAATTCCATTGTGTATATGTACCACATTTTCCTGATCCATTCGTCTAAGGAGGGGCATCTGGGTTGGTTCCAGATTCTCGCTATGACAAATTGCTCTGCAATGAACATTGTTGTGCTGGTGGCTTTACTTTGATTTTGTTTGTAGTTTTTTGGATAAATACCCAAAAGTGGGGTTGCTGGGTCATAGGGGAGTTCTACATTTAGCCTTCTGAGAAATCTCCATACTGCTCGCCAGAGTGGCTGAACCAGTTTACATTCCCACCAACAATGAATTAGGGTTCCCTTTTGGCCAGGGATGCATCCTTTCAAAATGTACAAAAATAAGTTGAAATTTTAGATTTTTAGCCTATGAATTAATGGTGGAAGTTTTGCATATTTAAATACTGAATACCCAGTGAATGATTATTTCTCCATTTTTTACATCTTCTTTTATATCCATTAATAAAGTTTTAGAATTTTCTTCATGAAAATGTTAAAATTTGGTGTTAAGTTCTTGTTTTGTTTGAGAGTATCATAAATATTTATTAAAGACATCTGGGAACACTATAGCTTCTTTCTATAAATTGAATTCGCTTCCATTAATTCTTGTAAAGTCTTCTAATATAAAACTGCCTCCAGCTAGTTTTGGATTTTCTTGCACACACACACACACACACACATAAATATATGTGTATATTTATACCATTTACAAATAAAAATGTATTTGCTTTTTCTTTCTAAATGACTTTTAATTCTTTTAAAATGTATTATTTTTACTTGAAAATGCTAAAAACAGAGAGGTTACAAACAAAGAGTGTATTTCCTTTTGGACAATGTCACTCCTTCCCTTGCTCTTTCCTAGTTTTTTCCTCCCATCCCACCCACAAGTTGTATAGCTCATTTTCAACATAATGGCCAGTGAATACCATTGCTGCATTTGTTCACCCTTTGTTTTTAATTCTTTACTTGATCTTTGCTTGCTTGCCAGGATTCACTGTTGAAATTGTGAGAGTAGACATGTTTGTCTTGCTTTTGATCTCCAAGGGAAAGTTTTCAAGACTACTATGCAAAAAGATTGCAGTAGCTCTTTTGTTTGTCAACACTCTGTTAGATTCAAGAGGATTTCTTCATTTTATCATTTGCAATAGTTTTATTATGCCATCATTCTGAATTGATTAAAAAAAAGCAAAAGCTAAAACTTTTTTCTGCATTTAGGTAGAAGGTAAAACACTATTTCTCTTAGACTGAGAATATTGCTCACTGGTAGAGCACCTGCTTCAAATGAGCCAAGACCTGAGTTTAATCTCTAGCACTATAAAGAAAAGAAAAATAGACAGCTTTTCTTAACCTGTTAATGAAATGAGTCATATTCATTGATCTTAAAGTAATCTTACATTTTTGGGATAAACTCAATACACTGATAAATTTAATTTAGGAATTTTCTATCTATTATGCATTATAGAATGTAAGAAGTCATTATTTATGTCACTATAAAAGCAAAAAACCTGTCAACTCAATTATGACACAGTTCTTTTATTTTATCTTATGATTATTCAAATAACTTTTTGGTGTATTTAGTGACAGATTTTATTACATTGCTCAATACATAGTAAAAACGTAACAAAGAGAAATTGGTTAAGGTACTCCTAAAATGTTTTCACAGCACTTACCAGTAACAACTATTTTATTTCATCAGATTGAAGGCTTCTGTAATTACTTAGGGTGAAGATATATCCCTCCAAAGTGAATTTTGCTTCTGTCATTGAGACAGAATTAGCTTGTCTCACATTCTATCTCTATCTCTATCTCTATCTCTATCTCTATCTCTATCTCTATTTCTATCTCTATCTCTATCTCCATCTCTATCTATATCTATGTCTATATCTATATATCTATATCTATATCTATGTCTATATCTGTATCTATTTGAATATCTTCTTTTCTAGCTGTTACTTGCCTCTAGTGACTTCAGAGGAGCAATGGAATGGGATGTGGATAGAATATTGTATTCTAGATATAAGCGCTCTTTATATCTTCCAGGAATTGCTGTCTGCACTGGGCTTTAACCTGCCTCTTTGGACTAAGGTTGCCACATTCATTGTGCTTGTCTGGAGCTTGAGCCTGTTGCCATTCCACATTAGATGAGTAGAAGAATGGTAATGAAAGTTAGACATACTTGGCTGCTTTTTCTGTGGATTCCCAGATAATCACTGGTTTTTGTTCAAGCCTCCCCAGCTCCCCATGTGTGCTACTTTGGTCTTGAAGCACTCTTCAGGCTGCTACTGGATTATTGCTCAACTTATTTGGGACTATGATTTCCTCCAGAAAAATCTTTATCTTCCCTGTTCCAACAATTTTATATACTTTCTGGATCAACAACACCATTTTGTATCACTATCCTAGGCTATTATGGATTGATTAATTTGATTTCTTTTCTTTAGTCTGTACTGGGGCTTCAACTCAGGTCCTGGTGCTCACAGCTGGCATGCTACTTCTGGAGCCATGTCTCTACTCTACCTTTTTACTGGTTAATTCAAGACAGAGTTCGTGGACTTTTCTTCTTGGAATGGTGTTGGACTACGACCCTCTAGGTCTCATCTCCAGAGTAGCTAGGGTTACAGACACAAACCCCTGGCAACCAGCAATTTATGAATAACAGCTTTGAGTTCTACAAGTCTGGATGGGATGTGAGGTTAGATTGTGCCCCCCATATTCAGTATTTCTATCAGCATGTTAACAGTAGCTGTGTCTTGGTAATTTTAAATATGTATTTTGTGTGTTTTTCAACTTTTCTATAATTTATAGGTACTTTTAATTTAGTTATATTCCTACTACAAATGTCACTAATGGACTGTTGTTCAAAATCAAAAGTGAGAGCCTCTTCACCCCCACCTTCACTCTAGCTACGCACTGACTATCAGAATGCCAAGTCCTCTGTTCTACAGCAGGAGCCGCCGGCATATCATTCAAGCTGCTCAGGAGGCTGATCTCTAAGAATTGCAGTTCGAAGCCAGCCAGAAAGGTCCATGAGACTCTTATTTCCAATTAAACACACACACACACACACACACACACACACACACACACACACACAGAGAGAGAGAGAGAGAGAGAGTTGGATAGAAATAGAACTGTGGTTCAAGAAGTAGAGCATCAGGCTGGAGTAGTAAAAGCTAAAGAAGCCCAGGCACATGTGGTTCACACCTATAATCCTAGCTACTCAGGAGGCTGAGATCTGAGGACCACAGTTCAAAGCCAGCCTCAGCAGAAAAATCTATGAGACTCTTATCTCCAACCAGAAAACTGGAAGTGAATCTGTGGCTCGAAGTGGTAGAGCCTTGAGCAAAAGAGCTCAAGGATAGTGACCAGGCCCTGAGTTCAAGCCCCATGACCAACAAAAGCTAAAGGACAGTGCCTAGGGTCTGAGTTCAAGTTCTAATACCACCACTACCACCACCACCACCACCACCATCACCACCACCACCACCACCACCACCTCTGTTCTAGCGACATTTAGGCCAGATAATTCTTTGTGTGGGGAGCTGTCTTATGATTAGGCAATGCTTAGTATCACACCTGTCCTCCTCCTCTTAAATGCAAAAAGCAAATATCAAATATCAAATCAAGACAAACAAAAATGTCTTCAGACATTGACAGCTGTTCCTTGGGGAGAAAGGGCATCCATGGTTGGGAGCCACTTGTCCAGATTTATTTTTAGGACTATATGAATTAATGCATATGAGTACACATGCACATAAAATAGCTCATTGTCCTGAAATAACAAATGATAAAAATTGCTGACTACAAACCTGAAAAATTATTTCCTCAATTGTAGTCTTTGGACATTAGCTTGATGCTAAGAATGTTGCATTAAAAACTACTCCAGGGAGGTGGGGAATGAGGGAGGAGATAACAACCAGTACAAGAAATCTACCCAAGGCCTAATGTATGAATCTGTAACCTCTTTGTACATCACTTTGACAATAAATAAGAAAAAAATAAAATAAATAAAATTAACTTTTCCTTAAAACAGTTGAAATTGCTAAAACTTTACATTTTTTGTGCATTGTGAATTTCCAAGAGAGAAATATAATTGTACTATTTTCCAAGTTTGCATGCCTGCAGAATTTTTATTTCATGTGTATTTCTTGGAACTAATATTCAGTCCAAACACATTGAGCATCTAGTAGATTATCTATGGCAGGTTCTAAACAAAATAAAGTTGATATAATAAAACTATAACAAGACAAACTAAATTCTAGTACTATGGCATATTTTAGACTAATAGGAAGCCTACCCCAAACTCAAAACCTCTTTTCTGTTTCCAGTGTTCTTTCATCTTTCTACTCTATCTCTGCCCACTGGAGGACAATCAGACTTGGAGAAAAATTTGCCAGATGAACAAGACACAGCAGACAGATTGGCAGGGCCAGTTGGCACAGATAAGGTATGTGACTATTTCACAAGTGGGCCAGTTATTTATGGTTTATGCATCCTGTTGCTAAAGAATAAGAGGATGCAAAACAACTTTGGGAGACAATTCCCATGAGGGCTCATGGCATTTTCCTGTATCCCCCTTTGCTCAAGAACCCAGGCCAGTGTCTCATTGTTGGTCTTACTTTGGACTGGGTGAGTGAAGATTTATCACCAACATCATAATGGCACAAGAGAGTTGTTGTTGTTGTTAAACCCTCATTGGCTTTCTAATCATTTGCTGGGGTCTTTTGATCTTAAACCCAAGTTTTTATTCTGGGAAGGCAAAGAAAAACACTTTATAGATTTCCTTCAGGTTGGTGGTCGCAGCTCCCAGGAGGCAAGTCTTGGGGCATTTTTGTAGTTGTTATCAGAAACTATTCAGATTGAACAAGGATTGCAGTGGGAGGGTCTTGTGGACAGACTGGCTTGTTTTCTAATGAAGGCAGCTGAAGTTAGTTGACTGTCTGAAGCATGAAAGGCAGTAGATGCTATACAGGGATGTAGACATGTCTTCTCTTTTCATGAACAAAATAGATAAAAGTGAGCTAAAACAACAACAATAACAAACAAACCCACAGCAGATGGTAGAAGATGTAGAAGGTCATACTTGTGATATCTTTTCATCATTTCAGCATGATTGCTCATTATTCAGATTTGTGAGTTATGTAGATAAATGGACAAGAGAAAATAGTATCTGTTCCAATGGATTCACTTAGCAAAACCAGAGCAGGAAGAATGAAGGCTGTACCAGGCCTATCTAAATAGTCACAATGTCCATTTTCTAAGCAAGAGGTTGTGAGAAGAGGGGCAAGGCTGGGCCACATGAATTTGTTCTGATGATTGCTGTCACCAGAGGGCGCTAGTAAATGTTTATGGAAAGTTAAACATTTACAAAGACAAGAGTGCAAAGCTATGAATGTTAGGTCATTTTAAGTCACTCTTCTGAACTTTTTTTTCATCCCTAAATTAAACAATTTACAACTAGTTCCATGTGGCAGTCTTAAGTTGAAATTTTTATCTACTTTCATGATACACTCTCAATTTTCAAACAAAAACTATGTCCTAAATTCAGATGGCTTTTTTTTACTTATGCAAATTTATTCAATATTCACTGCAGGCAATACATAGGAAGTTACCTTGCAACAGAGACACTCACATTTCTTACTTATTCATCAAACCACACTGTCACACATCCCCCTCCAGATCACTCAATCGTAACTGATCAATACTTGCCAGTGTAATACCCCATCATTTGAAATGATAGCACCAAAGTTTCCCCTATCCTTTATAATCATATTCAAATGCAACTTCCACTTTTTTGTAATCAAACTTCATGTTTTAAGCTCAATCAAATTTAGATTTTGTGTCTGACAGGTCATTGTATGCAAATATAGAATTATTTGTAATTTTGTACATATTAAGTAGACACGATACATGACATACCAGCTATCAGATGGCTTTTTGATATAATCTGTTATAGCAGACTATCTTGTGATTGAAATCCTGCCTTTTTTGTGTGTACCAGTGGTGAGGTTTGAAATCAGGGCTTCATGTTCTTGCTTAGCTTTTTCACTCAAGGCTGGCCCTCTAACACTTGGGCAATACTTCCACTTTCAGCTTACTGCTGGTTAATTGGAGATAACAGTCTCTTGGATTTGTCTGCTTTAACTGGCTTCAATCTGACCCCCTCAGATCTTAGCTTTCTGAGTAATAGCTAGGGTTACAGGTGTGAGCTACTAATGCCCAGCTCTGTCATAGAAATCTTAATTTAAAAAGAGCTCTTGGAGAGCCAGTGGTGTCTGCACAGGACTGTTGTGCTGCATGGCTGGAGTTCTGCATTTTTCCCTCAGCCAGGAGCCTAATGCCTACCTTACCTCAAGTGCTTCTCCAGAATATCACACCATGTCTTCAGATAAAAAAGTAGGGAGAGGAGGTGAAGAGGCATGGAAATGTTAGACACTGTAGGATATTGTGGATATTTGAAACTTTAAAAAATGATTTCTCTTACCAAAGAAAAGGCAGGAGTGTTTCATGGAACTGAACTTGTGCCAGGTGCTGGTGGCTCAGCCCTGTGATGCTAACTACTCAGGAAGCGATCTGAGGGTCATGGTTTGAAGCTAGTCCAGACAAGAAAGTCCATGCAACTCTTATCACCAATTAAGCCCCACAAAGGCTGGGAGTGGAGCTGTGGCTCAAGTGGTAAAACACCAGTCTCAAGCAAAAAGCTAAGGTCAGTGCGCAGAAACCTGAGTTCAAGCCCCCAGTACCAACACACAAAAAGAAAGACAGAAAGGAGGAAAGAAAGAACTGGACTTGTGTCAACACGTACTTCAAAAGACTTCACAACGCAATTCTGTTTTCTTCAAAACTTGAGTTCATAAAAAGTGTTCATTTAAATATATTGAAAGTATAGTTTGTTTAAATAATAATTACAAATTCACTAATTAGAGTTTTACATTACATTTTAACAAATGAAGTAAGAGGAACTTGAGAGTTCATGGCATTGAAATTACTTTAGCAAAATAGAAGAGATAATTTTGTGCTCAGGATTTAATGTCAAGCAGGTAAGAAATGAGCATGCTTTCCAGAAAAGAGGTGAATGGGGTTGGGTGTGGGGTGTGGGGGGACCGAAGATGAAGGCTGTGGAATGTGAACTTTGTCATAACAATCTTAGGTGCAGTGGTGGCATTCATGTAATTCTGTTTCAAATTCTTTATTTTTATCCTCACAACAGACTCTGGGGCTGTTGAATTATGTATGGTAAAGATGCCAGGCCATCCCTCAGCAACTGCTTATCTCAAGATCTAATCACGGAAAATCAGTTATTCAGTCTAACACCTTAAACAAAAGCCAGGGGCTGATTGTATTCACCAGCAGAAGTGGGCTGTTTTAGTCACCAGCAGATAATCTTGATGTATTTAAAAGAAATCCAGTCAAGCCAAGCCCAAGAAAATGTCCATATCTTTTAAGCTTTGTGAACTCACAAAAATGAGGTCTCTCACATAAAACACTCAAAATTTCTCCAGAAAAATGTCCTGAGGAATATTTTCTTCTTTTAAGAATCTCTGAGCTTCGGTCACCATGTGTTACTGCTTCATTCATTTGTCCTGATCTATCCTAAAACAACCTTAATGTAGCTTCTTTTCTCCTCCCCCAGCCCCCACCCCTGAGTACTTCTGAGTACTTCTTCCCCCTCATTAAAAACAACACCCTCCACTGGGTGCTGGTGGCTCAGGCCTGTAATCAGAGCTCCTCAGAAGGCCAAGATCTGAGGATTGTGGTTCAGACAGTCTGCGCAGGAAGGACCATGAGATTCATCTCCAAGTACCCACCAAAATACTGAAAGTGAATCTGTGGCTTGAATGGTACAGCAAAAAAGCTCAGAGATAGCATACAGACCCTGAGTTCTAGCCCCAGGACTAACACACAGATATAAACACAGACAAATAGACAGACAGACAGACAGACAGACAGACACACACACACACACACACACATACCCCACAACAGTAAAACATCTTTTAAGGAAAATGGGGAGACTTTTGAGGCTTGACCTAATTATATATGTGCTATGAAAGCAGTATCTCAATAGAATTGGTCTAGTTTTCTTTTCCTAATGTAATTTCTATTCCATCCATTCATAAGTTTTTGTTTTTTCGGTCAGCTGTGGGGCTTGAATTCAGGGCCTGAGTTCTTTTGCTCAAGGCTAGTGCCCTACCGCTTTGAGCCACAGCTCCACTTCTGGTTTTTGAGTGGTTAACTGTAGATAAGAATCTCATGGGGACTTTTCTGCCCAGGCTGGCTTGGAACCTCAATCCTCAAATCTCAGCCTTCTGGGTAGCTAGGATTACAGGCATGAGCCACTGGCACCCAGCTATAAGTATAGTTAAGTAATAATCCATACTCATACACACATAGGGCTTGAACTCAGGGCCTTGAAATCTCATGAAGCTTGCTTGCTCATGCCACTGGTACTCTACCACTTGAGCTATGCCTCCAGTCAAGTTTTTTGCTGGTTAATTGCAGATGGAGTCTCATAGACTTCTCTGCCTAGGCTGGCCTTCAAACTCGATGTTCCAGGTCTCAGCTTCCCGAGTGGCTGGTATTACAGGAGTGAATCACTGGTGTCTGGTTACAGTCATTTTCATCCAGGCTTTTGTGTAGGAAGTTATTTTTGTTTATATTGGATAAATATTTAGCAATAAGGTTTTTGGGTTCCAGAATATGTTTGATATTATTGGTACTGCTATTGGATTTCTAGGTGGTCTGTAATATTTTTCATTTCAACCAAGAATATTTGAAATTCCCAGTTCCTTATTTTGTTCTGATTTTCTATTGCCAGTTAGCATCTTATTGTGGTTTTAATTCACATTTTCTTAACATCTAATATGACAGACTTCTTGTCCTGGGCTTATTTGTTCTTATTATATTTCTTTATTGAAATGGTATTCAAGTACATTTTAAAATAGATTGTTTATATTCTTATTATTGAGTTGTAAAAGTTCTTATATTCTGAGTGTTCTCAAATTTTAAGTTATTTTGTATGTTAACATGGTGTAAATGATGTATTTCTGATGATGTAAATGTTTCTGTTATCTTCTATAGTTATTGATGGTATTTCTGCCATCAAAATATATTATTTTAAAATACATATTCAAACATAAATTTTTTTTTGAGACAAGGTCTCAGTATGTAGCCCATACTTACTCAACTCTTAAAAATTGACTTAGGGAGACTTTCTCAACAAGAAGACTTGAAGAGAAATTCATCCATTTTTTTTTCTGGAGAAGCTCATTTCTTCTGCATCATTCTATTTAAAACATTCATGTTTCATAATTCATGGGATTTATTCTTGCATTTGATGCAGACCTGAGGTTTTCTTTTGGTAGGTGAATTCAGTCTTCTTACATTTATTGATATGAGGGATATAACCCTAATGTAATATTTATAATGATGTGCTGTATAATTTTTGTGTACAAAATATGTATTCATCCAAACTTTTATTTTCAGAGAAATACTTGTTCATTTTGTGTGTGAAAAAAAATCAACAAATCAAGTTAAAGCTAGGTGCTGATGACTAACACCTATAATCCTAGCTACTCAGGAGGTTGAGATCAGAGGACTGAAGTTCAAAGTTAGCCTGGCCACACAAATGCATGATACTCTTATCTCCAATTAACCAACAAAAATCCAGAAGTAAAGTAGTGGTTCAAATGGCAGAATGCTACCCTTGAGTGAACAAGCTAAGCAAAAACATGAGCCTCTGAATTTAAGCCCCAATACTGGCACACACACACACACACACACACACACACACACACACACACACTCAAATTGAAAGCTTGGAAATGAAGAGAAATAAAACCCAAAAGAAACCCCAACCAAAAGCTTAGTTAATAGAGCAAAATGTTTTGAAAATAGCTTATCAGGGATTGAAGATAAAGTGGAGAAATTAGATCAACTGGTCAGAGATATTGAAATAAAAACACTAAGAAAGTATAAATAGAAACTGCATGACCTCTGAAACACCACCAAAAGAGGGAACCTATAAAACATATGCACAGGAGAAGAGACACAAACTAAAGGCATAAATAATGCATCTAATAAAATAGTAGTAAAAAATATCCCCAAGGTTGATAAAGAGATAGTTGCTCAGGTGGAGGAGGCTTACAGAACACAACCAAGACAATATTGGAGGAGACATTTTACAATTAAAACACCAAACATACAGAACAAAGAAAGACTATTGAAAGCTGTAAGGGATAAGCAAAATGTCACACATAACAGAAGCCCACTTCTGTTATTCTTCTGTGGATTTCTCAACACAAACTCTAAATGAAAGGAAGGAATTGAAGGACATAATCCTTCATAATAGTTTACCTAGGTTAGTAAAACTATTCTTCAAGCTATTCTTCAGAATTGAGATAAAAATAAAAACTTTCTACAATAAGCAAAAACTAAAGGAATTCATGTTGACAAAATCTGCACTGCAGAAGTTACTTAAAGGAATCCTAAACACAAAGGAGAAAGGAAAACAAAACCAGGAAAGAGGAAACTCCACTAAATAAGTAAAGTAACAAAAGAGCACAACTAAGAAGTAAATATCATACAAATAACAAAACAGTCACTATGATATACCTTTCAATACTTAACATTGAATATTATGGGTCTCAGGTCTCCAAGCCATAGAATGGGAGAAAAATCTTTGCTACCTTTCCATACATACAATGTTAGTATACAGAGTATACAAAGAGCTAAAAACAAATCAGTGTCAGGACAAATAACTCAGTTAACTGATGGAAAAATGACTTGATATCTAATGTAGAATCACTTTTGAAAAATGTTATTGTCAGTTTATACAGCCAAGAACCATAAAATTCTAACACTGGAAGTTTGAATACTGTGCTGACAGGGCATTTTCAATGAAGGGTCTTTCTCTGTTACTTAAAGTCATTTACACAGAAGTGCCTTTTTAGTTACACTAATTTGACATACTATCTACAATTTGACTCTGAATAAAAAGACCGTTTAGTCTTATAAAAAGTATCACTTTTATCACAGAGAAGAGCACTTACCAATTTTAAAGGCGTGGGCTATCTGGGGGCTGATATCTCAGTGTGTTAGCTCAAATGTGCATAATAATCTCAGGTGTGTGTGTGTGTGTGTGTGTGTGTGTGTGTGTGTGTGTGTGTGTGTGTGTGAGAAACATGTAGGATGAGCCTCTACTCCATAGAGTGTAAGGCAGTAAGCCTGAATGTAGGTCTCTGGAATCTGAACTTCGATTGGTGTTTTGGTTCTGATCCTCGGGCTCGCAATCCTTAGATCTTGGTCTCTGTAGTAGCTAGGATTACATGTATGAGCCACTGGTACTCAGCTTGTAGTCTTTTTTTGGCCAGTCCTGGGCCTTGCACTCAGGGACTGAGCACTGTCCCTGGCTTCTTCCTGCTCAAGGCTTAGCACTCTGCCACCTGAGCCACAGCGCCCCTTCTGGCCGTTTTCCGTATACGTGGTGCTGGGAAATCGAACCTAGGGCTTCATCTATGGGAGGCAAGCTCTCTTGCCACTAGGCCATATCTCCAGCCCCTGTAGTCTGTATTTTTAACAAGGGATTCTGTTCATTGGATCAGATCTCCTGTTTCTGATCTTTGTTTTGTGATTAGTAGAGTTTGACTACAAACAGGGAGTCAAGGAGTAAAATCAAATGTGCCCCTGGGCTAAGTATATGACAGATTTAAATGCATGTCCCAGATTGTGTGTGTGTGTGTGTGTGTGTGTGTGTGTGTGTGTCCTGGAGTTTGAAATCAGGGCATAGGCACTGACCTTGAGCTATTTTGCTCAGTGCTAATACTCTACCATTTAAGCTACAGTTCCTCTTCTTGCTTTATGATGGTGAATTGGAGATAAGAGCCTCATTGACTTCTCTACCAGGGCTGGCTTTGAACAGTGATCCTTAGATCTCAGCTTCCTAAGTAAGATTACAAGTGTGAACCACTGGTGCCCACCTTTCTCAGAATTTTTAATATGCTAAGTTGTTTTGTGACTTTCCACAGAAGCTTTTATTTTGGGGTGGGGGAGGATATATTACACTATATTTGTATGTCACTGAGATTATTTTTAAAAATTTTTTATTATCAAACTGATGTACAGAGAGGGTACAGTTTCATAGGTTAGGCATTGGATACATTTCTTGTACTGTTTGTTACCTCATCCCTCATTCCCCTCTCCCCCCTCCCCCTTTCCCTTTTTCCCCCATGAGTTGTTCAGTTCATTTATACCAAACAGTTTTGCAAGTATTGCTTTTGTAGTTGTTTATCTTTTTTTACCCTGTGTCTTTCGATTTTGGTATTCCCTTTCAATATCTTAGTTCTAATACCAGTATACATGGTTTCCAATATACTCAGATAAGATACAGAGATAGTGTAGGTACAACCACAGGAAGGGGATACAAGAAGATCATCAATAATAGAAGCTACATGTTATTTTATTTTTAAAATGTAGTTTGTTGCTGGAATCCCTAGCCATAGCAATAAGGCAAGAGGAGGATATCAAAGGGATCCACATCGGCAAGGAAGAAATCAAGTTATCCCTATTCGCAGACGACATGATCTTATATCTGAAGGACCCAAAAAACTCAGTACCCAAACTCCTACACCTAATAAACCAATTTGGCAAAGTAGCAGGATACAAAATCAATCCACAAAAGTCAGCAGCTTTTCTGTACACCAGCAATAGACAAACAGAAAAGGAAATTATGGAAACAATTCCATTTACAGTAGCCAAAAAAAGAATAAAGTACCTAGGGATCAACTTAACCAAGGACGTGACGGACCTATTTAATGAAAACTATAAAAATCTAATAAGGGAAATCAAAGAAGACACAAGGAGATGGAAAGACCTCCCATGCTCATGGGTAGACAGAATCAATATAGTTAAAATGGCCATATTGCCCAAATTGTTATACAAATTCAATGCAATACCCATCAAAATCCCAGCCACATTCTTCACTGAAATAGAGAAACCAATCCACAAATTCATACGGAACAGCAAAAAACCTAGAATAGCCAACGCAATTCTAGGCAAAAAAAGCAGCGCAGGACGTATCACAATACCAGACTTCAAGCTCTACTACAAGGCCATCATAACAAAAACAGCATGGTATTGGTATAAAAGCAGATCGGAAGACCAATGGATTAGAATTGAAGATCCAGAAATAAAACCGCACTCTTACAGCCAACTGATATTCGACAACGGAGCTAAAGACATACAATGGAATAAACATAGCCTTTTCAACTACTGGTGCTGGGAGAACTGGGCAGCCATATGCAGAAAACTCAAAGTAGACCCAAGCCTATCACCATGCACCAAGATCAACTCAAAATGGATCAAGGACCTCAATATCAGACCTGAATCCTTGAAACTACTGAAGGACAGAATAGGAAAGACCCTAGAACTTATAGGCACAGGAAGGAACTTCCTGAATAGAGTCCCAGGGGCACAACAAATAGGGGAAAGACTCGACAAATGGGACTACTACAAATTAAAAAGTTTCTGCACAGCTAAGGACATAGCCACCAAAATAGAAAGACAGCCAACAATATGGGAAAGGATATTTACCAGCACAGCAAAAGACAAAGGCCTGATATCTGTCATCTACAGAGAACTCAAAAAACTAAGCCCCTCCAAGCCCAATAAACCTATTAGGAAATGGGCAAAGGAGCTAAAGAGAGACTTCACAAGAGAAGAGATAAACATGGCAAAGAAACATATGAGGAAATGCTCAACATCCCTGGTAGTAAAGGAAATGCAAATAAAAACAACCCTGAGATACCACCTCACCCCAGTTAGAATGGCCTATACTCTGAACTCAGGAAACAACAAATGCTGGAGGGGCTGTGGGGAAAGAGGAACCCTTCTCCATTGTTGGTGGGAGTGCAAATTAGTACAACCACTTTGGAGAACAGTATGGAGGTTTCTCAAAAAGCTCAATATAGACCTACCCTATGACCCAGCCATACCACTCCTAGGCATCTATCCTAAACAGCAAACCCCAAGATATCAAAAAGACATTTGTACTTCCATGTTTATCGCGGCACAATTCACAATAGCCAAAATATGGAAACAACCCAGATGCCCCTCCACAGACGAATGGATCCAAAAAATATGGCACTTATACACAATGGAATACTACATAGCGATTAGGAATGGTAAAATATTGTTATTCACAGGGAAATGGTCAGAACTCGAACAAATAATGTTGAGTGAGACAAGCCTAGAACACAGAAAACAAAGGGGCATGATCTCCCTGATATATGACTGTTAACAAAGGGAGATGGAGAGCCAGTAGAGACCAAGTCTGTGAAACCAAAAACTGCTTGTCAAATAGTATTCCCCACAGGATTGGGGCAGCGACCCAACAGTATGCAACTAAAACCAAACAATTACTCAACATATAAAGGTCAAAATTTGACCTCTCAGGGGAATACAATAGCTCAAAAGCTATGTATGTACGTTCATATAAGACTACTGTTGACATATGGTCTAATATCGACATTACATTTAAAGCCCTAGGCGAACTTTCTTGGGCGTGGCCACATGGCTACTGTATATGTTCTTGATACATTGTATATTGTATATATGTCTACCTGACCTAGAGAAGGGATGGAAAAACAGGGTGTAAGATATCACAAGAAATGTACACACTGCCCTAGTATGTAACTGTACCCTTTTTGCACAACACCTTGTCAAAAAATTTGTGTTCAATTAATAGATAAATTAAATAAAAAAATGTAGCTTGGTCTGTGTTTGTTCTGTAGTTTGTTGGTGTGGGCCAATTATATACATGTGGGATTCCCAGGGATGAAGTTTGTAAATCCTGAGGTAAATTATCTTTCACTACAGTATTTTAATACATCCAAAAGTTTATGAACCTCTCTGGACACATGATTTTTACTGTATAGCATAGGAAAAAATATAATCTTCATATTTTGTAAATCTAAAATTTCAGGGCTCGACTTAGTGACTTCTTAGCAAACATGAATTAACTTTTTTATATTCAACTGTGTTTTCTGTTCATTCTCTTAATGAAAAGTACACCAAAGAAATCTGTTTTGAAGCCCTTCAGTTCCTATTAGTGCCCATTAACCAAAGTAAGATGTGATTTAGAAGAACTTTACATAACAGAAATAAAGGCCCATGTGACCAAAAATTTAACACTTATCCAACAAGAGCAGCTTTAGAAGTGTTAGGGTCTTTATTGTTTAGAATTTCTGTTGTTTGAGTTTATTCAAAGTGTTATAGGAAACGTCCTTTGAAATACTCTCGTAGCAAATTATTTTGGCTGAATTATAAGTCCTCAAAAGTGGAGCTTTATTATAACAGAAACAGAGTTCAAATAAACTCCAACAGTGTGGGTAGTTGGCACTGTAATGAGGGTTGAGTGCATTGCTATATTCTGACTGCAAGCCTATCTTTTCACTATCTCAGTAAAGCACTCTAGTTTTTATACACGGTGCTATTGGTCAAGTACTCTGTGAGTTTCCTTGTTTCTTTTCATCTGATTGTTTAATACATCTTCTGCATATGAAGCACTGCAATCTTGAATGACCCTGTGAGCTTTGAGTTATTAGTCCTGGATCGTTCTCCTGTAAGAAATATTCGACATATTTATCTGTAGAAGTAAATAACAGCTCCAGCTTAACATGTCAACTACTCCTTACAACATTCTAGCCAATTAGGACAAAGTATATCTTGTTAATAGCTTTATCTGAAATTTGGCTGGCTGGTACGATTAGGGAAACTCTGAAGGTTAAAGCTTGAGCTTCGTGTTTCCAAAGGAGGGAAGTGAAGGTCTGGTGTGGAAAGGCTACAGAAGTGGGAAGTGAGAACTCTTGTGACCAGTGACATTGTGTTTCCTCATTAAGCAATGGTTCAGCTATGCTTTGTACTTCTCTGTGTCTAATGAAGAAAAACATTAAATAAGAATATTTAAAGGATGGGAAGTTATGAGAATGTATTCTGTTAAAAAGAAAATTTTTAAATAATAGGAAAAATACAGCTTCAGGGTGGAAAAATGTTGCAATCATATAAAAAAGGTTAAAAAATTTTATGGGGAGAATGTGTAAAAATTTCATTGTAGATACCACAAAACTAATAAGTGTAAGGGAAAGGGTGGGCCAAAAGGAGATGATGATGTTGAAGGGGTGACATGATCAAGATGCATTGGATTCATAAACTTCTGTATTATATGGTGGTGCCATATAATTAGTATAGCATACTATAGTATAGGAATTAGTATAACAACTACTTAAATTGAAAGGGAATACCAAATTTGAGAGACACAGGGTAAAAAAAGACAAACAACTACAAAAGCAATACTTGGAAAACTGTTTGGTGTAAGTGAACTGAACACCTCCGTGGGGGGGGAAGGGAAAGGGGGAGGAGAGAGGGGGGTATGAGGGACAAGGAAACAAACTGTACAAGAAATGTATCCAGTGCCTAACGTATGAAACTGTAACCTTTCTGTACAACAGTTTGATAATAAAAATTTGAAAAAAAACTAATTTAAAGATATATATATGTATATATATACATACATATATACATATATATGGCAGTGGTTGGGTTTGAACTCTGGGCCTGGGCTCTGTCCCTGAGGTCTTCAGCTCAAGGGTAATGTTCTACCACTTTGAGCCACAGCATCATTTCTGGTTTTCTGGTGGTTAGTTGGAGATGAGAATCTCATGAACTTTCCTGTCCTGGCTGGCTTTGAACTGCGATTCTCAGATCTCAGCCTCCCGAGTATTTAGGATTACAGGCATGAGTCACTGGCACCTGGCTAAAAATAAATACGTTTTAAAAAAAGATTTCGCATTAAAAAAAGATTTTGTTAATAACAGTTGCTACAAAAGTAAAATTTCCCCTCTTTTTCCTCAAAATTTTGCACAGAAATGACTACCAGTCTCTCCCTCACCCTCTTTCTCTTTTCTCTCTCGTGCTGATTTTAGGGCTTGAACTGAGGGCCCCGGTGCTGTCCTTGACTACTGTTTTACTGAAAGCTAGTAGTCTACCACTAGAGCTGCCACAGCTCCACTTTAGGCTTTCTTTTTAATGGTTAATTGGAGATAAGAGTTTCATAGACTTCCTGGTTGGGGCTGGCTTCAAACCATGATCCTCAGATTATGATTAAAGGCCTGAGCCACTGGTATTTGGTTGTTGTGGTTGTTTTTTTTTTTTTTTTTTTAAATCTTTTGTGCGTGTCTTACTATAAAATTAAAATAATATAAAGGTTGAGTATGTACAAAAAAGTGACAGTAGTTCTTTTTTCCTTGAATATCTCTCTACACCAGGGTAACCTACAGTTATAGTCTTTTTCTCTGCTTATGCAATTATGGGAAAGGGAGATGCATATACGTACATGTATTCCTGCACATGGTCACATACAATCTCCATTCTTTTCACTTGATAATATGTACCTACCACACAGCTTTGCAAGTTAGTTTATGCAAATCTGTTTATTTGTAATAATTATGTAGATTCCTTATTGGTGACATCATGTATTGACAAGTGCTTCGTTTGTTTTCTTTGAAATTATTTTTGCCTATGATTACCTTTCAAATATTTTAAACAATGACAAAAGTCAATTAGTATAGCATGAGCTTAGTTTTGAACAAATAGAAAACTTATGCATTAATTTAAAAAATAAATTAAAATGTAATGAATATTTATTTTTGACTAGTGACAATGGAGGATTCTCCTCCCACCCCACCCCTCAACGAGGTACCACAAATTGAACCCTGCCAGAGCCTCAAGCTCTAGCTCAGCTTGCTTGACCATTGTTGGTGCTCTACCAATTGTGCTATACCCCTAGTTTGGCTTTTTACCAGTTAATTGGAGGTGGAGTCTGGAAGAATTTTCTGCCTGGACTGACTTTGATCTGAGATACTCCATGTGTCAGTCTTCTGAATAAGCTAGCCTGGGCATCAAGCTAATATATATATATATATTTTTGGCCAGTCCTGGGTCTTGGACTCAGGGCCTGAGCACTGTCCCTGGCTTCTTTTTGCTCAAGGCTAGCACTCTGCCACTCGAGCTACAGCGCCACTTCTGGCCGTTTTCTATATATGTGGTGCTGGGGAATCGAACACAGGGCTTCATGTATATGAGTCAAGCACTCTTGCCACTAGGCCATATTCCCAGCCCCTCAAGCTAATATTGATATTTAAAAGATAACTTGTTGCCAAGCAATGGTGGCTCAGGCCTGTAATCCTAGCTACTGAGGAGGCTGAGATCTGAGGACCACATGGAAAGAAAAAAAATTATTTAGAAAAGAAGTAATTTGAGCTAAGCATGGTAGTGTATGCCTGTATTCCAGCACTTAGGAGTCAGAGACAAGAAAGTGCTGTGTCAACCTAGGCTACAGAAAGACACCCCATCTCAACCCCCACCTCTCCCCTCAGAGAGGTAATTTATTTGTTTTAAAAGTTTTTATCCTAGTCTGATGATTTTGTGTCTAACCAAACAACCCAGGGCTCAAGTAGAGTTATATAATCTGTGTCATAATGTTAATTTGATTCTATTCCTCCCATCCAAGGCTAGGCATTGTAGTAACTATTTTTAATTTTTTTCTCAAATGAGTTACTCAGGCTGCAATTTAGGGTTTATGTCCTCTTGTTCTCTGAGGATACAAAGAACAGCTATTTGTGCTCACAGTTCTTCTGGTTAAGCCAGTAATGGGAAAATAATCATATCCAATGGGCTTCAGGTTCTTGAGTGATACTTGTAGTTGGGAGATAACAAAATATTTTACTCCTTTGAGGCAGGTAGTGGGGAGAAAACAGCACCAAAAACTTCAGGATAGATTTCCCCAGAAACCATCTGTGTCTACCAAGAAAAGCTGCCTAGAGGAACCAGCAAGCCTTAGTGGAACAAATAATTACGTTCTGGTACCTGGACATACTATTTGGGTTCAGGGTAACTTGTTGGGAATACATACATACATACATACATACATACATACATATATATATATATATACATATATAAAGTTAAGGTTGAGTTACTCTTATTTCTAAATTGGTCCTTTGTAAAGATCTTTCCTTAATAGTCTTCAAGCTCTGAGAAGAGAGTAATGGCAGTCAGGGGTAGGGTGTTTGAACCACCAGTGCTTCTTCCCTTCCTCTTTGCTGAGCTCAAGAGTACCACAGCTCTTCTCCCTTCCTCATTTCTCTTGTCCTCTCCCCAAGTTTCCTCTGTCCCTACATCTCAGGAGAGAAGCAGCTCAGAAAACAAAGCTACATTTATAAAAAAATAAATTTACAGTGTTCAGTGAGCATCAGCATCATAACATTCTGCTGGCCTGTAGTGTACGAGTTAAAGGTCTCTCTTTTTTTGCTTCTGTTTTATAGGCTCCTGGAAGACAGCACTTTGTTTCATTCCCTACTATACCCCAAGTACTTAGAGCAGTGCCTGAACACACAGTAGGCTTTTGATAAGAGTAGACAGTGATTTGCTACTTTTCAGTTAGCAAGGATAAGTATAAGAAAGAGACTCTAGGATGGGAAGGGAAAAACTGGGAGAGAGCTAGGGAAGGATGAGGTGAGATTGTCCAAAAAGAAATGTACTCTTTACGTAGCATACCTAACTGTAACTCCTCTGCATAATCTCTAAAATAGCAATAAAACATTAAAAAAGAAAGAAATTCTAATATTAAGTACAGTCACTGCTATATTCTTATAAAAATCATCAACAAAAGCGCTCAGCTCAGATTCCTTAGGAAGGACAAACATGTCTCCTGCATCAAGCAGAGGAAGTGAGCCCTTTGTAGGCTCTCTTGGAGGCTGCTGCTGTGTACTTCTTGCTCGTGGCCCCCGGTGAGGCACCTTTCAAACGCTGAAACCTTTCCTGAGATGGTGCACACAGACCTAATTTAGTCATGTTCTTGAACTGGTATAAAATGAAGCCAAGTCTATGTCTTGCCCTGTGAGACAGAGTACCATACACAGGAACGAGCAGAACACAAACCACCCCTTGTAAGCTCTGCTATTCATTGTTTTGTGTTTCTCCTGCTTTGTAGCATAAAAGCCTCTTTCAGATGCCTGTCTGTACTACTGTGGCCTTTCTATGATGAGAGACAGAGGATGAGAAACAGAAAACTGCAATGGAAATCATCTCATCATTGTTTTAGGAAAAATCATGTGTAAAGTGATGGCTGTACAAAAAGTATAGTATGAGAAGTTAAAAGAGGGCCGGGAATATGGCTTAGCGATAGGCCTTGCATGAATGAAGCCCTGGGTTTGATTCCTCCGTACCACATAAACAGAAAAAGCCAGAAGTGGTTCTGTGGCTCAAGAGGTAGAGTGCTAGCCTTGAGCAAAAAGAAGCCAGGACAGTGCTCAGGCCCTGAGTCCAAGCCCCAGGACTGAAAAGAAAAGTTAAAGTGGAATGACTGAAGAAGTGAGAAAATAAATGATAAACATATAATTCATGTGTCTGGTACTGTTACACAATGTTGGAAATCATGTTCCTTTTTTGTTGTTTTCATGTTTTGTTTTGTTTTTGAGATAGGACATTGCTTTGCAGCCCAACCTGGTCTGGAATTCATGATCCTCCTGCCTCAGCACATTTAGGCCACATTTCTATGCGTTTGAAAATGCTATCTGTATTTTTGCCTTCTACATTACTTCATATCTTATGATATTACGATAGGAAGAACATCCAGTGTTTCATAAACTTCCTTGAAAAAATATATTGAGGAAAATTTGACTTGTGAAGGTTATTTCATTTTCTCATCACTTTTTTTGGGGGGGGCGGGAATTATTTATTGATCCTGCTGCCACAAAGGAGAAAGGCCTCTGGGAAACACCGGGGAAGAAATACACACTTTGATCTGAAGAAGAAATGGGGGCTTTGCTAGAATGGTTTGTTAAAATAATGCCTTACTCAGGACTGATTTGGAAATTCTGGTGAGAAAGTCTTAGTTAATTTCCAGGAAGGTGAATTGTGTTTAACAGGCTGGCTCCTGTCTCACCCAGGCCTCCTAGGCTGGCGTGCTCACACCTGTGTCTAGAAGAAAGCCTATGGAATTGGTCCTTTCCATGTGCCTTTAATGGGGCACAACATCCAAGAACACCTAACTCACATTTCCCTTCAATAACTCTCCTTGATTTGTCCAAATCTAATCTGTGGTTGTGTGGTTTTTAAAATTATTACATCTCTCATCATCAGAAACAAAAATTGACTTCTTGGAGCAAATTTAAGCTTCTTTTAAGAAATATCAGGTAAAATGCTTATGAAGTTTTAAATGTTTTCTTTTTATTAGTGCAATTCTTATTTCTAAAATTGGTTTTAATAAAAATAGAAAGTGGCTTCAGAGAGGACTTCATGAGAGCAAGCCTTCATCAGAGGAAAAGGTGAAAACATGAGCTCTCAAGGCAGGAAAAAACAACACCCCAAAGTACACTGGAGTCCTTTAATACTTTATCTTATGCAAATGCCTTTCATCCTGCTCACCACCCAAGATACTTGGGTTTGCCCAACTGCAAAGGATTAGCCTTTCATCATTTCTAGAGGTAGCTATTTCAGTAACAGTTGAACACACACACACCATTACATATATACATTTATACTTATTCTTTTAGAATGACTTCTGTTTTTTATTCCTCTCTCTAGGAATAACTTTTATTGTAAACTACATTGCCAAGTAGCTTGTGCTTCTACATAATGAAGTACCGCGGAGAGAACAGTCACTTGTGGCAGGTAGCAAAGAAATTTCAATAAAGTAAACTCTTAGTATTATCAAAATTATACATTTGGGGCTGTTAGCATGGCCTAGAAAAAGATGAGGACAGGCTCATCTCATTAAAAGAGAAGAAATAGTGGAATTAGCTTGAATCTAATTACAAGCCACACTATCTAATGTAAAAACATGACTGTTTTTTCACTCCCATTCATTTTGACTAGTAATTAGTTTTGGCCTCTAAAATGCCACCCTTTAATCATCCAAACACAGATGTGATTTGCCGTGCAATTTAATCTTGCTTTAATGAAGAACTAATGGACGCATCGCAAATTACTTTCCCTGTTGGAGAAAAAATTCTATTTCCTGCTTTTCAAAAGATCAAGAGTATCTTGTGATAATAGCCCAAGCGGCCCTGGCAGGCTCACCGCACAGAGCAAACAAGCTCTTTTACTCAACTCCCAATTCAATGGAGAAAAAGAGGCTACAATTAGCAACAAAGCAGGGGAAACGCAGCATTACAGCCGAATCACTTTCTGCAGCTCAGCCCCCAGCAGCCACTGGCTTGTTAGAGCCAGGTCTAAAGTGTCATGCGGGAACAATGCGCCGTGATAAATTACTCTCTTCAAACAGCTGCACTGCTAATTTTCAATTATACACACAAATGGCTCTCAGATTGGAAGAAAATGGAGTGCATGGGGAGAACAGTGGTAGATTTCTATGTTTGTTTGGTAGTGAGTGTGGAGGCGGGAGAGTGACATCTTGAAAAGAAAGCCCGAGTGAGGAGCGGTGTTTGAACTTCACAAGCTGAGCCGTCCAGTCTTAGGCAGACCTCTGGCGCGCCCCTCTTAGTTCTGGGCTCCCAAAGGCCTGGGCTTCCCGGGTACTTTCCTTGCTTGCTTGCTTGGTGGGGTTGCCTTTGGGGGTTTGTTTTCACTGTCACGCACTTGGTCAGGGTTGTAACCCAAGTCCCCCAATCCCTCCCAGACTCCTCCAATCTCCTTCCTCACCTCTTTCCTTCCCACTCTCCTCCTAGCTTGCTTGAGCCTCCCGTTCTCTTGTCCTCATCAACCCATCCCCAGTGTTCTTCAACACCAGTTTAATGCTGAGATGGAAAACACACTCCTCTTTCTTTTTAAGGCAAATATTTGAGAAACTGCAAGGATTTTTTTTAAACCTCAACAAAGATCTTTTAGCGGTTTTTTTTTCTTTAATTAAAATTATCTTGAAGTAGTTGTACAAAGGAATTGCCATTCCACAAAGCAGTTTATGAATACGCTGCATCTTGATCAATGTCACCCCTTTCAACATTCTCACCCATCCCTTCCCTCTCCACTCCTGCCCTCACTCTTCTTAATTTTGTAGGATGTACATTGGATTCTTGACTTCATTGACCCCTCTTTTATTGTGTCATGTCCACGCCTGTCGACAATGTATTTAAATCAATCTTCCCCTTCCCAAATAAAGTTTTGCTATAAAGAATATTAACATTTGGTCAGACTTATTTCTCAAGTGAATATATATGATGAAATAATTCTTTTTACTTTTTTTTGTCTTGAGGGTGGTGGTGCTGGGGTTTGAACTTAGGACCTGGAATTTGCCAGGCAGGAGCACTACCATTTCAGCCACACACTGTTTTAAATGCGGTTTTGATGTGGGGATGAACAGTTTAGATCAGCATACATTATTCTATTCTTCTTTTCTCTTGTGTTCTCCCTGTGTCCTAAATGTCAGTGTTTTCTAGGGTGGATTTGAACATTAGAGCTCACAGAAACACATGTTACTGGGCCATTTCTAATTCTTTCAGGAAGGATTCATGGTGGACCAGTGCCCAAACTCCATCTCAGACCATGAGCACCCCAGTGGAACACGTACCCCCACAGCCCTCTCTTTCTTCTTTCAAATAAGCCTATTTCCCAAGAAACAAAAGCAAAGGTTGGCTTTTTCACAGACAGACACCTGCTAAAGATCTAAATGGTAGCATGAGTCAATTTTGTTGTAGAATCACAAAGCTGGTTCTTATTGAATTTACTTCTTAATTCTAGCAAGAGAATACAGACACAAGTGCAAAACATAGGGTCTTCCTTTAGCACACTTTCATGATAATCCATTTGTAACCAGCATAGCTGCTCTTTATTTTGCAGCAGGGGTTGTGTTGATATTACTGCATTTTTCATCTTGAGGATGCCACAAATCTCTTGCTGCTCTTGGCGCCTGCTCCTTGGATTCACGGACAAGGCTGTATTCCTCCTTTGGATATCAATTTTGATAGACAATCCCTTACTCTTAATTTTTCTTTTCTAAGTAAGAGCTTCCTTTGACATCCCTATAAGACAGAAAGTGGGCCTCATCTGCGTAAGGGCCACACATTAACAGGACACAATCATTTGGCCCGAAGAGCATAATAGCCATTAAAAGGTTCTGATTTCTAACCATTTTCTAGAAGATTGAGTGTAATGTAAATTAATGTTCAAAAAGGGACTTCTAGAGTGGAATTTCTTTTTGCAACAAGCAGTCATTTTAGAAGAAGATAAAGAGGACCTCTTTCAGGCCAGTCTTCTTTACCAAGGAAAAACAGTGATTAACTATTTGAAAAGACCATGTGGACATTTAAACATGCCAGTCCATTAAAAGTTACTTTCTTGATGTGTGTGTGTGTGTGTGTGTGTGTGTGTGTGTGTGTGTGTGTGTGTGTGGTGAGGGAGGCAGTTAGGAGGTGGGGGATGGGTGTGACAGTGAGTAGAAATGCAGTACTTCTTTTTTTCTTTTTGCTGAAGTGGGATTTTGCTCCTCTACTTTATAATCGTTACAGAAATTTAAACCTCAAACCATTTCAGCCCAAGCTTATGCTAAGCTTGTTAGTGGTTTCTGATGCTGTGGACGATAGTGCTGCCGCATTACCATAAATCAGCAGAATTAACTATGATCTGCAGAAGCATGCTTGAAAGTGGGTGACAGAAGTCTGCAATTTGGTGCTCTGAATATTATGATAACATTCTATATTAAATGTTCATAATCTACTTAAAGCTGAGCTTCAAGTACATTCTGTATTTGTGCTTTGCCCAATATTAAAAGCCAGGAACAATTATTATAAATCATAGAAGGCTTCATTATTTGCAAATGCAAAATATAAAAAAGTGGTCATGTATATACCAAGTTGCCCTTTAATTAATTTTTAAAAAGTGTTCTTTTTTTTCCATTTAGATGTGGCTATTACTTTGTTCACTTAAGAACTGGTTTAATATTATACTTTTATTATATTGCCATTCACCAGGAAAATAACCTATAATTTCAAATGCTATATTGAAAACTTTAAAAATATGTATTATTCACTGTTCCTTCAATATCTGATGTCAGTTTTGTATAATCTTAGGGCTCAAAAGGAAAGAATCCATACTGGGCAGAAAATAATACAATGACACTAAAATGCACAATCATTAACACCTGCAAATGATTTTTGTGAACTCTCTCTCAAGCCTCTCAAAAACACACCCTCACACATGATCCCAGAATGACCTCATATGAGCAAATTGTTAAGTCTTTATTATTCTAGTTATTCAATATTAAATTTCATATATTCCAAAGTATATTGATTAATGCACTAAAGCACAAAGAAAATATTTAGGCAAGCCATTCTTAGCAAATGGGTAGAAAACTATTATTTTTTAAAACAATGTTGAGAAAATACAATCATAATCTGAAAGGAAATCACCACCTAGCTAGCCATTTAAACTTCCTCTAAATAGTACTTACAAGGAAGGGTACATAGCATAATCAGTTGGTAATTGCAGGTTAAGCAAGTTAGACACACTGAGGATTTTAATCTATAATGTAGTGGACCAAAATGAAGGTCAAATAAATGATGCAAAATGTAAAGGTGTCTACTTTCCCATTGATTTTGCACAAATATAAAGATTAAAGTTTGATAGTGCTTTTCTTTTATAATGGTGATCTGGAAAAGCCATCTAAAACATATCCTGATGGGCTTCAATGCGATCTATTCTACGTGAATCATTTTGTAAATACCTCATAAATTGCTTACACTCAATTGCTTTCAAGTCTTGGCTGGGGAATCAGGAAGAACCTGAGATCTTGAGATTTCGCTGTGTATCATGTTTTCCCAAGCTCGTCCAAGCTTTCCTGATCATTTGCATCTGCTGCCCTCAGACCTCCCTTTTCATGGCAGGTCTCTTAAAGAAAAAAGATGCACAAAGCACTCTGAGAAGAGAAAACGGCCATCTGGGATCAGAGCCCACGCCTGCAATCCCGGCTACTCAGGAGGCTGAGATCTGAGGACTGAAGTTTAATGCCAGCCTGAGCAGGAAAGTCTGTGAGACTCTTATCTCTAATTAACCACCAAAAAACCAGAAGTGGAGCTGTGGCTCAAGTGACAGAGCAATGGCCTTGAATAAAAAGCTCAGGGACAGTCCGCACCCAGGCCCTGAGTTCAAGCCCTAGGATTTGCACCAAGTCTCCCCCTCCCCCACAAAAAAAGCAAAAACAAAAACACCTGCTAAGTGCATAGAAGGTATGCAAAAGAAAACGAATTACAGTTTATTGAGTGCCCACCAAGTACTTTAATATATAAATACTTTTACTTCCAAGTTTTTCTATCAAAAGCAGAATATATAATTTACTGCTCTGGTTGGTGAGGGAATCAAGTCTCTGGAGGAATTAAGTTATTATAAACTAGGATTTAAATCCAAGTGGGCTTTAAAGCCTAGAATTTAAAATACTGGGCTACTCTGGATCTGATTCTTTAAACATCTCTACTTTATATCATTTTTATCTAAAAATCTACGTTAAAAATGAAAGCTACCAATTATGTGGTTGTGATGTTATATTGTCACTTATGAAAACACTAACTTTTTAAAACAGAAAACAGTTTTCTCCCACTCCAGAGAATGAAGATTTGGCAGCCATGTATTTCTTGACTGATTCAGAGGGAGCAAAAGAGGCAGAGGGTTAGATTTCTCAAGATTACTCAATCAGGTATGAATGACTGCTATAACAATGTGGTACTTTATCTGCTAGGTGAGGTAGCTTCAAACAGAAATGTTTTCTCTTTTCTTGGCCTGAAGTACATTCATGATTTTTTTTTATTAAAAAAATGAATTTGGGAAAGTTCCAAGAACAGCTGGATATGGAGGGCCTATGTGATTCCTTTGGGGCCATCGCTTGTAATAGTCAAGAAAATTTGGGAAGAGAACTATGTTTGGAGACAGGATATATAGCAGCAAAGCATATTATGCTACGATACATTAACATAGAAAGGGGTCTTCATTCAATCAGTGGGGAAGAATACATAATCTAGGAAAAGATTGATATGTTTATGGAGATGTAGGCATGATTAAAAACACATTTCATGTAAGTACATTAGAAGAACTATTTAATCTATGACCATCTAAGACAACTGAGTTCTCAATTTGGGGATATACTATTAGGTCCCCACTGTTCACTACAGAAGTCCAGAAGGCTCAGTGATTTAATACAACACAAAACAATGCCAGCAAAATCATACTGCAAAAGTCCTAGGAGAACAAAGGAGAATGTTTATCCTGTTGTTGTTTTTTTTAACCAGGGAGGAAGCTTCTAACACAGACATAAAACCTCCAAGTCATAAATTAGGAATTGAAAAGTTTACACAAAGATTAAAATACTTTCTGCAGTTTAACAAAGATCCATTTGAAAAGGTTAAAAGACAAGGAATCGATTAGGGAATAATATCTGTAATATATACAATATTCAATGGAGTGCTAGTCACAATATGTAAGATTCCCAGATAAATCCAACAATAAAGAGACAAAAAGGATACAGAGGGGCAACAGATAAAACACAGTTTTGTAGTAAATATAGATGCATCATCTCACAGTATCTAGAGACTTGCAAACAAAGAGTTACCAGTCTGTATCCATTGAACTACCAGAACTTGAACAGCCTCATGTTGATGAACATGACATTCTGGTGGAATGCGAATTGACACATGGCTAATCAAATTAAATGTGCACAAAATATAGGACCCAACAATTCTCTTCTAAAAATATAATTTAAAAACCTTTGTATGCTCAAGGCTATATGCATAAGTGTGCTCATAGCTTTAGCTAGAGCTTCTTTTTTTAAGCATGTGGGACTTGCCAGGGCTTTACACTCGTGAGGCAGATGCTTTGTCACTTCAGCTATGCCTCCAGGTCATTTCTACTTTAGTCATTTTTCAAATAAGACCAGTTTCTGCTACAATCCTTCTACTCAAGCCTATGGAATAGCTTGGTACACAGGAATAAACCATGGTGCCAAGGCTATTGATTGAGATAGGATCTTAACAACCTTTTCCCCAGGCTGGCTTCAAACTGATCTTCCAAATTTCTCTTTTCTGATATACTGAGATTGCAGATGTGAGCTACTATGCTTCACCTTCCCAGAATTTCTTATAAGAATATAAGATTATTGGAAACCTAAGAGTTCATCCTTACTAGGATTTACAAATATGGCACTGACACACATGGACTATCAATCAGCCATTAGTAAGAAAGAGATGGCTTTACATGTAGAAAGAAACTTAAGGATGATTCAAAAAGGGATAAATCCTATTTATACAAAAGTCTTTTAATGTAGACATATGTGCAGTGCTTAGAAAGTTCTGGAAGGAGCTAGGGCTGTTGGTCAATGGTAGAATACATGCACAAGGCTCCAGATTTAGTCCTTAACTTCTTCCTCCTCCTCATAAAAAGTTCTGACAGGATGTATTTCCCCCAAATTTGCAATGTTGAGGGCTGGAGCAGAACTGTGATGGATAAAGAAGTATAAGTGTTTCTGTGTATCACTTTTGTTCCTCCCTCACAACTTTACTATAGTTAACAAAACAAAAATTGTATATATTTAAGGGGTACAACATGATGTTTCATTGTAAGCATTGGGAAATAATTACACCAAGCAAATTAATGTATCTTTTACCTCATGTACTTGTTTTTGTGGTGAAAACATTTACGATGTACTGTTTTGGTAATTTTCAAGTTTATAATACGTTGTTCTGAACTCTGGTATCCCAAGGCAGGGTACATTCAACTCATTCTAGCTGAAACTATCAGCATTACCATCAAACCCTCCATCAACAGCCCCTTCTGCACTCACTCAGTGAGGCTTTTATGCTTTGTACTTCTGAACTGTTGGAAAAATTTAACAGTATACTTCTTTTAAAAAAAATTGCAGTGAAAAATAGCAACCACAACCTCACTGTCTAATTCATATAATAATAATAAAAATAATAAATAATAATGATAAGAAAACTAACCCTGCAAGGAGGAGAAAGTTCTTTTTAACATTTTTAACAAATTAGGAAGTTCAAAAGATTGTGTAAAAGGGGTTACAATTTAACATGTTTATCTAAATATCAGTGCTTTTTGATGAGAGTCACTCCTTTCACTATTCCACCCTCCCCACCGTCGTCTGTTTCTTTCTTTTTTTTAGAAATTTTTATTGTCAAACTGATGTACAGAGAGGTTACAGTTTTATACATTAGGCATTGGATACATTTCTTGTACTGTTTGTTACCTCCTCCCTCATTCCCCCTCCCCTCTCCTTCTTTCCCTCTCTCCCCATGAGTTGTTCAGTTGATTTACACCAAATGGTTTTGCAAGTATTGCTTTTGTAGTCGTTTGTCTTTTTACCCCGTGTCTCTCGATTTTGGTATTCCATTTCAGTTTCCTAGTTCTAATACCAGTATACATGGTTTCCAATGTACTCAGATAAGATACAGAGCAGACTCGGTTCACATTTCCCACTTCCTTTATCACCTAGGTACATTGAGTATTCCAGCTGTATTTGTGCTTTTTCATTTATCCACTCCTCTCATCCCCCCTCTCCCCTTTGCAATCTCATTTCAGCGTCCTGATTTGTATTTTGTTAAACTATCTGTTTTACTCCCTGGAGATTTATTCCTGCATATTCTACACAGGCAAATAATTCATGTATATATGCATAAGTCTCTTCATGTGTTTATATAAAAGGTTGTATTTAGGATCTAAGATCCACATATGAAAGAAAAACATAAATCCTTTGTCTTTCTCTGTATGGCTTATTTTCCAGGTTGAGTTTCCCTGAAAATGACATAATTGTTATTTTTCCTGATGGTGACATACAATTTCAGTGTGTGTGTATGCGTGCGTGTGTGTATGTGTGTGTGTTACATTTGTTTTGCATCCATTCATCCTTTTTGAGGCATCTGGGTTTATTCATAACTTGGTTTTGGTAAACTGTGCTATGGAAAATGTGTGTGCATCCTGGTATGCAGTCTTCCAGATAAACGCCCAAGAGTGGTATCACTGGACCCCAAGGCAGTTCTGTGTTTAGTTGTTTTGAAGGCTCTTCATACTAATTCCTGTAGTGGTTGTGCTAGTTTACATTCCCACCGAAAACTGTGATGGGCTTTTTCCCCTGAACCCCACTCATCCTCATTTGTTAATGTTCTTGCTCTTATTATTATTAATATTATTATTATTATTGGCTGGTCCTGGGGTTTGAACTCAGGGCCTGGGCCCTGTCCCCGCCTCTTTGTGCTCATGGCTAGCGCTCTACCACTTGAGCCACAGCCTCACTTCCGGCTTTTTCTGTGTATGCTGTACTGAGGAATCGAACCCAGGGCTCCATGCATGCTAGTCAAGCACTCTACCATAAATCCACATTCCCAGCCCCATGTTCATGTTCTTGATGAGGGCCTTATACTAGATTGAGATGGAATCTTGATGCTTTTTTGATTTGCACTTTGTTTATGGCCAGGGTTTTGTTGAGCACTTTGTCATGGATTTTTATTGAATATTCTTTTCCATGTGCTGACATAAGAGCTGCAACTATGAATCTTTTCCCACACAGTAGCACTTCACTTACAGTACAAAAGTTTTGCAGGTAGATAAATGGATTGAAGTTCCAATAGCAAATGACTTTGGAAGGCTCAGTTTCTCTATATGGAAAATGGGTTCCGATCTTACAGGACTGTGGGGATAATTGTGGAGGTAACCAGCCCAAGTCCGGGACTGGAATTCTGAGCAGAGTCAGCATTTGCTCACTGCTAGCTTTCCTGTTTTAGTGTCACAACAGCCCCACGATGCTGTAAGATATACTTTAACTCTGATACCCTACAGAAGGAGAATTGAGGCGCCAAAATGGTTAAATGGCTGCTACACCATCAGACAGGAACTGTGACTAGAATATGGTCGAATTACTATTATTTTGACTTATAGGGTTGTTTTTTTCTTAGAAGCTGAAAAATTGAAGGTTGCACACGTTTTCTTTAAGCACTGCCATTTCTTGGCTTACATTTCAATGCTTCTACCTGTGATAAACAACTAATATGAGATGGAAACTGGCATGGAGAGGCCAGCAACACTCTCCTCCTGTGGCTCTGCACAGTTCCCTAGGAAATGCCTGGCCTCGAATGTGGATCGTCCTGTTGTCACTGGGAACCTAGGACAAGGAGCATCCGGCCCGTGCACCACCCTGGCAGAAGAGCTCCAGCCAGCAGCTTTTCCCCTGACTTCTCTGAACCTCTCTGTCACTTTCTCTCCGCGGCAACTCTCTGAGCTTTTCCTCTGTCACCTGTCCTACTTTCCAGGCTTTCCTAGTCTACCCAGATACTTTCTGTAACAGAGATTTTCTGTGATAATTTGTAAAACAAGAACAGGTTGAGCTTTGAAGCACAATCAGAGATATACAAGAAAATATTAAAATACAAAATGCTAAGGTATTAGTGAGTCATTCTCCAAAAGGGCTCAAAATGTTTTTTTGAGTGACTTTGTTTTTCTAGAGCCTAATATAGTGCCTATTGCACATTAAATCATCCATCAATGTTTTTCTAATGAATGAAGGATTACAGTGCTTCAAATATTCTTTGTTTCCAAAGAAGAAACAATGTGATGGGTTGAGTGGAAAAGTTCAAGCGTTATCTATCAAAAATGTCTGCAGTGAACTTGAATCTAGAAAAGATGACACAGGAGATGTCTCTTGGGGGTGAGTGTAGTGGCTTACACTTGTAGACTCAGATACTTGGGAAGCAGAGATAAGGAGGACAGTGGTTCAAGGCAAGCCTGGGTGACAAAATGTTAGCAAGTTCCCATCCCAACCAATAAGCCAGTCATGTTATTCCATGCCTGTAATTTCAGCATAGCTAAGAGGATCATTTTTCATGGCTAGCACCAGGGAAAAAGCCTGAACATTTATCAGAAAAATAACCTAAAGCAAAAAGTACTGACAAAAATAAAAATCTCACTTTGGAATCTTAGTTTGAGATTTGGGGATCTATTTTTGTTTTGTTTTTGTTTTGTACCATACGCTAGAATCCTTCGGTTAGGGAAAGCTAGTAGTAATTTTCCTTCCTTCTTTCCTTCCTTCCTTCCTTCCTTCCTTCCTTCCTTCCTTCCTTCCTTCCTTCCTTCCTTCCTTCTTCTTTCCTTCCTTCTTTTCCTTTCCTTTCCTTTCCTTTCCGTTCCTTCCCTTCCTCCCTCCCTCCCTCCCTCCCTCCCTCTCTCTCCCTCCCTCCCTCCCTCCCTTTCTTCCTCCCTCCCTTTCTTCCCTTCTTCCATCCTTCCTTCTTTTCATTTCTTTCCTGCATAGAAGTACAAATCTCATCACTGTCAGGACTGGTGCCTAGTGGGTAGCTTCAAGCCTGACTAGAAAGGGCAGAAAGGACCTAGAAATTTTGTAGACTGCAGGGAACTTGTGGTTCATGTCTGTAATCCTAGCTACTCGGAAGGTTGAAATCTGATTACTGCCATTTGAAGCCAGCCCCAGCAGGAAAGTCTGTGAGACTCTTATCTTCAATAAACTACTCAGAGAAAGCTGGAAGTGGTGCTACAGCTCAGGTTGTAGAACACTAGCCTTGAGCATAAAGAGTCTCAGAGACATTGCCCAGGCCCTGAGTTTAACCCCCAGGACTGGCAAAGAAAAGGAAAGAAAGGAAGAAAGAAGGAAAGACAGACAGACGGACAGAAAGAAAGAAAGAAAGAAAGAAAGAAAGAAAGAAAGAAAGAAAGAAAGAAAGAAAGAAAGAAAGAGAAGGGAGGAAGGGAGGGAGGGAGAGAGGAAGGAAGAAAGGAGGGAAGGAAGGAGGGAAGGAAGGAAGGAAGGAAGGAAGGAAGGAAGGAAGGAAGGAAGGAAGGAAGGAAGGAAGGAAGGAAGGAAGGAAGGAAGGAAGGAAGGAAGGAAGGAAGGAAGGAAGGAAGGGAAGGAAGAATAACTGTAGACTTTTTGGAGAGGTACAGGCACTAAGGCGAGTCTAAGTAAGTGAACACAATGAGCAGAGAGAATGGCAGCAACAGGTGCTAATCTGTGAGATGACCTCAGAGAACCAAGAGTCCCAAGCAGTAACTGTGGAGGTTCTGAGGTGATGTGTGGCAGGAGTAGAAGCAGGTGGCTGGGTGCAGTCACTACACTGATACTCAGGGACAAGCCTCCAGGGCTGGCGAGAGCCCAGATGGCCACAAAAATGAGAATGCAGTCCAGGGCACAGAGTCAGGATTCAGTTCAAAGGTACAAGGTCAAGGCCTTGTCACAGAAATCAGAAAGAAGACTGGAGACTCGAAAGGGAGTCTAATGTCAGAGCAGGCATATTCAAAATACCAAAGTGAGATTTAAAAATTGCTCCTACCTCCTCCAACCCCAGTATGATTCTGAAGTTGCCTATTTGAAGAAGCTTATGAAACATTATACTGAGTAATAAAACAAGCTAAAACAGAAGACATTTTTTAAAAAACAACTGGAAACATAACGAAACATAACATTCATGTTAAAAATAGTGTTCTGAGAGTTCTTTTTCTTTTCCAAATCTGTCAGGAGGAATTTTTTGGATGAAATTTAATTTAGTTTTACACTGAGAAAATTCAGAGAAGCAATAATAGTCCCTCCGCCTCCATTTTTGTTTGATGGTTGGTTTTATTGTGTAGGTGGTTATTTTCCAACTATTCCTCAATTACAAAATTACTTTTCATTGTAAGATTATTTGATCAATAATTAAATAATGCCAATGCAGATAAGAGAAAAAATGGCACATTGGCTAACAACAGTTACAAAATTATCTTTAGCACTGCCCAGTTCTTATGGGCCATTGTCTATTTTAATATTCTTCTGATGTGGACCTGACAATCCTGTTTTCAGGAAGTCCAGCTAAGTAGGGGTCTCACCAGTGCTGAGAAGAAGACAAAGAAATTCAGGGCTATTAGCCCTTGACCTTGGACAGAGGTCTAAAACTAGATCTCTGATAAAAAGATTTTGAAAGATTCAGAGCTTTTGAAAGATTATGAGCTTTCTCTTGGCTGACCCCCAAAAGCCTTCAAGGACTTGCTTTCTCAATGGAGGGAGGCAGCTTTCTTCAAGGCTATGGTCCAGAAAGCCAGCGGGGCAGCATGCAGGTTTTCTGAGGGCTTTCTATTTCCATTAAGGACCCTGCACACTTTTGAACAAAGGATGGGAGGGGGTATCTTCCGTGAGGAGTTGCGGTGAGTTTTTGTGCCAATTGAAGACTATGAATTAATGCTTTTCTGATATTCCTAAAATTAAAACCCCATGAACTAACCATTTTAGAGTATTAAGCTTTGCTTCAAAATGCATTCTCCACAGATGAATCAAAGGGCCTAATGCATTTGCTATTTGGGAATAATAAAGCATGAAATGGGGTGTAGGACTTATATATTTACATAAGAAGAAAGAGCTGGAAAAGTTTAGGAAAAAACGACAACAGAAGTAGGTGCTACTGTGAGACTTGCTTTGAAAATGCAGGCATGCCATCTGCTCCTCAAACCACTGGTTTATGCAATGAAAGAGCACAAGGGCCTTTGGTAGCCTCAACTTCTCCCTGCCTGGGCTTCCCTAGCATGTCCTCTACATTATGCCTGGCCTCTAGGCTTTTCCCTGTACTCCTCAGAAAAACAGAAGAAAAAGTAAGGAAAAGGAGAAGCCTTTGTGTTGTCCAGATTTTCAGTGCTCATTGGGTACCTGTTACAATTAGAATACCATTCACAATGGAAAAGAAAAAAGTTAGAAATACAAATTCCAGGAACCTAGACTTTGCATTCTGTGCAAGAAAACATTGTCCAAATCACATATAAATGTATACAATGTCTTTTTGGCAAGTGTCACATGACTCTCAAGCAATTCTATTGAAGAATTATAGAGTCATACAACTTTGTAGCTCCGAGTTGTGTATCTTCTTAGGACAAGTAAGAATTTTTGTTTTTAAACAACCACAAAAAGTCAGTACAGGTAGAATCATTCTTATTTCAGTTACTCATAGCCAAAGAAATTCCCCACAGTGAGATATATGCAGTCTCTGGGCACAGAGGTTGCACCAACATAGGCTTAGCTATAGGTGACATTGAGATTTTCTTTATCAGGTCATAAGCAAGATTCAAAGCTTGTTTCTTTTTCAACTAAAATAGTTCTGGAGGTAATCAGCCCACAGTTGTTGTGGGGGGAGCCCGTGGTAATTATGGATGCCCATTTCTTTGTCCTGGTTGTGTTGCCATCCCAAGTTAGCTCATTTCTGAAAGTGGAAGTACCAGCTCCTGTCATTAACAGACAACAGGAATGAAGAGGGATGCAGGAAATGGAGGGCAAAGAAGGCTCTAGAAGCCATGAAATAGATTTTCAGTAATTTTAAAAAAGATACTGTTTAATTGCATAATTGACCTAGTTGCAAGGGAGGCTGGGATTCTTTATTCTAGGCATCTATGGGCCCCACCTGAGGCCTGGAGTTTCATTAGTCAGGAAAGAGGTGAAAGATTATCTGAGTAAATGGCCATCAGTTTGTCTGTGGGCCTGTTCTAATATCCATGTTTCCTCTTGGTTGCTTACTACTTCGCTTTTAGCTTCATTATTTCTTTTCCTGGATGCAAGTATAGAGTTCCAATTCACCAATTACACCAATTTAGTTTTACACTAAATAATGTAATTCACCAACTACATTAGGTGAAGTCTATAACAATAATATTTTTGGGGGGAAACCCACGAGATAAAAGCAGAGGTATTTTGTAACAAAAAACAAATGTGAAAAGAGCCTATCAACTTTCTCTTCCTCTTCTCTTTGTTCTCTCCATCTCCTTCTCTTCCTTCTCCTTCTTCCCTTCTTCCTTCTCCTCTTTTCCTCCTCCTCCTTTTCCTTCATCTCCCTCTTCTTCTCTCTCTCCCTCTCTCTTATCTCCTCACAGTCTTTTTCATTTTTATTTGTGTGTCCATACTGAGGCTTGAACTCAGAGCCTCCCTCACTCCCTTAGCTTTTTTGTTCAACCTCTTCATGATACCTGAATTTATGATAGCCAAAATAATATGTTGGCAAAACATGGTAAAAAATAATATAATATATACCTCAAGTAGTGTTATTGAGAACATGCTTTATTTTCTTTTTATTTAATTAATTATTTTGTTGGTCATGTGCTTGAGGTTGGGTACTGACCCTGAGCTCTTTCACTTAAGGCTAGCTCTCCACCACTTTGAGCCACAGCACCATTTCCCTACTATGGATAGGGGCCTCCAAGAGGCGTGGCAGTCACCTTGTGATTCCTTCTCATAGGATGGATGCTCCTTGGGGAACCCATAGTCACTACTGAGCCTTTGGCACCTTATCTGTGTTCCCTGCTTAGGCTGGTTTTTGTGTAAGTTTCATATGAAATCAACTTGTCTTTTACAGAAAGTATGAATCTCAGTTGATAGGATCTGAGCACTCTGGAGTTCAAAAGCTATAAATGAGCTTTGTCTTTCGTTAATTCTACTCCCCCTCCCTTTTCCCCCTGTCTTTTCCTTGGGTCAGAGGAGACCAACTTTTCAAATTTGACTATCGATGGACAAACAGAGGGACTGGGCATTTCTACTTAACTAGGGGAGAGTATGAATGTTGAGACCGTGAGGTATGGCTCTGGCTTCCGGTATTATTCCTTGCTGATTTTCTGGTTAGTTTGGGGAGAAAAAAAATATACATGGAATTGAAACTATGAGGTTAATTTCCTGCACAAAAATGTCTTATCAGTGTGAAAGCATCCAACTAGAAAGACCATTTCTCTGCTTCAGGGCAAATGTCTCTGATAATCAACTACCCCTTATCTGAAAGACACTAAGTATTTAAATATATTTTAAAAGAATTGAATGAAATAAAACTATTTCCTCTAAAATTCAAAAACTATGAATTAAGAATATGTACAGATAAAATAGAGATCAAAATCTGTGTACGTATTAGTTGTTTTAAGTTCCGATGTGCATACTATGACAACCCACTAATGTGTATGCCTCCGGTGTTTTTTGACAAAGCATAAAAAGAGAAAAGCAAAATGCTGGTTCTTTTCAACTGCTTTGGCTTTTGCAAAACTTTGGCCAGTAGGTCTGCTGCCCTGCCTTCCTGATTTTCCTATTTTAACAATTGCACTAAATTCTGGGTAAATTAATTTTCCCTTGAAGTGAAAGGTTCTTTTAATAATTCCTTGAATGTCCACATCATTGTCATTAATGGTCTTTGTTCTGTTCACTGTAGGATAACTTCTTTATATACTTGTCTTTTCAAAAGCTTTCTTCCAATGAATAGACATCATAGTGAGTCACTTGAAAAATCTTCTGTAAATATGGAGTTTTAAAAAAATATTATCAGGCATTGTCTCAAATTTTCTTTCATAATTCTGACTTGGAATTACTGAAACCTTGGTCATGAATGCTAGGTCAAATTCTATACTTGTGCTTGAAAAAGCAGTTTGATAATAAATACAAAGCTTATTATACTTAAAAAATAGTAAAGCATCGATATGAATTGCCATTCTGAAGAATTAATTTTTTAGCATCTTTTGTTACCATGCCATACTTCAAGACAGAAACTGATGATACAAGATAAAAATATGAAAAGTTAAGAGTTCAAGGAAATGTCACTTTCCCAGACCATGCTTGAGAAGAATTTTATTTTTAATTACCAAGAGGAGATTCAGAGTATAATTTTTTATATGTGTGGGCTTAATTGGGTGATACACCTGACTGAGTCAATTTCTATCTTGTTATTTAGTAGATATATGCCTTTGATTGGCTCATGTATAAATTAGGGATGACTACAGCTACTTGGAGGGCTTTTATTTCCATAAATATTACAACTCTACAAAGTGCTTAGCACAGGGTCATAAGTATATCAATATAGCTATTATCAATTGTTTTATTATTATATATTTTCCTTGTCATTATGGCACTGTATGGAATTTAAAACTAGGAAACCAAATAAATTTAGGAATGGGAATCAGGAACTTTTCTTTTTTATTCAAAGGAACTCAAAGGGCTCAAAGGTATTCTTTTCAGGAAGTGATAGCTCCTCCAGTTAGCAGAACCAGATATGGAAACAAGTTTTTTGGAAGAGATATGGGACTAAATGTTATTTGTGTCTTTTAAAAAGCAGATCAGACACTCAAAGCAGGTCAACCCATACTTTCAAATCACCATGCTGGTTGAGGGTAAATGTAACAAGATTTAAAAAATTTGTGTGTGTGTGTGTGCACGCACGCGCATGTGCTGGTCCTGGGGCTTGAACTCAGGGCCTGGGCACTATCCCTGAGCTTTTTTTTTTTTTAAACATTTTTTATTTTTATATTTATTTATTTGTTTGTTTGTTTGTTTGTTTATGTATTTATTTATTTATTTTTGGCCAGTCCTAGGCCGACTCAGGGCCTGAGCAGTCCCTGGTTTCTTTTTTTTTTTTTTTTTTTGCTCAAGGCTAGCACTCAGCCACTTGAGTCACAGTGCCACTTCTGGCCATTTTCTGTATATGTGGTGCTGGGGAATCGAACCCAGGGCTTCAAGTATACGAGGCAAGTGCTCTTTGCCACTAGGCCATATCCCCAGCCGCCCCCCCCCCCCCCCAGCTTTTTTGCTCAAGGCTAGGGCTCTTCTATTTGAGGTACAGCTTCACTTTTGTAGGGTGTTTTTTTTTTTTTTTGTTTGTTTGTTTTGTTTTTACACTGAATTGGAGATTACAAAAAAGTTCTTCTGGGTGCTGGTGGCGCATGCCTAGGCAGGAGGCTGAGATCTGAGGATCTAGGTTCGAAGCCAGCCAGGGCAGAAAAATCCTGGTAAGATTCTTATATCCAATTAACCACTCAAAAACTGGAAGTGGCTCTGTGGCTCCAGTAGTAGAGCACTAGCCTTGAGCACAAAGAGGTCCAGCCCCCAAACTGGCTGCCCCCCCAAAAAAATCTCACAGATTTTCTTGCCCAAGCTGAGGTCCTCAGATCTCAGCCTCCTGAGTAGCTAGAATTACAGGCATGAGCCCTCTTGCCTGACAATAAGATTCTTTAATGAAAGAAGTTGGTAAGTGGGAAATAGAGTCAAAATAAAGTAGCAGAATTGTTCATGTTGAAGTGGAGAATGACAAAAGCGAGTGAGCTGTACACTGCTGATTTCATTTTTGTTTTTTTTTTTTTTTTTTTTTTTTTTTTGGCCAGTCCTGGGCCTTGGACTCAGGGCCTGAGCACTGTCCCTGGCTTCTTCCCGCTCAAGGCTAGCACTCTGCCACTTGAGCCACAGCGCCGCTTCTGGCCGTTTTCTGTATATGTGGTGCTGGGGAATCGAACCTAGGGCCTCGTGTATCCGAGGCAGGCACTCTTGCCACTAGGCTATATCCCCAGCCCGCTGATTTCATTTTTGATGTGTCTCCTTATTCATAAAACAATTGTTGAGCCTCTGTGCGGTGCAAAGCACTGGATATCAGAAGACAAAAAAATACATAGACTCCCCTGTGGAGCTCAAGGTAGCACAGGAAATTGGGAGAACAACTTAGACTCCCTCAGTTTCCCCTCATACTCTTGCTTTCTAAAATATCTACATTAAGATCAGAGAATTTAAAAACACTGTGAAACTATGTTCACATTTACTTTAGAACATTTAGATACACATAAATTTACTTTCTTTAAGGACAAAGGGCAGATAAAATACTATTTGGTATTATAATTTAGTGCCGTCGTTGTCTCTGATAACTTTGAAATGCAGAGGCAGATGGAAGAGAAAAGGTGTTTTTCTTTTCAATTCATTTATCCTCCCAACCATTTATTCTTTTTTTCCCCCATATACCTACTAGAGTCACAGTGAGAATTATTTTAATTTTTAAAAGGCTCTTCTGTGGGAGAGGAAAAAAAAACCTGTCACAGTGGAAATAAATGTTGGAACAGGCAGTGCCCTCTCTGAAGGACACTGAAGTAGCTAATAGTTCTCCTAAGAGATTACCAGTGGAGTGGTCCTGCATGAAAGAAAGGTGACTTGAAAGATCATTGCTTCAGTTATTATTAATGGATTGCTATTCCCACAAAGTCATCTGGGGAATGATTCTGATTGGTTGGCTTGTACCATCAAAGGTAGTTGTTTAGCTGTGTGACTAATGCCACTGTTTTCAAGGTCTGCTCATGGTACTTCAATTAGACGGAGGTTGTGGCAGTTTGAGAAGCTTTCTTGAACTCTTCTCTGAGTTTCAGGCAAGGAAAACTTTTCCATTAACTGTGAAGTTAAAAGGGGAAAAAAAATCCTATAATGTATTTCGTAACCAGATTAGAAACCAGAACCCTGGTAGGCTTTTGTTTAGCTATTTTGCTGAAGGTGTTCAGCTAAGGCCATGCAAAGAATGAATAATTCACATTGAAAACCTTAGCATTTTACTTAAAAGCTTTATTTTCATTTTTGGAAAATGTGACAGCAAGAATTAGTACTGGCACTTCTGTTTCAATAATGGTGCTGATGTTTCAATGACAACAAATACATAATTGGACTTACATGCACATTTATGGACACAAAAATGTCATTACCTATTTTGGTGGAACATTTTATACTTACTCTATAAACAAGAAAAAAATCAGCTTAAGTTGTTTTCATCATGAAGCAATGAATCAGTGTGAGACACCCTCATAACATTCAAACGTTGAGACAAATTTCCCTTTTTTCCATCTCTGACTTTGAAAGATAAAATTATTTATTTTAAATAAGACCCTGATGAATCTTCCTAAAATAAATGATAAATCATATTTTATAATATTCCCAAAGGAGTTTTGAAGATCAGTGACATTGAAAAAGTGGGTTACCATTTGTTCATTTAGCTTTTTTGTGAGTAAAAATAAAGGCAGTTGGGGAATTAGTAAGAAATATGGTTACCAAGCCAGATTTCCTGCAACAAATAATGTTACAAGTAAATAGTTACCACCGTTTGTCTTCTAGTCTTTTGGCAGTATAGTTCATGTTCTATTTATAACTTGAATTAAATTTCTTTTAAAACTATAATGTCTTTCTAGGGCATTTTTTCCCCCCAGAAGTTGGATGAGTATAACAAATACTGGTAATCCTAAAGGTTATACATGCATGATAAACATTAATTATTGCTGTGTTCCTCTTAGATCTTAATTTCATAGATTGTAGTCTATTAATGGGGACACATGTGTATACTCTTAAAGTTAAATATATTAAATGACTAACTTTAGTTACCTTAAGACTGGTTGTTCTACTTTAGCATTTGTATAGGACACATGTGGATTTTGTGTCTTGCAGCGTTCAGGAAAGAATATGGCTGCTGTTCTCTGTTTCCTGTTCCTTTTGAAGCTTCAGTTGTTCTCTATTATTGTTTAACCATACAAACATTGTGAACTTATAGATCTCCAGTGGATTTCCCACAGATCATGTGGTATAATTTGTGTTAATATTCTGGTCAGGAGTACAAACTTCTTCTAAAGCATTCGATAGTAGACTATTGCCATTTTGACATTTGGGCTTGCTTACCTTTCCTTTCTAGTCTAACCTCTACTGATTTTTGTTTATTCTTGCCTTTTCCCTCCTATCGAATAGCACCCCAAGAAAGAAAACTTTAAACTCATATATACTATGAATCAATTATATTGTTTGAAAGATTCTGTTTCTAAAGTATGCCTGCAAAGACAGCAGGTATAAGTTTTAGATAATAAAATTGCTCTTTAGTGGTAGACATTTAGGTTTTCAAAAGCATACTGGAAAGTTTTGAGGGTTAACAGCACAGTGAGTCAAGTAAGGGTGTTGTCTAGCCCCTTGGAAAACACCCACATTCTCTTACTTTCCTTATTTATGAGATTAGTTCTGGTGGGGTATAACTGCCCTTCTCCAAGCCATCTCTCTCTCTACCTTTATGGCGAAGATCAGGGAAACCTCCTCTAAGAAGCTTTTCCTGATTAGTCTCACCATGCTTCACCCAGGCTGTGTAAACTCCAGCCTACTGTTATTAGGCTGTTGAAGAGCTCTGAGGGACGGGCTCTCCCACTTTCACAGGCCCTACCCTACATCTAGCGCATCAAAACGCACGGTATCCCATACTGGCTAGGTACAGATTCTTTCTATAAAAGTAATATGTAAGAATTTGAATGCTTTCCCATCCTAAATTATCTGGCCCTGTATTATGTTTTTGTTTTATGACTGATAATAATTATTTGGTAAGTGTACATTCTCAGAAATTCTTAAGGTGAAAATACAAGATAGAAAGATAGGTATATATTCAATGTAGTTGGTTTTAAAAGTTTTTCTCAAGGGGGAGCTAGTTGTGAGGATTGAACCTTGGGCCTTGGGTCTTGCATGGGCTAGGCAAGCATGATACCACCTAGCCCTTTAATGTAGCGAATTTTTGGAATATTTTTATTTTCTTTAAGTAGTCTTAGAAAGGAGTTGCCATTCACCAAAGCACTTTATGAATACAGTGCATATAGACCAATGTCACCCCCTTCAACATTCTCACCCATGGCTTCTACCCCACCGATTCCCTTAGTTAAGGGAAGAATATGTATTGAATTTTTTGCCATTTAACAAAGCAGTTTATGTATATAATGCATCTTGATCTGTGTCATGACTTCAACATTTTCACCCCCTTTGGGGTACATTTCTCAGTTCTGTGATATGTATATGTATATGCCTGCATTCTCCCCCTTTCCTCCTTCATTCTTCTACTACTCTCCCTTTGACCCCACCCCTTCCTCTTGCAAGTACCCATTTCCTGGTACTTTTGTTGGACTTTGACTTAGTCTTTTTAAAGGAATATACTATTTGCACTTTCTATAGAGCCTATTGCCCTTCTGTTAATTAATTTGCAACCCCTTGCTTACCACCCAATGTGCTTACTTGTAGATTTATATGCACATTCTACCTATCACAAATGAGGGAAAGTATGTGTTTCTCTGGGTTTGGCTTACTTCACTTAATATACGCTTTCCCAAGTCTTTCCATTTCCTTATGAATGGTACAATATTATTCTTTCTGATGGATGAGTAGAATTGTAATATATATATACATACATATATATATATATATTTTTTTTCTTGATCCATTCATCCATTGTGGGGCATCTGGGCGGATTCCATATCATGACTATGGTAAATAATGCTGCAATGAATGTGGTTGTGTTGGTAGCTATAATGAGGCCTTGTTTGTGGTCTGTTAGATAAATGGTCAGGAGTGGAATTACTGAGTCATAGGGAAGCTCTATGTTTAATTTTTTTTTTAAATTAACCTCCACACTGCTTTCCAGAGTGGTTGAACAAGCCTACATTCTTACCAACAGTGTAATAGAGTACCTTTTTGGGCCACATCCCCACAAGTGTTTGTTATTGCTTATTTTTGTTTTTTTCGTATTGGCCATTATAATTGGGGTGAGGTGCTATCTCAGTGCAATGTAGTGAATTTTAATGAATATTAAAATTTACAGATAATAAAGTAGGCATTAATAGAATAGTTTGAAATTTTAATCAAACACATTGATTTGTTTTAAAAGTTTTCTATTTTGTACTTTATTTTTTTAAGACCTGAAACTTACTTAAGAATGTTCATGGGCAGCTCACAATATGCACATTTTAGTGATCTCTGTTTTAAACAATATTTTGGCTGTTGGAATGCAAGATTGAAAAGACCAAGTCCCTGTCTTTACAGAGTCCAAGATGTCATGATAATACTGGTACAAATAGTATCAAAGCAGTGTGACAAATGTGATAGCAAAAATAGAACTAGGACTGTGAAGATGACTATGATGAACTCTACATGGCCAGGTTTCAGAAGAGCTGCCTTTTGAACCTGGAGGTGACTAACTTTAGCCATTCCTCTACTGAAGCATTTCTACTCAAAGTACATCAAGAGGACTGTCTTGTTGATTCTTTCATTTCAATTTTTAGCAATCAATCTTGAGCTCTTCCTGTAGAAATCTGAGATATTGACCAGGTATAATATTCAACCTCTCTTTCTATATGCCTTTCTTTTCTTTGGAGAGAGAACGATTACAAAGAGCACATGACCTAGTTACACAAAATCTTCACAGGGAGCCTTTGAGATTAGAGGTATCACAATCCCATTTCTTTAGACAAGGAAAAAAAAATACTCAAAGAACAGAATTTATTTGCCTAAAGGCAGGTAGAGAGTTAAATAACAAAGCTGGGATTAACTTTCTAGCTAATGAAGGCTAATTCCACAACCCCTAACCTCACCTCTCCATAGGTTGAGACACAGAATAGCAGCACCATCCCAAATGCATTCCTGTGCACTCGTTTTCTCATTAATTTTCTTTTGATGATAAAGTGTAAAAGGACTTTTAAAAAGGAAAAAAGAAAAAAAAAACCAACTTTCTCTATACCAAAAAAGAGGTTAAAAAGTTGTATTGGGAAAAGATAACCCACAAAAGGAAAAATACTGAACATGAAATCACCCCCCCCCCCCACCAAACACGCCTAGCTCTCCCTTAGCTTCTTTCATGAAATGATAAGCATTCCATTGGCATTGTGTACTTTTGCCAGCCTTAGCAAGAAATATTTTGCTTGATGCATATTTTTGATAAGGGAAGGTTCATCAGAATAGAAAGAACTATAATTTTTTGTATAGTTGACTGAATTTTCAGAACAGTAGTCACACAGAATGATAGAAATATTCATATTAAAACTGGCATTTTTAATTATCTAATTTTAAGATTTAGTTAGAAGTCAACAGTAGAACCTACACGAACATTGAGCTAGTGAAAGTTGGAATAGAAAAAGTTCCTTAGAGCCTTGAAGATTAGACTTCTCTATAAGTTAGGATAATTTTCTGTTAGAAGAATTCTGACTTCAGTATTGTGTAAGCTGTTTTCTTTATGCCTATCTACCCTCTGCCTAGGGGATATTCATGAAATAAGGCATAGATAATGCATTTAGTAACACTGAGCTGAATCATGCAAAACATAATTTGTATGCAATTTTGGGAAGTATAAAATAAAAGTTGTTTTAAATGTCAGAAAACAAGAACACCCATAAAAATAAAGCATTTTAATCAGAGAAAAAATTCAAAAGGAAAACAATTTACTTGTGCTGGGACCCTTAATAAGTACCCCAAAGCGTTCCAATGCTGTTACATTCTCTAATGATATTACAGTATGTGGCACATCTCATCTAATCTGTTAGTAAAATCCTAAAGTCACTTATGTCAGTCTCTAATGCAAGCCAAATGAGTCTTTCCAGTAATAAGAAGCTTCACAGAATTAGTTTTCGTTTTGCAGAAAATTGCCATTGGGGCTGGCACTTTTATCTAAAAATTTCACTCGTGCATAAGCAAAAAACTCATATATTATTTGGTTACATTCCATCAGTATGAGAAATAACATTGTGAGAATTCTATGCATGCTAATGATATATAGAAATCCACCTGCTTTCAGATAAAATGAGTTTAATTTTCTGTTGCCCACTGCCTGGTTGGCCTTTCATAAATTACTTATGCACAGCTATTATTAAAATAGAGGGAAAGCAAATTAGAAAGTCCTCCTATCTCTCCACTGGATTTAGCCAAGGCAGGGCTGTGACAGCTAGAGTCAGCGTTTTTGAAAAAATTCTGCTCTCTTGAAAAATTTTGCATCTCTATACAATTCTATACCACTGTTGTAAACGTTCTGACCTGCCTTCTTACCAAATTAACCTAAATCCTTTCTATTTTTCAACATTAATGGAATCCTCTAGAGTCCTGCTGATATATATTAAAATATATTTATTGGTTAATTTGAATTCCAGCATTTTGTACCTCATTTTCAGCACTCCTGTTATATCTGAACAGCCTGGAGCTTCAGCATTAGAAAACTTACAAATTAAGATACATAGAGTACATCTTACAATTATCAGATCAAAATAAGTTAACTTTTATTGGACTGCACAATGGCAAATTTAACTTTCTGATCAAATAGAAAACGAGGGCCATCTGTCTAAAAGAGTTAATTGGATTTCAAAGGGTGGTTTTTAGCTCTTGTAGGCAAGATCCTTACTGGTCAATGAATACTCGACCTCTTGCTTTAAGAATAGTTAAATAGTTTTTGTTGACAAAGGGTTTTGGAGCCCCAAGATCGCCATCATTTTCAGATTGGTTCTTGTGGTTTAATAATGACCTACAGTTTCTTAGGATGAATCAGGTGACTATGTCTTCAAGGGCCAAATAAACTTCAGCATTGATAAAGGTCTAGCCTTTCAATGTCATGGTGCTAAAAGAGTTACCAAACCATGATATGAAAAATCAATTCTATTGAAGCTCTTACTGAAAAAAGCCAAGTCACATTCCAAGCCATTTGATAACATGTCAATATAAACAGATTACTTCTTAAGGACAATTACATCCTGTCCAGGGAAGAGAGTCTATTATTCAATTAGTATGTCAACCTAATTATCAAAAATAAAATATCTTGTTTTGTTGTTTCTGTTAAGCTTAGTTTTCAGTGTTTTGACATAAGATTGTCCATGGCTAAACAAAATAGTTGAAAAAGCATGTTGATAGTATAGGTTATTAATACAAATATAATTACAAATGAATTTTTGTGGCATATGTGTGAAGTGTGAGTAGAAGGGATCTTGAAAAAGATTGTCTCCTCCCAGATTTTTAGTTTGTATTTTCTTTCTTTTTGGGAGAAACCCTTCAAAAATGTTACTAATGTATGCACAGAATTTTATGAATGATATTCAAAAGTAATATCAAGAAAATAAAACTGAATAGCACAATTCAAAATGAATAAAAATGTTTGTGAAAATGACCATGGTATGATACAGCAAAAGAATGTCATTTTCAGATCTGTTCATAGAAATGTTCAAATATCACCTGTTCTTGACAAATATTACTTTTTTATTTTGTTTTGTTGAGATTTTGTAGTTTGAACGCAATGTCTTCTTGTTCTACTACTTGAGCCATACCCTCAGCCCTTCCCCTGGCAAAATTTAATGACAGAATGTTTGTTTCTAAACTAATTGGATGAAAAGTATTGTTTATGTATTCAGCATTATCAATTCTAAAAAATTCAGTTAGTTACTATAATCTTAGGATGTATTAAAATGTCTTCAGACATTTACAAGTTGAAATTCATTAGTAATACAACTTTATCGTCTGTCTCAAGAAGACAGAATACAATTGCCAGGTGTTGGGGGTTCATACCTATAATCCTAGCTACTCAGGAGGTTGACATCTGAAAAGTGTAGTTAAAAGCCAGCCTATTAAGAAAGTCTGTGAGACTCTTACCAATGACCAAAAAGCTAGAATGGAGCTCTGTCACAGAGTGCCAACTATGAACAAGTCAACTAAGGAGCTACACCTAGGTCCTGAGTTCAAGCCCTAGTACCAGCATGTACATGTGAATGCGTGTACACACACACACACACACACACACACACACACACACACACACACAGACACTCCAGAATATAGAGTTTGAGAAGAATCCATTTCTTGGACCTAATTTCCTTTTCTTTTTTGTTGGTTGTGGGGTTTGAATTCTGGGTCTGGACACTGTCCCTGAGCTCTTCAGCTCAAGGCTAGTGGTCTACCACATTGAGCCACAGCGCCACTTCTGGTTTTCTGGTCGTTAATTGGAGACAGGAGTCTCCCAGACTTTCCTGCCAGGGCTGGCTTTGAACCATGATCCTCAGATCTCAGGCTCCTTAGTACCTAGGATTTCAGGGATTACAGGTGTGAGCCACCAGAGCCCAGGTTTAGACATAATTTCTTAATCCACTGTCTTCAAAATGCCATTTTGACTTTGATAGTGCTAATACAAACCAGGAAATCTCATGGAAGACCAATAACTGAAGTTTTCTTGTGTTTTCAGCCATCTGCGTGTGTAAAAGTGAGACATCCATTCCTTTAGCTAGTTTAGAAAAGTAGTGTAGTTAGCATTATACCAGATACAGCTCCCATCAGTTCTAACAGAAATGGGATAGGAAAAAACTCATGTCTAAATTAAAAATCGGAGTCAAGTTATTAGAATAATTCAAACAAAATGCTATAGTTTTGCAAACAAACCAATCATATGCCACTTCCTGTAAACTTTAGCTTCGTTTTCCTGTCAGACTGTCTGCTTTTAATTAATTAATCAGTTAATGTTTCCATTGTGACTATGTGAGTTTCCTGAGAGCAAGAAAACAGAGCCATGAAAAATTTTGAACTTGGAATCAGACAGATCTGGACTTGGAATCTGACTTTGGCGTTACTTATTTATCTTTCTTGCTAGTTACATAAGCTTGCTTGAGCTTCAGATTCTTCATTTATAAAAATACGGTAAGAACAACTGACTGATTGATATCTTGTTGGGAATATTGAAAACTATCATGTATGAAAATGACTGATATTAGCATAAAAGTGTTCATTAAACGTTAGTGGTATTTAATCAATAATAGGTGTATAAGACCATTTTTTGTTCTGTGCTTCATGTCTCATGGTTTTTGGTAGTGTTATTGAGGAGGTTTTGTTATGTGTTTTTCTTTTTTTTTTTTTAACATACTGTAGGTATGTAAACTTTTTGATTGTGATTATATTTTATTTACCTCTTACATTGTTTTGTAAGAGTGGGGAACCATTGTGCACTTAACTCCTTGAGGGATACAGCGAAGTCATTGCTTTTTCAAAAAGTTTTCTTCTCAGGTTAGGTAACTGTCAACAAATACAACCTTTTCCCCATATATTTTGACGTAACTTTCTTTTTAAACTACTCTCTCTCTCTCTCTTTCTCTCTCTCTCTTTCCCTACCTATATCTCTCCAGGACTAGGGTTTGAACTTAGAGTCATATGCCCTAGGCTTGGTGCTCTTTCACTTGGGCCACATCTCTAGCCCTGATTTTGGATGGTTAATTGGAGATGGTGTCTAGTAAACTTCTCCATCCAGATGGGCCTTGAATGTCTGTCCTCCAGATGACACCACATGATTTCGAGGGATTTAGAAACACCTGTGGCCAGATGACTGCTAAAACTCAAGAAGAGTTACTTATCTCATTTGAGGTAAATAAAATCCAACAAATGTGTTAAATGGGGGAAAGATTATCTAATGAACATGATGACCACCACGCAAATTTTACTACACTTAGCAGAGGTTCATTTAGATAAGGTCCTGTCTAAATCATTTTGAATTAATAAAACTTGATAAAGGACTGGAAAAATGGCGGGAGTGGTAAAGCACTTGACTTGCAAATGCAAGGCTTCAAGTCCAATCCATACTATCGCCCAACAAAACCTTGGAAGCAATCTTTCTCAGGTCCCTTAAAAGATGAGCAACTAGCTGTCATGGCTCATTCCTGTAATCCTTGTTACCCAGGGGGCTGAGATCTGAGGATCTTAGTTGGAAGCCAGCCTGGGTAGGAAAGTTTGTGAAACTCATATCTCTAATTAACCATTCAAATAGCTAGAAGTGGTGCTGTGGCTCAAGTGTTAAGAGTGCTAATCTTGAGTGAAAGAAACTCAGGGACCGCAGCAAGGCCCTGACTTCAAGCCCCAGGATGGGCACAAACAAACAAACAAAACAGCAAAGTTGTTTATATCTATCTCTGACATACACATAGTACATAGGTGTTCACTTATATGCACACATCTTCTTTTAAATCTGAACAAGAAATTTCTTTTAAAATTGTATTTTTATTACAGCATCTTTATGTCATTTTACAAATTGGGTTACCATTCAGCAATTCAGTTTATAGTACGTGGTGGTTGGTATCATCCCTTTCATCATTCTCCTCTATTCCTCCCAACACAATCCCTCCTCTAAATTTCCTAGTTTCATAGACTGTAAGTTGAAGATTAGGACTACATTCTTCCCCTCCCCACACCCCCTCCCGCCTTCCTCTCTATATTGTCTATTCTTCTCCCTTTGACCCCTCCCACATCTTCCATGTGCCAGTTTCCTGGCATTCACTTTGTTGGACTATGAGTGAATTTCTCTGTTGTGTTACACTATTTGAATTCTCTCCTGAAAATACCATACTTCAGTTAGTAGGTTTGTGTGCGTTCGTGTACAACATCATATGTTTTACTTGTACATTTATAAATAAGATCTAACGTCCACACCTGAGAGAAAACATGAGTCCTTTTATCTCTATGTGCTTGACTTACTTCACGTAACATATCTTTTTCCAGGTTCATTCATCTCTTTGCCAATGACGTAATATCATTCTTTCTAATTGATGAGTAAAATTTTCTTCTGTATATACCCCACATTTTTTGATCCATTCATCCGTTAGGAGCCATCTGGGCTGTTTCCATACGATAGTTATGGTAAATAGTACGGCAAGGAACATGGTTGTGCATACTATATCTTGACTTGTAGTCTTTTAGACAAATGCCGAGTGCTTTTGCTGGGTCACAAAGTATTTCTATGTTTTGGGGTTTCTTTGTGTGCGGGGTGGAGGGGAAGGGATCTCCAAACTGCTTTCCAGAGTAATTGAACAAGTTTGTATTCCCACAAACCATGTATTAGGTTCATTTTACCCAAATCCACACTAGCATCTATTGTTGTTTGTGTTCTTTTTTATTTATTTTATTGTAAAGGTGATGTACAGGGGGGTAACAGTACATAATCAGTTGCATATGTACATAAATGTACACGAGTACATTTCTTTTTGAACAGTTTCACTACCTCCCTCATTTTGTACTAGATTTCCCTCCCAATCTCCCTCCTCAACAAGTTATATAGTTCATTTTCAACATAGTGTCCAGTGAGTATCACTGCTGCATTTGTTTATCCTTTGGCCCAGCATTGCATTCTTGATTATGGCCATTCTATATGAGTTGAGAGGAAATCTTAGTGTTGTTTTGATTTCCATTGTCATTATGATCAGAGAGAGTGGGCATTACTTCATGTATCTATTGGGTAATTGACTTCTTCTTCTGAGAAATCTCTATTTAGCTTGTTTGCCCATTTATAAATGAATTGTTGATTTCTGAAGGTTTAGTTTCTTACCTCTTTGTATATTCTAGGTATTAGGCCACTGTCTGACACATAGCTGGCAAAAAGCTTTTCCCATTCTGTAGGCTATTTTTTAGTTTAACTATGTCCTTTGCCATGCAGAAACTTATTATTTGATGCAATCTCATTTGTTAATTCGCTCTGATTTGCTTAGCTCCTGGAACTTTACTCAGAAATTTCCTGCCTCTGCCAAAATTTCCTAGTATTTCTCCTATTCTTTCCTGTAGCACTTTCAAGATTTCAAGTCTTACACTGAGATATTTGATTCGGCTTAAATTGAAATTGTCCCTAGATTGGCAGAATTAATATCATAAAAATGGCAATGCTGCCTAAAGCAATCTACAAATTTAATGCAGCACCCATTAAGATAGCAACAACATTCTTCAGTGATAGAGACAAGAAGTTCCAAAATGCATATGGAACTATAAAAGGCCCCAAATTGCAAATGCAATTCTGGGCAAAAAGGATAGTGCTGGAAGTATATCAGTTCCAGACTTCGAACTTTACTATAGAACTACAATAACAAAAACAGCTCTGTATTAATACAGAGACCACAGACCAATGGAACAGGAGACCCAGAAATCAACCCACAGACCTATTGCCATCTAAAATTTGATAAGGGAGCTAGAAACATAGGATGAAGTAAAGACAGCCTCTTCAATAAAGGTTGTTGGAAAAACTGGATATCCATATGAAGAAAACTGAAACTGGATCTCTGTCACTTTGTACTAAAGTGAACGAGCAATCTTGTTGCCCTGACTACTGTTGACAACTATTTTGAGATGACAAAACAAATCAGTGTGAGGACTAAAGCTAATTTACTGAGTAGAGAAAAAGAAAACAACCCAGAGTTGACCTTGGAGCTCTGATTTCTCTATGCCCAATGCCCACTTTACTTCTGGTAGTTTCCCATTATTTCTGAGAGCATCCCAGCTGGTACATATTGTATCCTCGAAGCTAAATATACATACAGTATTAGAATACCTTAATGTTTTAGAAAGCACTAATACCAGCTTGCTGTCAATAATACTAATAAAAACAAAAGTTGCTACCACTTTGAGTTTGTTGACCATGTTTTCTGCTAGTAAAAAGCATTTGAGCAAGCAACTTCAAAATATTTTTCAGAGTTAGGCATCAGTGGCTCCTGCCTGTAATCTCAGGAGTTGAGATCTGAGGATCAAGGTCCAAAGCCAGTTTAGGCAGGAAAGTATATGAGATTTTTATCTCTAATTAATCAGCAAAAAGCAGGAGTGGAGCTGTAATAGCCTTTAGTGAAGAAGCTAAGGGACAGCTCCTGAATGCAAGCTTCAGTACCAGCACACACAACAAATTATTCATTAGAAGAAATATTGTTCATATATAATATAAAGATATAAAATATTTACTAGACCCATGAAAAAGTTGCACATTATTATAGACATAAATATTCATAAGATAGAAAAAAACTCGAGATAAAGTAAAAGGATTATTTTTTTAACAACTAAAAATAATTTTTTGCTCACTTATTTGTGGCAGGAAACCCTTTTTTTCTACTAACATTATTATCACCATCATCATCAAATGTATTTATTTAACAAAAAATATTAGGAATACTCCAATGCCAAATACTTATCACCACCAAATTGGGATAATTGTCTTTTCATAAAAGTTATATCATTTTTTGGGTTTTTTTTGCGCCAGTCCTAGGGCTTGGGACTCAGAGCCTGGCTTCTTTTTGCTCAAGGCTAGCACTGTACCTCTTGAGCCACAGCGCCACTTCCAGTTTTTTCTGTTTATGTGCTACTGAGAAATCGGAGCCAGGGCTTCATGCATGCTAGGCAAGCACTCTACCACTAAACCACTTTCCAAGCTCCAAAGGTTATATCTTTTGATGAAATATTTTATTCAAATATCTTAAAGAGATTACTAGCAAGCATTTGTAATAAGCTAACATTTTCATAACCATGCCTCTTCATCAAAGTTGAAAAATCTTTTATGACTGGTTGACCAGCTTGAGGTCCAGTACATATTAAATATTGAGCTTGCGCTTTTTTGTGATAAAAATAAATGTGTGTTCATACTAAATTGTTTTGTGCTCTCTTGAGTTGATAATGCTCATCTGGGAATCTATTGGCTAGATATCAGTTATGAGCTGCCAAAAAACAAGACACAAACACAAACACAACTTATACACAAACCTAAATAATTTTTCCCAGGATACCAGCATGAGATAACGTGACAAAACACATGATAACTTATGCTAGTTGAAATATTGATATGAATGCATAGTCCCTGTTGTTCCTAGCCAGAGGAATGATTACAAACCTTACACTCACATTCACTAGCACAAAGGAAAAGTTGTGATGTTAAAGTAGAAACTGAGGCAATACAAAATCCATAATCACTTCTTCTACTTAAAATATACAACTAGGAATTTTGCTCATGAATGGTACAAAACAAAAACCAAACAAGATAACAGGATACCAAGTATTATCTTGCATATTTCTTTTTTTCTTCTTTATTGTAAAAGTGAAGTACAGAGGGGTTACAGTTTCATATGTAAGGGAAGTACATTTCTTATCCAACTTGTTACCTCCTCCCTCATTTTCCCCCATCTCCCCTCTCCCCATCTTGCATATTTCTATATCAACTTGAAGTAGAAAAATTGAGCTGCTTTTAGATTAAAGCAAAAATATAGTTACATTCAGGTACTCTGAATTCTTGGCAAGTAAATTGTACTATATAGGCAATGTTAGACTTTTAATAAATAAACCCTTTGAATATATTACTATAATTCTCACTAGACCATCCTTCATTATGAGTTTTACCCATTTATGTAACTATGCAAACATTCACAGATCTCCAGTAGAGGACTCCCCAGAGGCTAAGACCATTTGCTATATCCTTAAAGGCTCTATACACTTGCCTGTTCTGGGTTTTTGTCTTACTTTTCGTGGTGATTCTATTTTGTCCTTTTATGCTGTCACTTGTGCTAATATACTATGGTCTACTCATAAGAAAGGTCCTTCACTCCTTGCCTTAATGTACTGTTCCAAATCAGTTTTGGCCTTGAAACAAATTAGAAACATCCATTAAGAGCTAGATTGGTTTTAATTACTGGCCTAAAATCTCTCTTCTGAGCAGAGTGTTGCAATGAATGTTTCTTTCTCAGAGCTTTCACACCTTGGCTGTGGGATTGTGGAAAGCCAGAGATGAGGCCTCTAATCAGGGGAAACTCTCCTTCAGAGTTCCCTCCTCTTGTGTTGACTTTCTATCAATGGATTCCTTCAAACCTGTTGAATGTCTAGGTTGATTATTGAGTTTTAAACTTTTATAGGGTATTTATAACGTATTTCCTTTTCTACTCAGGTTAAAAATTTTCAGAATAAGGGATTTGGAAAAATATTAAAACATTGTAAGACGTACCAAGAAAATACTCTGCGCTGAAACATGAATGATATGCTACAGAATTTTTATAAGTTCTTCATTCTAGAACTATTATTGACTACTACTAATGGACTACAATTTCTTTTTCTTTTTCTTACTTCAGCAACTCAAAGTGGTTCCCTAAATTTTGGTTGAAATAAAATAAGAGGCAAATAAATAAAATATTAAGTGAATAAAATGTGTTTGGTTTTATATCATAATAACTTTGAATTTTTTGAATACTTAACCAAAATTAGACTTGATGATGTTCCCTTGATATTGAGGCATCAGTTATAACAGATTTTTGCATGTGTGTATGTCAGTTCCAGGGGCTTGTACTGAAGGCCTCGGGACTGTCTCTGTGCTTTTTTGCTCAAGGCAAAAAAGAAAAAATTCTATCATTGGAGTCACACTTCTACTTCCAGCTTTTTGGTAGTTAATTGGAGGTAAGAGTTTCATAGACTTTCCTGAGTAGGCTGGCTTTGAACCTCAGTCTTCTGAGTGGCATGAGCCACTGGAATCCACAGTGTAACAGATTTTTCAATACTGAAATTTGTTTGCGATCTTTTCTTTGTGAAGTTACAGAAATGTATGAAATGTATTATTTTAATAGACTCCACATACTTTACTTAGCACTTAAACATAACATTTCAGAGCAATGGTGAGATGTAAATGGAGCATGCACTGTAATCATTTTAAAGATGGGTGTGTGTGCACATGTGAGTGTGTGTGTCAGTTCTAAGGCTTGAACTCAGGGTGTCAAGCTCTTGCTTGTTGAATCTCTTGAGCTATAGCTTTAAGCTTTTTGAAGGCTAATTACAAGTAAGGGTTTCACAGACTTTTCTACGTGGGATGGCTTTAAGCTATGATTGTCAGATCTCAGCCTCCTGAGATTACAGGATTAAAAGCATGCCTGGAAAGACAGAGCTCAATGAAAATGGTGGCTAAAGGACTGACCAGGTCACACTCACAGTGGTAATTGGCAGAACTGAAGGTGAGTGATGGATCTAGTCAAATGTTTTACCAGTCCATATATCAGCTTTGGGCACAGTTCATAAAACTCCTTCATGCAGAAAACACACCGATTAAATCACTGACTGATTAAAGGAGCACTTCTTCACTAAGTGAAATCAGAAGAGGCTGCCAAGGATTTCAGAATAAGGCTGAACAGGACCTAGTGTGTGATTTGGCGTTTTCCTACTGAGCCACTCATCCTGGTTTTTGTTTTTTGTTTTTTTTCCAAGCAATAGGTTCAGGAATACTCCAGACCTGGTAGTGGCAATGTTGTAGTTGCTATGTGTATATAAACTATCCATTTAACTAGGAATAAGGAGGTACCAGAAAAGGAATGGAAAGGGGAGTCAGTTCCCTACTAAACAGGCTGCAAAATGATTCAGGATTCAGTTTAGGTCTGTAGCTCTTCATCTGTGAGGACAAAGAAGACAGAAACAGTTAAAGAATTTTACCTTGCCTCTTTGGATATTGGGAAAAGTCTTTAGGATGAAATAGCACATATCAATACCTATAACACTTATAATAACCACTCCTTTGTCCCTTGAAAGCTAATTTCCTTTTTTATTTAGCACAGGGCATATTCTAGAAACTTAGTAAAGGACATGCTACAACATTAAGAATTCTATAATTAATGTTGGCCAGATTTGAATTTAAATCCTTTACTTTTCAGGGTCTAATTAAAGTCAGACATTATTGTGAATGGAATAAGACATTTTCCTGACCAACCGTATATTAATGGTTTAATTTGTAAGGATTTCATGTTAAAAGTTTAAAACATATTTGAAATAATGTGCTTTCCTTTGAAGTCAGGAGATATGCAAAATTATTTGTCTTAACATGAAAGGAAATCGCCTTTGATAAAAAGTGGTTCTACTAGAACAGATGTTATTTTTATTTCTTTACAATTCTTAGTGACTCTAAAATAGACTGTAAATATAATTAAAGACAAGTTTAGTGGTCTTTGGTGCTTGATTATTAATTTATTTCAGCTGACATTTTTAGCTGTTGAGTTATTTGGGCAACAATGTTAGTATCTGCAGGACCCTTAGCTGCAGAACTCTAATATGGCATAATTGTGTATTCAAGTGCTTAATTTCACAGTTTACTTGTACTATGAAAGACAGTTTAATATATGTATTAAAAAGCATGTAAGAAAATAACCAATGGTGCTTACAATGCACTGTAGAAAGGAAATACTGTTCATTGTCAAGCAATCTTTTTCCAGAATTGTAAATCATTAACAGCATTAATAACTTCGATGTCAATAACAACTTTACCCTTAATAATTTGGTTTGTTTACATGTATTATTTCATTGTAGCTTAATATGAAATATAGAAGCATCATCACATTTCAAACCCACATATCTATGTTCATTGAAAATATCACTGTATTAATTCATCCTCCAAAAGAAAGGCATATCAGAAATCTACAAATTATAAAATTCATACAACAGCATTTCATTAGGATGTTATCATGCATACTAATAATGTCCCCGATCAAATTTACTCTATCATTCTCTTATTCTTCCTCTCATCAAACTTAAAAAAATTACAAAAAAGCAAATCTCCAATGCTAGTTTAATTAAAGAATATTATTCAAACTTCACAGAGTGAAAAACTTTCAACACAGGTCATATTAAATGAAATAATTAGACATAAATAAAATAGCCAAAAATGTTATCAAAGGAGTTTTAGATTTTAATATACAAGATTTTTATGATCAAGCAAGCTTATGATCTGTGTCCCACTCCTTCTCTGATCTCAGAAAGAATCAAACTACTTTGCTCTCATCTCTGTTTTATCAAAATAAAAATCATAATTTCAGAAGGGAGCAAGGAGATAAAACCAAGGGCAAAGCTGATAGCCAAGTGAACTGGAAAGGAGGTTGAATTCATAAATACTTGTACTAAATACTTGTATTCTCTGGAGTTGGCTTAGCAATGTGTAACAGTAATATAATTTTCACTCAATTTTTGTCATCTTCCTGAAACAAGAGAGATGACTTATTAATTTTCAGAAGAAGGTAACTGTCATGAAGTCTTCAGCTTTCAGTCCAGTATATTGAATATATATATACATTCTTAGAAATGTGTATATATACATGTGTATATATGTGCATATATGTATACATATTCCTAGAAATGTGTATATATGTGTGTATATACATACATAGATAGATACACACATGTATATATGTATATATATATATATTCTTAGAAATGTGTCCTTTAAGATTGAATTTGGGGGGCTGGGGATATGGCCTAGTGGCAAGAGAGCTTGCCTAGTATACATGAGGCCCTGGGTTCGATTCCCCAGGACCACATATACAGAAAAAGGCCAGAAGTGGCGCTGTGGCTCAAGTGGCAGAGTGCTAGCCTTGAGCAAAAGGAAGCCAGGGACAGTGCTCAGGCCCTAAGTCCAAGGCCCAGGACTGGCCAAAAAAAAAAAAAAAAAAAAGATCGAATTTGGACAATTTACCTTTCAGTTCTCACCACCAGCAAAAAAAAAAAAAAAAAAAAAAAAAAAAAAAAAAAAATCCTGATGTTGAATCTCCTAAAACATTACTATGTTTCTTTTCAGCAGCACAGGGGTTAAGCTCCTTAACAACCTGCCTGGAACTAAAGCCATTCTCCCAAACCCCAGTAAGTTATTTAAGAGACCATAAGGCAGAACTAAATTCTCCTGTTGAACTTATCACAACTCAAAACTGTAAAGAAATCTAAAGAAGGCTGTCAAACTGCTTTATTCATGCCCTCCCACCAAGAGAAAAGATAAAAATGAGAGATTTATAAAGCAAAGTACAGTCTATGGAATATATATATATATGTATTTTTTAAACCCACCATTTTGCATTTTTGTCTTATTTGCATGAGCACAAATCGCTTTCAACTTAATGCCAGAGAAAAAGGCAACCTTCCCTGAGATGACTTGCTGGAAAGCTTCTGGTATTTGTTTGATAATGGATTTTAGTCATTGTCATGTACTTCACTCTTCATCAGCAGGAGCACTTCAGGGTAAAGAAACAGGCTTTTACCACACTGGAACAAAAGCTATATAAGGGAGAAAAAAAATCCAGAGCAGATGGAATATTATTTGCATTTGCACAAATAGTGCTTTTTAGCACAATTCATATTCCTTCCATTGTGAGCTGAAGTAAGCCAGATGTGTCTACAGCACACTGCCGTCTCAAGAATTGGCTTTTTGTTTGTCAGACTCAGAGGTCCCAACCTTAGGATATCTTCGTACTTGTATATCCATTAGTTTTATTTCAGTGACTTATCAGAAACGAAAAGAAGAAAATAGCACTAGGTATTTAAGAGCACCATTGTTTAGAGGGCCAAATTAACTACATTTTTTTTATTTTCATGACAGGATCAAATAGGTTTCAGGTATCTGAATGTCCATCTAGAGATTTCAATGATGGTGTAAAATTAAAATACAGAATGTGTGATAAATTTCATTTCTTTACAATTCACACTAAATAATATTTGGCATAGAATTTTTTCTTAAGTGTCCACTGAGCAAAGATGAGCATATGATTTGACATGTCAAGTAGCTAGGTCTGAAACAAATCTCTAAGACAAGCTCTAAATTTTATTCCATAGATCACGAAGTTGAGGTCTGGAGGTGAGAGGATTATAAGGATGGTCCAGCAGGACGTGAACTTCCTCTTCTAACCATGAATACAATCATCTAGTCATATTCCAGCATTTTCTAAAATGTCTTACTTGAGCCCCAAGCTCAAATGGGTTTAGCAATTCAGGCTCTACAACTGCTTCACAAACATTTGTGTTATATCTCTCCAAAAGCAAGAAAAAAATAATTGCCACATTTCCCAAAGTAATGACCCAGAACTTTCTTTTTCCACAATGCATATCAAGGACTTCTTGTTCCGAAGAATGTGCTTTGGGAATTGCAGTGGTGAAGTACCATCGCTTTCTGCTTTGAAAAGACAAAAGATATTCATGCAGCTCAGAAACTATAAAAGCTACAGATAAGAACCATGGTTTGGAGTCATTAACTCTCATTTCCTTCCTGGGGAGCAAGAAATGTTTCTGTCATTTTTTTTATTTCTCCCTCCTTCAACTCTGTTATACTAAAATAAATACTTGCTAAAACTAAACTAAAAAAAAAAAAAGACGTTGAATAAAGTTAGGGAAACCATGGGGCCTGAGCATAAGAAACCTTCAAATTTTGGTAAAGATAAAATGTACTTAGTTGAATTAAAAATGAGTGACATTTGTAAAGATTGCTAGAACTAATTTGATTGATTTATCATCACTCTATTTCGTTTCTTTAGTAAGTCCTTCATTTCCAGGTGACAGGATTCTCTTTATAAAATACTGTGCGGCATCTCCTTGGTTGATCATGCCAAGTAGCTGTTCTGTCATTGGCACAGTGTCTGCTCTCCTAGCATCTGGGCTAATCCAGAGACCACTGGGAAAGCCAAGGGCCTTTCTATTTTTCATTTTCCTTTAGTTTTGTTTGTTGCTGGGGATAGAACCTTGAGACTCACATATGTTAGGCATGAATGCTACCACTAAGCTATTGTATTCCCATCCCAAATGGAGAGAAATTTTCATTTATACTTGAGATACTGTTGTTCATATGTCTATTCAGTCATTCTTTGACATGGCTGAGCCCTTTATATATATATATATATATATATATATATATATATATATATATATGTATAGATAGATAGATATAGATATTTATTTATTTATATATATATAAATAGAAGCTGTGATGGAGCTTTTTATCTTCATTCATTCATTCATTCATTCATTCTCTCTCTCTTTTCTTTCTTCCTTTGCCAGCCCTGGGGCAGCCTACGTGTTGTCCCTTAGCTTTGACACGCAAGGCAGGTGCTCTACCACTTGAAATACAGCTCCTCTTCCAGCTTTTATGCTGGCTAAGTGAAGATGCATCTCATGGTTAGTCCTGCCCTGGCTGGCTTTGAGATCCTCAGGTCTCTGCCTACTGAGTAGATGGGATTATGAATGTGAGCCATCAGCACCCAGCAGTGGTACACTTCCTCTAAGTAGCTTACAGACTAAATTAGAGGAGGCCAAATGAACAAACAGACCATGACAATCAAAACATAATCAAAAGAATAAAGAATAGATCAAAGGAAAAATAAGTAGTTATGACAGAATACATTCATATCATATCCTGCCATAGCAGAAGACTTTGTGATACCATAACATATGCTGAGTGCTTGTAATCAGATTGTCTGGGAGCAGATAGGCTATGTTAGTACAGAGCTAGAGGCCTGCTGTTAGCCAAAGAGAGGAGAGGAGAGAGGAAAAACACTATAGATGGAGGGAAGTTAGTGAAGGCATGGTACCTTCTTGTGGTTCAGTTCAGAAACAGCTGCTTCTGCATGCAGAAGCACAGCATGAGAAAGGAAGTAGAAGCTATAAGGCTGGAAGGGAAGTAAAGCAGACCGGAAGATGAAGTTGTCAGATGCCCTGTTAAAAGGAATTTCTTTAGTGGGCTCTGGTGGCTCATGCCTGTCATCCTAGCTATTCAAGAGGCTAAGTTAACCTGAGGATCATGGTTGGAGGCCAGCCCGTGCAGGAAAGTGTGTGAGATTCTTAAAAACTATCTAAAGAAAGCTGGAAGTAAAGCTCTTGTTCAAGAGGTAGAGCTCTAGCCTTGAGCAAAAGCTCAGGGATAGTGCCCAGGCCCTGAGTTCAAGACACAGGATTGGCTCATGCCCACATATGCACACTCACACCCATACAGGTGTTTCCTCTGGACAGTGGATGGGGAAGCCTGTAGCTTTTGCTTCGTCAGATTTTGTCCTTCAAGTTGAACACTTTGCTTGCTACTTGAACTGAAGCGGAATGGCAGGCTGAAGGCATGTAGACATGTTCAAAGGCTGCCACATAATCCAGGAGATAGGTGGTGGTAAACTGTACTAGTATAGCAGTGTGATGTGAAGTGGGCAGATTCAAGGACTGTTAGGACAGGAATAAGAAGACTTCTTTATGATGCATGAATATATAGACTCAGAAGAGCCTCTAGCATGCAACACTGGGGCACTAACTTAGTGTTCTTTGTTTTAGGCATTTGTCTTATTGACCTGATGGGAAAAATGGAGAAATCCCTCCACTGAGATTTGAAATGATACAGTTACATGATGTAGACAAATTTCTATTTTCTCTTAAAAAAAAATTGAGGTTCGAAGGAAAATTCTTTTTATCTGTTTGTATTGAGAAATAAGAATTTTGAACCTTCCTAACTTTTTATTTATAAATAAAACATTATAATTTAGCAAATGTTCACAATTTCAAAAGATGAAAAGAAATAAAAAAATTCTCTACGTAAAGAGAGGTACTTGTAGTTATTTTAATTCTTATTGCCTGAATTCAGAAAATCAGGTAGGTCTGTATTGCATGAATATTTGTGTTTTCTTTTGATAGTTTTATGCATTCATTTTATAATATTGCTTCCAGATTGCATGCATAGTTGTGCTCCAATTTTTCTACTTACTTTAGGTTATATACATTATCCTACACCCTAATATAAACTTTAACAATGACTGCACTAAGCAGACAATGCCATGCTGAAGCATAATTTGTTGAGCTCTTTCTTTCTCTAATGAAGAACATTTAAGTTATGTCTGCTTTTTACCATAATAAATACTGTTATAGTGAATATACTTTCATGCAATATAAGCCTTTCGCAGTTTTTCTCCTTAGAATAAATCTACTTATAGAAAGGTAGATTCACATGAGGGACAAGGTAACAAACAGTACAAGAAATGTATCCAATGCCTAACATATGAAACTGTAACCTCTCTGTACATCAGTTTGATAATAAAAATTTGAAAAAAAAATAAAGGTAGATTCACTAAATCAAAATATTTACATCTTTAGGCCTTAACAGATAATGCCAAATTGACTATTCATCAATATCTTGAGCCTTTCTTCTTTTCCCAAATACATGTTTAAGAGTTGTTAAAAAACCAGAAGCCTTTCAGGAAGTGTTCTTAATTCAAGGATATACTTGAGGTATTTTGGAAAAGGAAAATGTGACCATTGCTTTGTCAGCCATTTTGAATGAGGTGGGAGATGTATCATGACCAACGACTGCTTAGTGTCTCATTATACCAACTTTACATACAGCACCTGCCATAAAACAACCAAGTGGGGATGGGTAATGGGACCTGATAAGAGAGGAAATCCATTGTTCTGTGATTTATTCAGTAGAGAACAAAGAAGGACAAGTATGACCACAAATTTTGGCTCTTTAACCACTCATGTGTTATGTCAATACAGATTTCTTGAGTGATTGTCAGGTACCATATACTTAGAGAACAGAGATACAGTCATGAGTGACACAGGAAGTCTGGTTAGTTGAAACAGACCTATAAGCAAACAATGTGCATCACTAGTCCCTGTTCCAAAAGCTTTATACTTCTCTCTTTTATTTAAAACATTCTAGTGAGGGAGCTATTACAGATCCCCTTTCTCATGGAAGAAAACTATAGCTCAACAGAGGTAACTTGCCACATCACCAGTGGATTATTGAAGAGAAATTTATCCTAGGTCTGTATGAAGTTTGAGCTTTGAGCACTTGTCCCAGTTCTTTGGAATAAAAATATTTTAAAAGACATATGTGTGGCAGACCAAATTCAGAGCCATGTGTATGCTAGAAAGTGCTCTATCACTGAAGTGTGCTCCAAGGACTTAAAATATTTGTATATTGAGCTGTCCATAGTGAGGAATTTTGCTATGACATTTCCATATATGCATACAATGTACTTATTTTGAGGCAGGGTCTGTTAGAAAATCTAGGCTAATCTTCAATTATACATGGCTTTTTTTTATTAAACCTCAGGGGCCAGACAAATGTTAACATGTCCATTTCTACAAAAAGATATAATATAGAGAAAAAAAGGAAAACAAAATTGGAAGAGTGAATAAAGCATCATAGAGATATTATGACTATGTGGTAATGGCTGATGTTTTAGAATAGAGATGATCCACCTCCCACCATCTTCTCACTTTGAAGTAAGTAACTGTCTGTAAATAATCTCATCCACATTAGAGGCTGTAAATACTGGTATAGATATATGTCTTGTCTATATATCTACTGTGATCTTCCTACAGCCAAACTGTATTCATAACCCTCTCCTGAACTGGCTCCCTTTGATTTTCAATAAGCACTTGAAGTTGAACATGAATTTTATTTTTTAGTCAACTTTTCCTCTTACCAGCAAGTGCTGGTTTAACTTGACTTCGGAATCATCTTTGATGGCTTACTGCTACTCAACATTTAAAACACTTTTTAAAAAAATCACTGGAAAAAAGTGAAAGGCTGGAATCAAACCTACCAAGCAAATGGCCCCCATAAGCAGGCTGGAGTTGCAATCCTAGTATCAGACAAAATTGACTTCAAATTAAAAAAGGTCAGAAGAGACAAAGAAGGTTACTACATTCTAATAAAGGGATCTCTCCTACAGGAAGATATAACCATTCTAAATATCTACACACCAAATGCAGGAGCACCCAACTTCATCAAACAAACACTACTGACTCTAAAAACACTCATAGACCCAAACACATTGATAGTTGGGGACTTTAACACTCCACTGTCACCTCTGGACAGATCAACATGCCAAAAACTGAACAAAGAAACTTCAGAACTAAACAACTGCATAGACCAACTAGACTTAACTGACATCTACAGAATATTCCACCCAGCAACAACAGAATATACATTCTTCTCAGCAGCACATGGAACATTCTCCAAAATAGATCACATCTTAGAGTACAAAGAAAATCTGTACAAATTCAGAAGTATCAAAACCATTCCTTGCATTATCTCAGACCACAATGGAATAAAATTAGAACGCAACTCGAACAGCTACAGCAGAAAATCCTACAATACATGGAGACTAAACAACACACTGCTGAACCATCAGTGGGTCATTGAAGAAATTAAAACGGAAATTCAAATGTTTATGGAATTCAACCAAGATGAGGACACAAAGTACCAGCTCCTTTGGGACACAGCAAAGGCAGTACTCAGAGGAAAATTTATATCTCTGAGTGCATACACCAACAAACTGGAGAAACAGCAACTCAATAATTTAAGGAAGCACCTTAATTTCCTTGAAAGAGAACAACAAGCCAAACCCCAAGTCAATACATGGAAGCAAATAATTAAAATCAAAACAGAATTAAATCAATTAGAGACAAAAAAAAAAAAAAACATCGAAAGAATCAACAAAACAAAGAGTTGGTTCTTTGAAAAAAATCAACAAGATAGACAGACCCCTAGCAAACCTGACCAAAAAACAAAGGCAGCACATTCAAATAAACAAGATAAGAGATGAAACAGGTAACATCACCACAGAAACAACCAGGATTCAGAACACAATAAGGGACTATTTTGCAAATCTTTATGCCAACAAATTCGAGAACTTGGAAGAAATGGACGATTTCCTAGCAAAAATTGATATCCCCAAACTCAACCATAAAGATTTAAACCTTCTAAACAGACCCATATCCAGCATTGAAATAGAAACGGCAATAAGTGATCTCTCATCCAAGAAAAGCCCAGGTCAGACGGATTCACTGCAGAATTCTACAAGGCCTTCAAAACAGAACTCACACCAACATTTCTCAAACTCTTCAATGAAATTGAAAGAGAATGTTTGGTACCAGACACATTCTATGAAGCCAGTATAACCCTCATCCCAAAACCAGGCAGGGACTCATCACAGGAAGAGAACTATAGACCGATTTCCCTGATGAACATAGATGCAAAAATTCTCAACAAAATTCTGGCCAATCAACTTCAACAGGTCATCAAAAAAATCATACACCACGATCAAACTGGATTCATCCTAGGGATGCAAAGTTGGTTCAATATACACAAGTCAATTAATGTAATCCACCACATCAACCGGAGCAAGGTAAAAACCACATGGTTATATCACTGGATGCGGAAAAAGTGTTCGATAAAATCCAGCACCCACTTATGATAAAAGCCCTGGAAAAACTGGGATTCCAGGGAACATTCCTGAATATAATCAAGGCAGTTTATCACAAACCAACAGCAAGCATAACTCTAAATGGTGAAAAACTAAAGCCATTCCCTTTAAAATCAGGAACAAGACAGGGATGTCCACTCTCTCCCCTTCTCTTCAACATAGTACTAGAATTCCTAGCCAGAGCAACTAGGCAAGAAGAAAATATAAAGGGGATCCAAATAGGAAAAGATGAAGTTAAACTTTCTCTCTTCGCAAATGACATGATCCTATACCTAAAGAACCCCATAGACTCTACCCCCAAACTACTAGAGCTGATCCAAAACTTGGGCAAAGTTGGATGGTATAAAATAAACCCTCAAAAATCAATGGCATTTCTATATGCTAATGACCTGAACGCCAAGGCTGAAATCAGGAAAGCAACTCCTTTTGCAATAGCCTCAAAAAACATAAAATACCTAGGAATAACCTTAACCAAAGAAGTGAAAGACCTCTATGATGAGAATTTTAAAAACATGGAAAATGAGGGGCTTGGGAATATGGCCTAGTGGCAAGAGTGCTTGCCTCGTGTAAATGAAGCCCTGGGTTCGATTCCCCAGCACCACATATATAGAAAATGGTCAGAAGTGGTGCGCTGTGGCTCAAGTGGCAGAGTGCTAGCCTTGAGGAAAAAGAAGCCAGGGACAGTGCTCAGGCCCTGAGTTCAAGCCCAGGACTGGCCAAAAACAAAACAAAACAAAAAAAACATGGAATATGAAATTAAGGCAGAACTAAGGAAATGGAAAAACCTCCCATGCTCCTGGATTGGGAGGATTAATATAATCAAAATGGCAATATTGCCAAAGGCTATCTACAAATTCAATGCAATATCCATTAATATCCCAACGCCATTTTTTAATGAAATAGAGGAAGCAATCTAGAAATTCATATGGAACAATAAAAGACCACGAATAGCAAAAACAATCCTAAGCAGAAAGAACAGTGCTGGAGGAATTACAACACCCAACTTCAAGCTGTATTATAAAGCTATAGTAATAAAAACAGCTTGGTATTGGCACCAAAACAGGCCTGAAGACCAATGGAACAGAATTGAAGACCCAGAAATGAACCCACAAAACTATGCCTACTTAAGCTTTGATAAAGGAGCTAAAACAATAGTCTGGAAGAAAGATAGCCTCTTTAACAAATGATGCTGGCAAAACTGGTTCAACACATGCAACAAACTAAAACTAGATCCTTATATATCACCCTGCACCAAAATCAATTCCAAATGGATCAAAGACCTCGAAAGTAAAACAGATACCCTGAAAACACTAAAGGAAGGAGTAGGAGAAACACTTGGGCTCTTTGGCACAGGATGAAACTTCCTTAACAAAGACCCAGAAGGCTACAAATCAAAGAAAGGTTGGACAAATGGGACTGCATCAAACTGCAGAGCTTCTGCAGGGCAAAGGACATAGCTCACAAGATAAACAGAAGGCCCACAGATTGGGATAAGATCTTTACCAGCCATACAACAGACAAAGGCCTTATATCTAAAATATATGCAGAACTAAAAAAATTACATTCCTCCAAAACAAAACCTCAACCAACAGCCCCCTCAACAAGTGAGCTAAAGACTTAAAAAGAGACTTCTCTGAGGAGGAAATGAGAATGGCCAAGAGACATATAAAAAAGTGCTCTACATCACTGTCCATAAAAGAAATGCAAATCAAAACAACATTGAGATTCCATCTCATCCCAGTAAGAATGTCCTATATCAAGAAAACTAACAATAACAAATGTTGGAATGGATGTGGCCAAAAGGGAACCCTACTTCATTGTTGGTGGGAATGTAAACTGGTTCAGCCACTATGGAAAGCAGTATGGAGATTCCTCAGAAGGCTAAACATAGAGCTCCCCTATGACCCAGCAGCCCCACTTTTGGGTATCTATCCAAAAGACCACAAACAAAATTACACTAAAGCCACCAGCACAACAATGTTCATCGCAGCACAATTTGTCATAGCTAGAATCTGGAACCAACCCAGATGCCCCTCAGTAGACGAATGGATCAGGAAAATGTGGTACATATACACAATGGAATTTTATGCCTCTATCAGAAAGAATGACATTGCCCCATTTGTAAGGAAATGGAAGGACTTGGAAAAAATTATACTAAGTGAAGTGAGCCAGACCCAAAGAAACATGGACTCTATTGTCTCCCTTATAGGGAATAATTAGCACAGGTTTAGGCAAGTCACAGCAGAGGATCACAAGAGCCCAATAGCTATACCCTGATGAACACATAAGATGATGCTGAGTGAAATGAACTCCATGTTATGGAAACGATTGTTATATCACTGTTGTAACTAGTTTCAACATGCTATGTGTAACTGTAGCTTCTATTACTGATGATCTTCTTGTATCCCCTTCCAGTGGTTGTACCTACACTATCTCTGTATCTTATCTGAGTATATTGGAAACTGTGTATACTGGTAAACAGTGGTATACAGGGTAAAAAAAGACAAACAACTACAAAAGCAATACTTGCAAACTGTTTGGTGTAAATGAACTGAACAACTCATGGGGGGGGGAGGGAAAAGGGGAGGGAGGAGGGGGGAATGAGGGATGAGGTAACAAACAGTACAAGAAATGTATCCAGGGCTGGGGATATGGCCTAGTGGCAAGAGTGCTTGCCTCATATATATGAGGCCCTGGGTTCAATTCCCCAGCACCACATATACAGAAAATGGCCAGAAGGGGCGCTGTGGCTCAAGTGGCAGAGTGTTAGCCTTGAGCAAAAAGAAGCCAGGGACAGTGCTCAGGCCCTGAGCCCAGGTCCCAGGACTGGCAAAAAAAAAAAAAAAAAGGAAAAAGAAAAAAAAAAAAAGAAATGTATCCAATGCCTAACATATGAAACTGTAACCTCTCTGTACATCAGTTTGATAATAAAAATTTGAAAAAAAAACAAACCCTAATCCCCTCCAAGCCCAATTAAAAAAAAATCACTGGAAATGAAAGCTTCTCTTCTTAGAATATTGGTTGAATCTTTTCCTTCATTGCCCTACTACTATTGACTTAAGGTTTTCAATCATTTTTCACATAGAACATTGCTTTCTAATGGTACAGAAGGGACATGGCATAGAAGGGGTTTAGTAGAACAACTTAGGTTTAAAGTTGAACAAAACTTCAAAATTACTAGTAGCTAACAAAACCTACAAAATTTGCTTGCTTAATTCGTGCCTTTTTCCTTTGTAAAATAAATGACGAAGTATTTACTTTCCCAGATTAATAGATAAATTTAATATGATAGTGACCATAGAGTACTCAGCACCATATCTAATATGAATGAGTGTTTAATGAATGACAAATATCTTTTAAATTAGTTAGGCCTTTTTTCCAGTCATGGGGTAAAAGACATATATAGTTCAAAGTAATTTAAATGAAAAAAAAAAAAAGAATTGCCATACTCAACCAGAGCTTTCAAACACCATTGACTCAGGACTGAAGCATTGTCAGGAGAGCTCTGCCTGTCATCTTCCTTCCACCTCCATTTTTCTTGTGTTTTAGCTTCAATTTTACACATTTTAAAATTGAGATCTCTTACAGTCTAGAATAGCTGTCTAAAGGATCCATGTATTAAGAATCAAAAAGGAACTCAGAGTGGTGCACTTGTATTGTATGCTACGTATCAACATTCACCTCAATTTGTGCTACCACAGACACTGTGATTGACATTTCTATCAGCAATCCACAAGTGGAGAAGTTCTCCTTAGGAAATGAAGGTGTTCCTAAAAAATAGCATGCTCACTGTACCTTTCCTACCCAACTCCCTGTCTCTAGTATTTCTATCCAACGATACCCCACAATATAATTGTAATTATCTTTCTAAAGAATGGAGTAGGTGTTAGCACTTTCACAGACTTAAAAATACCTTGCTATGAGAACATAGTGCCCATTCAATATAATCAGAATTATTGCAAGCCTGATAGCCCCCGGTCCCATAGCTTAGCATGCTCCTTCCCTAGGCAACACTAGGTTCATCTAGTAAGGGCAGTAAATAATCAGCCTCTTCCTTGAGATGGCACTCCTTTAGGGCAATTATGACCATGTAAGGCAACAAGATCCCCTTACAAGTGACCTCCAGGATCAAGGCAGCTGCAGGACCCCCCTGGACAGCAACTATCAATCATAGCCCAACATGGCGAAGCCCCTGGTCTGCATGTCCACTCTGAGGTCCACGCCTCCAAAACCTCCTAGGTTATATAAGTCAGCCCAGACAATAGACCACACTTCTTCTCACTTCTCCCTAGTGAGAAGGGATCTTGTCAAGCCCCTTTGCTGGCAATAAACCTTTCCTTTGTTCTTCTATACCTGGATGTCTGCGTAGTTTCTGGCAACATCTGATATATTCTAACAATGATCATGATACGACTCTCAAAGCCTTAAAAATCAGTATCTTGCTAAGAAAACATGGTGCTGACTTCTTTGTAGTACTCAAAAATCCCCATTCATCCAAGCCTAATCAGTCCTCATTCTTTCCTCCTGTCTTTCACCAATCTTATTTCCTCATTATGCACTGAGTTTTCACTCTTCTTGCCTGTACTCAAACTTTAAAAAAAGGTTTTATCATTATTATTATTATTATTATTTTCCAGTCCTGGGGCTTGAACTCAGGACCTGAGCACTGTCCCTGGCTTCTTTGTGCTCAAGGCTAGCACTCTACCACTTGAGCCACAGCGCCACTTCTGGCTTTTCTGAGTAGTTTATTGGAGATAAGAGTCTCAAAATCTTTTCTGCCTGCACTGGCTTCAAATTGCCATCCCCAAACCTCAGCCTCCTGAGTAGCTCCAATTACAGATGTGAGTCACCAGTGCCTGGCTTTTTTTTTTTTTTTTTTTTTTTTTTAATGCTAGCCTCAAACTCAGTCTTCCTACCTCAGCATCTCGAGTGCTGGAATTACAAGTATCCAGGCATCTACCACCATGCCCAGATTCAAGTTCTTTCCTTTGCTTACAATAGCCATTCTCTCCAAGTCATCTTAGAGATGCTCAATTTGTGCTTTCAGACTGTAATAGCGTTTGTTAATTTCATTTTTCAGAATCCTTTTTCCTCCAAGAACCTGCTTCTTCCATGGCTATTCTCTTTTTGGAAACTTTGTCAATCATGGTAGTGCCCCAACTCTAGCCCCATGACCTGACCTTACAAGTTATTATGCATGTGACCATAGCAATTTGCCAAAGGATTAGCGAGTAACCCAAACTGGGCCAACTGGAGTCCTTCCTAGATAGAAGATAAACAAGAGAAACTCTTCCATCTGTGTCATTAATTTGGAAAAGTGTTAGCCCAAAGCTGCCAGTGGCCACATTGTTCAACATGTGAGAAAGCTCACATGCAAAGCCAACAGGCAAAGAGAATCGGATTCAAAGAGAATAATAGAGTCAGAAAACAGAGAGGGCCTCCGTGTTCTAGATCTTGCTCTGAGAGTGCCAATGGAGAGTGTTTTTGTTTTGTTTGGTTATGTTTGCCCTCAAGTCCTTTGAACAGACCCTCTATCTCTTAAAAGAAGCTTCCGGATTCAGCTTAAACATTTCTTTCTCTAAGATGCTTTTCTGGACAATACCTTGTTTATTATACCATTTACTATCTACCTTTTAGAAGTAACACCGAAGTATTTACTCATTCGCTTCCTTCTTTCCTCCCTCCTCCCTTCCTTCCATCTTTCCTTCACTCCCTCCCTTTTCATGCTACCATGTTTCTCCTCATGCTAGACCAGGACTTTGGCTTCTCTCCTACTGAGGAAAGATAATAAATACTAGAATTTTGAAAAATGCTTTTGCAATTGAATTGCCAAAAGATATTAAAAGAAGAGTACACCTTCTATTTGCCATATATTGTTTTCTCTCTGTCCCAGACCTGCATTTATGATTGGCTTGGAAATGATATAAAATATTTCACTAAAAATGTATTTTTTGGAAAAAAAACTATGCAAAAAAATTAGAAAATAGAAGCTGCACTCAAAGCATAAAAAGGGTTACATATTTAAATAATGAACTCAAGCCATTTCTGTGTCTTACCTCTAAATAGCAGGTACAAATTGGTTTATTTGCATTTTCTTGGTTAATTACACATTTTGGAATGGTCTTTCCATGTGGAAGTCATTGATAACAGGATCTAATTCCAGGGACCCAAGTGCCATTAGTTTCATTGAATTGCAACATTTTCAAAGGTTGGGAGTCAAAGCCTGGGAATTAGAACTCATGGGTCTTAATTACATCTTGGTCACAGATTGGTTGTTTTCTTGGAAGCACACAACCTAGAAAAATTCAAGTGCCTGTAAAATTAAGATGAGAATTTTTGCATCCTTCGGTATCAGTCCTTTATGTAGTTTAATGAAATATTACCCATAAATGCCTCTGAAATGCTAACATGGTGTTCATTATTTTCCTAAGACCTTCAATTGAGAGACAATTTTAGCATCATGAACAAATAGGTAAATGGCTTATGCTTTTATGACCCTCTTTTATTATAGTAATTACTGTCTGTGCTGGCCCAGTAGTGGGTAAAGTCCAGTTGTTTATAAGGAAAATGGGGGTGGGGGAAATCTGTCTTGAACTGGATTCCTACTACTTTATAGGACTGGGTACACTATTTTCTTCATGATTGTATCATACAGCAATTGCATATCTGTGACTCTGTGAGGTCTGTAGGTGTTCCTCAGCAGAATTAATTAAGATATAAAAAGAGCTATACTTTTGGTTCTGGCAGACTTTTAACTTTTACTTCGTACATTTAATAAAAACTAAATACTCATTATGAGTGTCCTGTAAAAAGTGGTGCTATACATTTTGTGGATGATTGTTGTTAACTCTCAGGGGAAACTTTGGACTTCAGAGTGTGCTTTGCTGTGTCATACTGATTCAGAAATTCAGAAGTTGTCCTTTGAGTTTTTTTCTCTCTCTCTCCCTCCCTCTCCCTTTCCCTCTCCCCCCCCCCCCTCTCTCTCTCTCTCTCTCTCTCTCTCTCTCTCTCTCTCTCTCTCTCTCTCTCTCGTGTGTGTGTGTGTGTGTGTGTGTGTGTGTGTGTGTGTGACAGAGGAAGTGAGAGAGTATAGTGAGGGCTTTAACTCTGGCCCTGGCACTGCCTTTTAGCTTTTTCACTCAAGGCTAGTGCTCTACCAACTGAGCCACAGCTTCACTTCTGGATTTTTGTTTGTTAACTGGAGATAAGAGTCACTCAGATTTGTCTGCACAGGCTAGCTTCAAACCACAACCCTCAGATCTGAGTAGTTAGGATTATAGACATAAGCCATCAGCTCAGAGAGTCTGTCTCCTGATGGTGCTGTAGGCATGCTGTGGATGGGTAGTCATTCTTAAACTGCAGATAAGATTCACTTGTGAAACTTATTAAAAGACAAATCCATTTTGAATCGATTGTATATTGGCTGTCACTTAGAAGTGTATGTGGAGGCTATCGACACTTGTTCAAGATTGAAAGAGTCTCCTGGAGACCAAAGTCGACCTTGTGCAGGTAGGTATGTGAGTAGGGAAACCCTACAAAACCTGGGTTTTTCTTATGGACACGTGTAGTGCCCCCCCCATCACTTTTCTTTTTTTCAATTATCAAAAAAAGTTTATTTATTGTTATTGTAAAGGTGCTGTAAAAAGGGGTTATGGTTACACAAGTCAGGAAATGAGTACTTTTTTTTTTTTGGACAATGTCACCCCTTCCCTCACTCTCTCCAAGTTTTTCCCCCCTCCCACCTCGATCCACAAGTTGTATAGTTCATTTCCAACATAGTATTTAGTGAGTACCACTGCTGCTTTGTTCACCCTTTGTCCCTCCTTTTCTGTGCCCCCCCTTACCCTCCCAAAGACAGATAAACAAGATGAAAGAAATGAAAACACAAAAGAGCAACAGGGGCAGAAAAAGCTCTCTTGTTTCCACTTCTTGGAGTGTTCATTTAGATAAAATATTATTTTATATGGTCAGATGTACATAGGCCACACTAAAGCTACTAGCACGACCATGTTCATTGCAGCATTGTTAAACAATACTAAGATATGGAATCAATCAGAGGCCCTTCAGTTAACAAACAGATCAAGAAAATGTGGTGTATATATACACAATGGAATCCATCAGAAAGAATGATATTGTACCACTTGTAAGGAACCGGAAAGAGTTGGAAAAAATAATATTAAGGGAAGAAAGTCAGACCCAAAGAAACATAGGTTGCATGATTTTCCTCATTTGTGGTAGCTAGTATGTGTCTATAAATCTTAAAATAAACACACTGGATGGTAAAAGGAGAAAAAAAATCACACTGGGACATGACAACTGTACAGGTTTCTAGGCATTCACACACAGTGAGGCCAAAGAGGATACTCTTAGGAAGGATCACACAGGTGCAATAGCTTTGAGCATCTGACCAAAACCACTTTTCTAGTGGCAGACATTTCTCAATTGGCTTCCATATTGGCCTGCTCTTCATGTGATACAATTGGCAGGGCCATTACTAGTTCCAACATATTCTTGTCTTTTTTTTTTTTCTGGAGCAGGTTGGAACCGAAACAGTTAGAGGTGCAGAGGAAGCACTCCGGGTAAATATGTGAAGCAGCTAACTGAAGAATCCTTTGGCAACAATCCAAAACCTTACCATAGAGGCTGCACCCAATTCAACCACTAGATAAGACAGGATAATACCTCCATGTTTCACTTGGCCAGTTCCTAATGTGCCACTCGAAAAGAAGCAAGTCTGTCAAGCTTGTGTCTGTATTATCTGATTTTCCCCACTCTGCTCCTGCCATCCCCCCATTGTGTCAGAAGTGCATTACTTGTTGGAGCAGGGAGGCTCAGCTGACAAGGAGAGTGGGTTGGGAGGATTACTATGAAGAGCAGTGAGGCTCAACTAATGTGTGAGTGGGAGAGGCATGGAGACGTTAACACAAGCTCAGTGTTGCCTCACATGACCAAATCCAGCTGAAAAGCCAATTCTGATTTGGGTATAACAGCTCTATTGGCAAGAGACAGCAAAGAGTTTCCCCAAGGCTGGTTTCTCTTGAGCTTTAGAGAAAATAGTGTTAACAGGCAGTGAATAACATTCTCTTATTGAAAAGAGGTGGGTATGTGTGGGTATGTGTGGGGCTGTATGTATCCATGTATGTGTGTGTGTGTGTGTGTGTGTGTGTGTGTTCATTCATCACTGTTCCCTATACTAGAATGAAGAGGTTGGTGAAGTCTATTTTGGAAATAGCTATAGAAGACCATAGAATAAAACTGTTTATTTTATTGATATTCATTTCTTGTCTGTATGGCACAAAATTTAACTTTATCTGTGGTTACTGGCAGTAGTCAAACAACACCACATGGATTTCTGATAAGGATTACAGTGTATGGGGCACATGGTAATTAGGGCTGTACCTATATATAGTCCCTATATATTGTATCTAAGGCACGGTTAAACAGTGGTATGTATTGACTCTAAAGTAAGAATAAGTCTATAAAAATAATTTCTTTACATTACATTGATGATAAAAAAAAAACTTGCTTTGTAAAACCTCAAGAATCAGAGGCTGGGGATATAGCCTAGTGGCAAGAGTGCCTGCCTCGGATACACAAGGCCCTAGGTTCGATTCCCCAGCACCACATATACAGAAAAACGGCCAGAAGCGGCGCTGTGGCTCAAGTGGCAGAGTGCTAGCCTTGAGCGGGAAGAAGCCAGGGACAGTGCTCAGGCCCTGAGTCCAAGGCCCAGGACAGGCCAAAAAAAAAAAAAAACCTCAAGAATCATTTCATTTTGGTACACTGGATATTGTATATATGCCTACCTGATCTAGGGAAGGGAAAGAAAAATGAGGGTGTAAGATATCACAAGAATGTATTCACTGCCTTATTATGTAACTGTACCCCCTTTGCAAAACACCTTGTCAATAAAATTTAATTAAAAAACAAAAAAAGAATCATTTCAACTATAGGCAGTCTAATGAATTTAAGCAAATCTGGTTATAGACAATGCCATTTAAAAAAAGTCAGTCCCAACGCATGAATTTAGGGCCTGGGAGCAGTCCCGGAGCTTTATTGCTCAAGGCTAGCACTCTACCACTTGAGCCATAGCTCCACTTCTAGCTTTTGGGTGGTTATTTGGAGACAAGAATTTCAGTCTTTCCTGCTCAGACTGGATTTGAACTATGATCCTCATATCTTAGCCTCTTGAGTAGTTAGGATTACAGGCATGAGCCGTAGCACCTGATTATGGATATTAGTATGATGCCATACTTTGACTTCTCCATACTTCCCCTAAATTAAATTCTTCAGGTAAGTGCTCAGTAATTTTTACTAGGACATGTATATTTAAAAATGAGCAGATTTACACTGGTAATACTATCTACTCAGGAGGTGACCTGAGGATTGCAGTTCAAAGCCAGCCCTGGTAGGAAAGCGCAAGAGAGTTTTACCTCTAGTAAACCACCCCAAAGCCAGAAGTACAGCTGTGGCTTAAGTGGTAGAGCATCAGCCCTGAGTGATAAAGCTAAGGGACAGCACCCAGGCTCTTAGTTCAATCACAAAATAAAAACAAAATACAAAAGACCACTGAAGAATAAAAAACAATAATAAAAATAGCTGTCATTTATTAAGAACTAAGCACTAAACAACCAATGTAGGTAGGACTTTACATATATTATCTCAAAATCCCTGTGTACTGAGGAGGAAAATCATGCTTCTGAAGTTTGAGGTTCTCCAGTGAGAGTAAGTGGTAGACTTGGGAATGGACCAGGCACTTAACTGTTAGAGAGTTGAATCACTAACACCTCCAGCATACCCCAGGGTTATGTCAAGAGGAGTTAAATGGTTGTCTTTTATTTTTTCTTTTATCAGTTGTGGGGTTTGAACTTGGGGCCTAGGCACTGCCCCTGAGCTCTTTTGCTCAAGGCTAGCACTCTACCACTTGAGCCACAGATCCACTTTTTGGAGTTAATTGGGTATAAGAGTCTCATGGACTTTCCTGCCTGTGCTAGCTTTAAACCATGGTCCTTGGATCCCAGGCTCCTGAGAGCTGGGCCTACTGGTGTGAGCCACTAGAGCCAGCTTAAATGGCTCCATCTAATTGATTGATCTAGGGAGAAGTTTTTCAGATTCCTATGTTAAGTGTTACTAACCAAGATCACTTAAAATCACATAAAGTCCAATAATCCTCTTTGGTTAATAGCCTGGCATCAATAGAGGATAGTCCAGGATGATTAATTTTAATTAACATTTGTTCCAACCACTCTGTACATCACCTTAACAATAGAATAAAGCAAAATTTGGGGATGCGGAGAAAGAGGAACCCTACTGCACTGCTGGTGGGACTGTAAACTAGTACAACCACTCTGGATAACAGTCTGGAGTACATCAAAAAACTTAACATAGACATACCCTATGACCCAGCCATACCACTCCTAGACATCTATTCTGAGCAACAGGATCCAGGATATGACAAGGACACCTGCACATCCATGTTTATCACTGTACACCTCACAATAGCAAGATGTGGAAACAACCCAGATGCCCTGCTACATATGAATGGATCCAAAACATGTGGTACCTACACACCATGGAATTCTACACAATGATTAGAAATGATAAAATAATGACATTCGCAGGGAAATGGACAGACAGGTCTAGAACAAATCATGTTGAGCGAGACAAGCCTAGAACATGGACAAGCCTAGATCAATGGGCATGGTCTCCGTGATATGTGTGAGTCTCAGGAATAAATAACAAAGAGACATGACAAAGAAAACAGGACCCAAGATACCAATCCAGAGGGAGACCAAAAAAAGTAAGTCTTGGGAGAAAGGCACCAAAAAGTAAAGCACAAACACAAATTCATATGTACATAAGTTAATATCCAGGCTGAAAAGAACTCCAAAGATAAGGAAGAAAAAGACTTCTTCATAGTTAGTCTTAGAGAATTTAAAGGACCCTATGCCCTTTACCTCACACAAGGTGCACACATGTGCACATCTGAAAACTGGGAGGAGGGCACAGAATGAGTGGAAAATGGGGGGGGGGATACAGTAGAGGGGGCCCAACAGCTGCAATGGACACTGATGAGAACAAACTAAGTAACTCAAGGGCTGCAGGGAGGAGAGAAGAAATGAGAGAAAAAGAAGGAACAGATTACACTTAGAAAAAGAAAAGAAATGTATGTGTATATATATCACCTGATCTGGAAAGAGCTGTTTTACAGTTACTAATCATAGAGGTCATAAGCATTGAAGACTAGATTGACAATGTACATCAAGGGTAAGATTTTGTTTTTGAAAAAGAAATGAAGAAAGCAAGGGGGTGGGGTTGAGGGGCTGGGGAGGAGGGAAGAAGGGAGAAAAATGAGGAAGGAGATAACAGGTATGACAAGAAATGTATATATTATTCAGTACCTTAAGTATGTAACTGTAACCCCTCTGTACAACATCTTGACAATAAAAAAATGAACAAAAAATCTTAAAGATCTCACTTTTGTCCAAACCAGCCTGCACTATGATCCTCTTACTTAACTTCCTGCTGTAGTGAGGATAACAGGCATGTGTTTGTTACCACATGCAATTATTGGCTGAAATAGGGTCTCAGGAACTTTTGCCCAGGCTGGCCTCAAACCTACCAACTTCTACTTTCTACGGAGTCAAGATTACAGGTGTGAGCCACTAACACCCAGCCTTACATTGCTTTTTAACTGAGTTGTTATTTTGAAATATATTCTCATCATTTTAAACATAAATACAAATGTGTTTAAGAAAAAAATCCACATCATTTAGTCATCCAGAGACTCCTGTTTATTTCCTGTTGCTTTTGCATTTGTCTAGTGCTTTTTTTCTTTCTTCTTCTGCTTTTTTTTGCTAGTCCTGGGGCTTGGACTCAGGGCCTGAGCACTGTCCCTGGCTTCTTTTTGCTCAAGGCTAGCACTCTACCTCTTGAGTCACAGTGCTACTTCTAGCTTTTTCTGTTTATGTGGTGCTGAGGAATCAAACCCAGGGCTTCATGCATGCTAAGCAAGCACTCTACTGCTAAGCCACATTCCCAGTCCCTGTCTAGTGCTTTTTTTATGTCCATATACAAAGGTCTACTTTTGAGAATAAAAAGTAAGATATAAGCTTTGCTATTATAATCGATATTCTGTGTACTATCCATAATATAAATGACATTATACTTCTTTTATAAGAAAGTGTTTATGGATTTTTTCCATAAACACATCGTATACATATACATACATGCATTTTTTCATATTTTGACTATATAAATAGAGTTATAATGAACATTTTTGTGCAGATCTACAATTATTTGTCAAGAATTAGTTCCTAGAATGAAGAACCCTGGATAGTAAGTAACAAAGGACTTGAATTCTGCAGCCACAAGTCAGCTTCACACTGGCTAAGTTGTAATTGGGCACAGATTTGCAAAGCTTCTAATTGATTTACTTTGCCTTTCTCCAAAGTGAAGAGGTTGGAGGTTGGTATCTAACTTGTAATTCAATGACTTTTTTTTCCAAAATATAATTTCCAAAACACTTAGAGCAGTGGTGATGTTTACAAGTAAAAGAATACATGATGGAATGAAGCAGATGTGTCCTTTTAAGTATTCTGATACATTTTACAAATCACCTTTCAGAAACTCATCCCATGTACAGTTTTTCTGGCTACATATCAGTGATGTTCCCATTTCCTGACCCAAGGCATAGTAGTTAAGAGTATAGGAGATCAGATCGTTCTACAATCCAAACCTGGCTCTCCACTCAGTAGCTATGTTTTCTTGGGAAGGTTATTTAACTATACTAAACTTGTTTTCTTTTCTGTAGAAAGGAGGTGCCTAAATATCTACTCCATGAGGTTGTTGAGAAACTGAGGAGAAATGACCTAAGTACTGCTTACTACAGTGCACAGTGCTGAAGTTCAATACATGCATTAGTCTGTATTTACAGTCCATATTAAAGAAAATGAAAGGATCAGAAAGTACTATGTCTACCACTGAAGCACTAAAGGAGCAGGTCAATATGACACAAGAAATTAGGTAACAGAAAAAGAAATATTTGTCTCTAGGTTGTCTTGAGACAACCTAGGTTGTCTATTTTTGTGTCTGATCAACCTGTATGGATAACTCTGGGACAAACATCCAGAACGCCTTACTGTGCCCAGGGTCTAGCATAGGTCAAGCAGTGACACGTACAATGGAATGAACAGTATGTTCAATAAATTTGTCATTATGAGTGTGGCATGGCAAAAAAATGTACAAGGAAATTAATGTGGTTGTTTACTTGAAGAGAATAATCAGTTGGCCAAGCATCAGGTACAGAATGAATACCTGCGCTCACACCAGGCACCAAAGGTTATATTAGCCACTCTGTGGGAGCAAACAAAAAGCAACAAAGACTCTAACAATGAATTTAAGCTCAGTAGATGAAATGTACTTAGGACACTTACGTAGCCAGATTGGAAAATGGGTGCTGTGCTGTCATTTTGGGCACCACTGGTTAACAGTCTATGTCATACACAGAATTCCCAGTAAGAGATGGTCTAGTAAAATACAGAACTCATCAGGAGATCACTTATACCAATGGTTGAAAAATATAAACTGCCTAACATATTCATTAAAATTTTTCTCATTTTTTAAGGACAGGCAAGACTCTTAAAGAGGAAAGTATAGAGCTATTTATTTCCACTGAAATGCAACTGTAAGAAGTGAATATAAGTGGAAACAGGAAAAATTTAAGCTGGAATGGTTGAAAACAATTATTTGCAGTGTGCATTGCAAAACACTGCAAATGATTACCAAAAGATAAGGCTGGGAAGTATTTAAAATAGGACTTCTTTTCCTCTTTGGTTTCAAATTATTTTAGTGGGTCTTAACTAAAGACAGGAGAATAGACTAGGTAGACTCTCAAGGTTTCTTTCTATGATTTGATGATTAAAAAAAAAAAAACTTGATCCTATAAAGATTGCTCTGGCTTTTCTATTGCGGCTACCCAAGGAAGAGCTGTTGCCTTGACAACAAGGGACCTTCTTAGGTTCCTCATATGCTAATAGGAAAACGGCCAATTTTCTTGTTCATAAAAGAAAACTGTTGGTTAATGTCTGTCTCTCTCCCTCTCATCATTACCATCCACCCTGCAATGAACCTGAGTAAAAGGCAGAAAACAAGAAAGGAAAGAATAACTAGCTTGTTTCTTCAGAAATCCTTCACTTAAACTTAAGAAACTTATGTGTAAAGGACTTTGGAGTAAGACGGGAGAATACGAAGACAAGAATAAATTAATGTCCAATTCAGAGAGGAAAATAATAAATACCTTAAGAGTCTTAATCTGAGGAGGTAGAATATGGGTATGAAGCAAAAAGAGTCAGTATACTCTGGAAATGCCTCTACCCAGGATAATAATATTAGGACAGGTGATCATATAACAACTTCCAGCTATCTAGGTACATGGATGCAGATACCAACCACTTTGGAATAAACTGACTTCATTGTATCCAGATACAGTTTTATGTAGGACATATGTCAATAACACTACAGACCAGAACAGAATAGTAATTCATGAGGGTCAGGAGCAACCATTACTTCCCTCGGGGCAGAGGCCAGTGAATAATCCCTGCTTTCTGCTTTGCTAGCTGAAACATAGCCACTTGTGGCCCCAGAGATAGATTGACAGATGATAATAAGTGAGTTGAGTAAATGTACCCACATATTATGTATGGAGAGCTACAGTTCACAGAATAAAAGCAGACCACCTCTCTGCAGTATTTCTTAAAGCCTTAAGTACCTGCCACAGGCCCTCACCAGGGCACGGTTGCTTTCTGCATCTAGCAGCATGGAAATGTCAAGCTGAAGCCTTCTACAAACTTTCTTTTGTATTGTGCTCGCATAGATGGTGGTGTACAGTGTCATGACAGACTCAAATTCCTTTGCATCTTTACCCTCTATAGTTTTCTGTATAATACTTACATAACATGCATGTTTTCTGTTTGCCATTTTCACTACTCATCACTACTTCCAAGGACAGTTTTTATTTCACTTATTACTATGGTTAAAAAAATTGCTTTTTTTTCTTCTTTTTTATCAGTTGTGGGGCTTGAACTTGGGACCAGGCCACTGTTGCTGCATTCTTTTGCTTAAAGCTAGTGCTCTACACTTGGAGCAGTGCCACAGTGTCACTTCTGGCTTTTACTGGTTAATTGAAGATAACAGCCTTATAGACTTTCCTGCCCAGACTGGCTCCAAACTGCTATCCTCAGCCTCCCAAGTAGCTAGGATTACAGGTGTGAGCCACCAGTGCCTGAATACTTTTGATTTTAAAAGTAACTTATGCTCATTGTCAAGAATATGAACAAAGTGAGGAGAAGAACAAAGAAGGGAATGAAAGACTGTGTTATTTTGGAGGAGCAATACTGAAAGCAAAGAGAGTTGTTGGCAATATTTCTTTAGCCCTCCATTAGGGCTGTTAGGACATATTCATAGCTGAAGCTGTTGAGGATGGTCCTTTGAGAAGCACTGACAGCATCTACAAGTATGGGCATAAGGTGGAGCACTCTTCAGGGTTATGGGGTCAGTGCAGTCTAGTTTCTTCCCATGGCTCTTATCCTGGATAAAAGTCTTACTGGATTGTGGAAGCAGGTCTCAGTTTGGTTTGTTCACAGATGCACACCTGAATCAGTGACTCCAAAGAACCTATCACACATCAGGTGCTCAATGACACGAATGAATGAATGTCTACTGAACACCTAGTGCTGGTGAGCAAAGGTAAAATGGCTGAGATGCCAGGTTAGTGAAAGTATAATGTTTGTCAGAGAAGATTGACATTAGAACATATAGGAAGAGTACCTAGCAGAGAGATAGGTGTTTGAAGTGAGAGGAAAGATAAAGAAAAGGAAAACATCAGCTGGGCTGGAATTTTCCACTTAAGAGCGAAAGAAGAGGCAGAGAAGAGGCAGAGGGCAGTTCATGAGGGCTTTTGAGGCCTGTTGTGAAGTCGTGGAGAGCCACAAGGAGTTTTTTGGGGGAGAAGGCTAATGTACTTGGATTTGAGGTGTAGTAAGATTACTTTGGCTAAGATTTCTGTGGAGATGGCATCAGTGAGATCAACTATGGAGGTCAAGAGGTGAGGCAGGGGACAGATAAGCTGTCCTCCATTTCAATTTTTCACTTTCCCCAAAGGAAAACATAGTCATGTTTTCAATGTGGTTGAGGAAATTCTGCTTATTCCAGAGATTATATCTTTTAAAACATAAGAATAAGACTCCAGCCTTAGCACATTGGAAGTCAATTGCTTTGTTATTTGTTTAACTTAATATTTTCTGTATGTGGCCAGCTATGTGTCAGGATATGACAGTGCTAATCACTACTTGATGGAGAAGATAACTGACACTGATGACAACTGAAATGCTCACAGTTTCATCACAAACAACTTCAGTTCTAGAAACATAAGACTTAAAAAGACCAATTATGACATAGTTAAGGTAATAAAAATTTGAGAGAAAGAAAAAACAGAGAATGAGAAAAAGAGACCGAGAGACAGAGACAGAGACACAGAGAGATATTGAAAGAGTTATATCAAGTTATCAGTCCTTGGATTAAGGTCTTGAGGTTTCTCCATGTTATGTAACACATATGACGAGCAGTACTCTGCCTCTTTGAATTTGTTCAAGGACTGACCAAAGACTTAATAAAGGTAGGAATGAGAAAAGTGTAAATGATAAAGCAGTCATTTGAAAGGTCACTGCTGACTTTCTGGAATTTGTACTAGAAGCTATCTTTAAAAACTACAGTTTATTAAGTAAAATTATTTTAGTAAACCTTTAGTTAGCAATTTACTTGATGAATACTACTCATAAATAACCATAACTTTCACTTTTTTGATACAATGAGCAAAATAACCTTCAAAGGACCTCTTGAAATTATAATATAGGTAACTAAAATAAAAAATAACAAAATCCAAATTTAATACAATAAACAACAGCAGTGAAAATGTTTTATTTCTAGCTTTATACAAATAGTTGATGTCACCCTTATCCTTGATAAACAATGACATTTCCAAAACATTTTCAAATAATGAGATAATAGCACAGTACATATCTTCCTGATAGAAAGACAAAAATGGGTAACTTCTGATTCTAATTATATGTTAACTTTAGTTGTGTTTAGAATTAATAAGTAGCAAAATAATTATGGGTTTTGGGGCTACATGGATTAACTTGTGTTGAGACCTACATGTGGTCCTTACTTTTTATGTTTTTGATCTTTCATGATTCATAATGAAACATTAATATGTGTGGTTAGCTTAATCGTTAATTCAACAACAAACTTCATGTTTATAAATTTTCATATGCCTAGGTTTTTAGGTATGTGTATGTGTGTATATATATATATATGTACAGACATATGTTATCTTCCTAAAAGATTGATTTACATGTTTATCTATCTATTACAATCTTAAATTTAAACTTTGGTTGCTAATTATTATCATTATTAAAGTTGCATCTTGACAGCAACTGGAAATATTTAGAAGAATAGAAAGAGCTATGATTTTACATCTGGAGTTCTTTTAGCAGAAGGACATAGTTCTATGTGAAAACCAAAGAAATAAAGATGTTAATATATTTCAGGTTGGCATTTGGTCCACAGTTATTATTTCTAGGGGGTTTTCTTCTTAAGCCAATCCCTAATGCTGTACCTAAAGATTTGGCTCAGGAGATTTGGAGTAATAATCTTCACTATACTAGCAGACCTTGATGAGATCTCTGGATTAAAAATAGAGAGAAGGAAAGAATGAAAAAAAAGACAGAAAAGAGAAAAGGTACTTGTGATATTTTACATATACAGACATGTAGCACCATCTACTGGATTCGAGTTTGTGAATAAAATCAGTAAACTATATGTCTTCATTACTAGAAGTGTGACCCTTTGAGTATCAAAACTTCTTCAAGTATTGGTTTGCTCAATTATTTTGACTTCTCTAACTCTTTTATCAATAGTATAAAGGGTCTCTTTCCCCCTTTGTCTTACACATAGAAAATCATTAGTAGTCATTCATGTATAGCAATTGATCTCTCTCTCTCTCACACACACACATACACACATACACACACACACACACACACCCCATTCTTCCCAACTTAATTACATAATAACACAGAAACATGCATCCTATTGTGTCCACTTCAATTACCCAACACATTTTCATAAGGCGGGGTTGCCATTGGTAATATGAAATTTGTCATTATGAACTCAGAATAAAAGATTTTTGAAAGTCTGTAATTAGAGACATCTTTCCTCCACTGTTATTCTGCATTAGAAAATGTTTTCTTTAAATATAGCTATGACCTCTTATTATCATTCATTAATGATAATCCACTCATTAATTCAGCAGTTTTACTCGAGATCAACAAGAACCAGCGAGAGTAATTAAAACACTGTAAAACCAATATGACATCAGAAACTGCCTAAGTTTTGGCTGTTGGGTCAATGCTCCTTTATAAAAACCTGAGTCCATCTCTTTCATCAAAACTGCACAGCAGAACAGCTAATTTAAAATGTATTTCCTCGGTAGGTAGGGAGTGCTTAATCAGTAGAAATATAATTCAAATAAATGCCTTGTAATTTGGAGCAATTGTGAAGGTTTCTTCTAATTCTGAGGTTCCATAAAATGCCCTGAATCTAGTCCTATGCAACTATATTAAGAATTACAATTAAAAAGATATGAATACATGAAAGCATTTAGCTGATTTCTGTTTAGCAAGACAAGAAAACAAAAGTTTTAATTCTTCTTAAATTATTCTTAATATTCACTAAATTATCTAGCCTTTCACTATTAAAAAGCAACAACAAAAACCTTGTTGGTATAGTTATTGCCTAATACTAGCTACTCAGGAGACTAAGATCTGAGCATTGCGGTTCAAAGCCAGCCTGCAAAAGAAAAGTCTGTGAGACTCTTATCTCAAATCAAGCAGCAAAAAGCCAGAAGTGGAGCAGTGGCTCAAGTATTAGTGCAGTAGCCTTGAGCAAAAAATGTCAGGGACAATGCCAAGGCCCAAGGTTCAAGTTTCAGGACTGGCACGAAAGACAACAAAAAAACCATTGAAGAAAAGGCTGACTGATATAACTAAATAAAATTTCCACATTTTTCCTTTTATTTCTTTGTTTATTCTCTCAAGCTATTTTTTGAGCTTTCCTGTTTTCCAGAGATCTCTTCTGTATCTGTGGCTAGGTTGTACAAACCGCATATCATTCCTACTACCACACATCTTAATATCTAGGTGTAGTGTCAGAAAAAAAAAAAAACCCCACTATTCAAGAGGATTATGGTTTAAAATGAAGAAATAAATGAGTTACTATTTTCAGAAGACATTTATATGGATAATACAAAAAAGCTACAGGTCAACTCATAATAAATGAATTAAAGATTACAAATTGTATGAAAAAAATCAATGAACAAGTGAATCTAAAAATACTAATTGTGAATGAGGTGAGAGATGGGGATGAAAAAATAAACTGAAGTTGGGTCACATAGGTCTTTGTAGAGCACTTAGAGAGTCTGGATTTAATTCTAACAAACATAAGAAACCAGTGAAGAGTTTTAACCTGGAAAGAGTTTGGCTGAAGTGTTTTATAAAGGTAAATCCTAAAATGGCACAGTTACTGAGGAAAAAATTCTGTCATGCTTTCATAAAACTAAACATATTGTTGGTCTTAGGATCAGCAGTTTTTTTCTTTAGTATTTACCTAGTACAGACTGTACTAAGTCAGGGTCAAAACTGATGTTTTCTATTAGTGTTTAGCAATTACAGATAGACACAAAAACAGTTACAGAGATGGATGAATTTGTTGGTTTATATCACACAGATATTATTTAGTTCTTCTAAATTTAGTTTATTTCTGGCCCTGGAATTCAAAATCAGTCGGCAAAATGTTTCCATACCTTTCCCTCATCTATACACAGGGGAAGGAAAAGACATAACACTCTCCTAAAATAATTATATCCAGAGTGGTTTCTAAGCCCTACTCAAATGTAAGGAACAAAGCTCCTTAGATAAATGGCTCATTCTTGGGATGAACCAAGAAAAAGATAAGATCAACCTGGAAAGTATTGCTGTGACAGAAATTAAGGAAAGGAGAGAGAGAGACAGACAGACAGACAGACAGACAGAGAGACAGACACACACAGAGAGACAGAGAGAGAGAGAGACAGAGGAATAGAGGCATATCAAAAACACATAGACACATGGGCCAATGCCAATGAAGCAACAAATTGAGCAAAAAAACAAACTAATGTCATAGTTTGTATTATAATCCAAAGTATGAAATGTACACATATATATTGATATAAATTATCTCAATAAATTGAGAAAAGAAAAATCTTCTAGATATTTTTCAAATAGTACATGAGATATTCTTCCCATAGGAAGTAAATTCAGTCTTCTTCAAGGGCAGGCTGGATAGTGAGTTGCTTCAAAGAATAGGGTATGGAAAGGGAAAAATGCTACCTTTACAGTGGAGAAACCAACACTACCTTGGCAAAAGGAGGTCAAGTTGCCAGTGGTGTTGAGAAGAGTCACACACCCCTTGTATTTTTTGATGAGAAAGACATCGCTGAGGTTTCTTTTCAAAGTTTATAACTCCAGCCCAATCATGAAACAACCATCAGACAAAGCTTAATTGACTTACAAGCACTTGAAGAGTATCTCTCTATATTGTCAGGAAGGAAAAAGAAAGGAAAATATCTGAAAACTTGTCAAAGAACAGGAAAAACTAAGGAGACATAACAACAAAGTACTAAATTGGTTCCTGGAATTGAAAAAGAACATTCCTGCCTGGCACTGCCAATGCCTGCAGTCCAAACTACTTAGGATCATGGTTCAAAGCCAAGTTGGGCAGGAAAGTCTGTACGATTCTTATCTCCAACTAATCTGCAATAAATAAATAAACAAATAAAATTATAAGGAATGAAAGAAAGAAAAAGCCGGAAATGGAGCTGTGGCTCAAGCAGTAGAACACTAGCCTTGAGCAAAAGTTCAGGGACAGCACTCAGGCCCTGAGTTCAAGCTTCAGGACTGGTACACACACACACACACACACACACACACACGCGCGCGCGCGCGCACACACACACCAACTTATAGAAGATCAGATGTAAGGAACTTCTTTACCCTCTTGAAACCACAAGAGGAGCAAGAACAAGACCCCTCTAGGGCTCACTGACTGACAAAAGGGGTTTTGATGGTGATGATGAAGCAGGCTTGCTACCAGGGAGCTTTGTGAATGAATGGCCCACAGGAGGCACTTGCTACAAATTCAAAACTGCCCAAGCTGGAGTGTGTGAGGGTGCTAAGTAAAGCTGGGAGCTGCAGGCTGCTGACTCTGCAGGGGCAGGAGGGAACTGGAGGAGCCCAAGTATCACAGGACTAGGCAGCAGCCTGGGCCAGGATGACACCAGCCCTTTCCTCCTGCAGTGTCTCTCTTGTGCCCTCTACTGATAAAGCTTGATATTGTTTATGTCTGCTGTCAGAGAACTATGACAGGAAAAACAGAACTCACAGAACGGAAAAATGGGTGAATTTGGAACTAAAATATACATCTTAGCTCCAAATAGCAGTAACAAATAACAGACTGTTCTGAAAATTTGTGAGAAGAGGAAAATGATTTAGGAAATAGTTGTCTCTGATGGCTGGGAGAGGTGGGAACAGGAAAGATAGGTAAGAAGGAAGTTTGGGTAATCATGTCTTATATCTTGAGAGATTTCAAATGATCAACTGGAAGAATTTGTCAAAACTACAGACTGGCAAATTTCTTTGAACATAAATTTTGCTCTAGGGGAAAATAGGAACAATAGTAAGCATATGAATATTTAGGAGTGAGGTGCAACGATTGTTTTCAGTTTAGTTTGAGATGCATTGAAAACTAGTATAAATGGGCTGGTGTGTGTGTGTGTGTGTGTGTGTGTGTGTGTGTGTGTGTGAGTGTGGTGGCTCAAGTGATAGAGTTCCTGTTTAGTAAGCAAGCAAGAGGCCCAAGTTAATGCCTGGCACACACAGAGACAGACAGACAGACAGACAGACACACGGAGAGAAACACAGAGAAACACACAGAGGGAGACAGAGAGAGGAAAAAGCAGGAGCAGGAGGAGCAGGAGAGGAAAAAGCAATAGTAGCAGAAGAAGGAAGAGAAAAAGGATGAGGAAGGAAAGAGTGAAGGAAGTGAATTGATGGATATAGAGATGGATGGGTGAAAACCCCACAATAGTAAAATGTCAATCTCAAAATGTTAGGTATTGAGGAGAACCTAGAGAAGGAAGTTAATAGAATAGGAAATTTGTTTAACAGAAAACTAGCAGAGAACTTCCCAAATATCCAAAAGGATAGGCCCATCCAGATACAAAAAGCTTTAGAACCCCAAACAGACAAGACCAGAATAGGACATCCCACCGACACATTGTAATCCAAACAGGATCAATAGAGACCAAGGAAGGAATCCTTAAAGCTGCCAGGAAGAAGAGAACAATCACATATAAAGGAAAACCAATCAGAATTACTCCAGATTTCTCAGCAGAGACCAGGAAAGCAAGGAGAGCCTGGAATGAGGTATGCCACAGTCTAAAGAAAAATAACCACCAACCAAGAATATGCACCCAGGGGCTGGGGATATGGCCTAGTGGCAAGAGTGCTTGCCTCGTATACATGAGGCCCTGGGTTCAATTTCCCAGCACCACAGATATAGAAAATGGCGAGAAGAGCGCTATGGCTCAAGTGGCAGAGAGCTAGCCTTGAGCAAAAGGAAGCCAGGGACAGTGCTCAGGCCCTGAGTCCAAGCCCTAGGACTGGCCAAAAAAAAAAAAAAAAAAAAAAGAATATGCACCCAGCTAAACTCTCATTCATAACCAAAGGTCAAATAAAAACCTTCCACGGCAAGGAAAAACTGAAACAATATACTCTACCAAACCAGCATTACAGAAAATCCTCAAAGATGTCCTACACATTGAAAATTAACAAGATCATGATACTGGCAGAGAAATTAACCCTAAATAGAAAACCAGGTTATTAGAGCAAGAATTGGGATCACAATGCCCTTAAAAAGATAGACATAGTGAAAGGAACAAACCTCTTGATCCTAACTCTCAATAGTAATGGACTTAACTCTCTAATTAAATGAAATAGACTGACAAGTTGGATCAAAAATCAAGATCCATCTTTCTGCTGCCTTCAAGAGATACATCTTGCCAACAAAAGCAAACATTGTGAAAGTGAAAGGCTGGAATAAAAATCTATCAAGCAAACGGCATCTATAAGCAGGCTGGAGTTACAATCTTAGTATCAGATAAAATTGACTTCAAAAAACAATAAGAAGAGATAAAGAAGGTTACTACATAGCAATAAAGGAATCTCTCCTACAGGATGATATAATACCATCCTAAACATCTATACACCAAATACTGGAGCACCCAACTTCATCAAACACTACTAACTCTAAAAAACATACATAGATCCAAACAAATTGATTGTTGGAGTCTTTAACTCACCCCACCATGGTAACCTCTGAGCAGATCAACATGCCAAAAACTGAACAAAGAAACTTCAGAACTAAACAACTGCATAGACCAACTAGACATAATAGATATTCTATAGATACAGAATATTCCACCCAGCAACACCAGAATATACATTCTTCTCAGCAGTACATAGACCATTCTCCAAAATAGATCACATTTTAGGGCACAAAGCTAATCTGTATAAATTCAGAAATATTGAAATATTTCCCTGCATTCCCTCAGACCACAATGGAATAAAATTAGAGCTCAAAAAAAAAGCCACCATAAAAAATCTTGCAATTCATGGAGACTGAACAACATATTGCTGAACTGCCAGTGGGTCATGCAAGAAATAAGAAGAGAAATTCAAATGCTTATGGAATTTAACCAAGATGAGCACACAAAATACCAGCTCCTTTGGGACACAGCAAAGGCAGTACTCAGAGGAAAATTTATAGCTCTGAGCACATACATCAACAAACTGGAGAAATCTCAATCCAATAATTTAATGAAGCACCTTAAGCTCCTTGAAAGAGAGCAACAAGCCAAACCCCAGGCCAATAGACAGAAGCAAATAATTAAAATTAAATCAGAATTAAATTTCTTAGAGTCCAAAAGGATCATAGAAAGAATAAACAAAACAAAGATTTGGTTCTTCAAAAAAATTTAAAAAATCGACAGACCCCTAGCAAATCTGACTGAAGAAGGAAGACAGCACAAACAAATACACAAAATCAGAGACGAGACTGGAAACATCACCACAGAAACAACCAGGATTCAGAATATAATAAGGGAATGTTTTGCAAACCTATATGCTAATAAATTTGATAATCTGGAAGAAATGAATTCCCAGCAAAAGTTGATATGCCAAAATTTAACCAAGAAGATTTAAATCTACTAAAGAGACTCAAATCCAGCAATGAAATAGAAACTGCAATAAGAGATTTCCCATCCAAGAAAAGCTTAGGTCCAAATGGATTCACAACAGAATTCTATAAAGCCTTCAAAACAGAACTCACACCAATATTCCTCAAACTCTTCCAGAAAATTGAAAGTTCACTACCACACACATTCTATGATGGCAGTATAACCCTTATCCCAAATCTAGACAAGGATTCATCAAAGAAAAAGGACTTTAGACCCATTTCTTTGATGAACATTGATGTAAAATTTCTCAAAACAAAATTCTAGCTAATTGGGTTCAACAAGTCATCAAAAACATACACTGTGATCAAACTGGATTCCTTGCAGGGATGCAAAGTTGGTACAATATACGCAAGTCAATTCAAGAATCACATGATTATTTCTTTAGACTCAGAAAAAGCATTTGATAAAATACAGTACCCATTTATGATGAAAGCTTTGGAGAAACTAGGATTCCAGAAAACATTCTGAATATAATAAAGGCTGTCTATGACAAACCTAGAGCAAGCATTATACTTAATGGCAAAAAGCTAAAGCCATTCCCTTTAAAATCAGGAGAAAGACAAGGATGTCCACTTTTTCCTTTCCTCTTCAACATAGTACTAGAATTTCTAGCCAGAGCAACAAGGCCAGAGGTAGACATAAAGAAGATCCAAATAAGAAAAGACAAAGTTAAACTCTCTCTCATTGCACATGACATGATCTTGTATTTAGACTGTACTCCCAAGTTCCTTGAGCTGATCCAAAACTTTGGCAAAGAAGCAGGATATAAAATAAATCTACAAAAATCAGGGGCTATGGGAAGGGCATATGGCCTAGTGGTAGAATGCTTGCCTTGCATACATGAAGCCCTGGGTTCAATTCCTCAGCACCACATATACACAAAAAGGCCAGAAGTGGTGCTGTGGCTCAAGTGGCAGAGTGCTAGCCTTGAGCAAAAAGAAGCCAGCGACAGTGCTCAGGCCTTGTGTCCAAGTCCCAGGACTGGCAAACAAAAACAAAACAAATAAAAATCAATGGCTTTTCTATATGCCAACAATGCAAAGAGTGAGGTTGAATTCAGGAAACCAACACCTTTTGCAATAGCTTCAAAAAGCATAAAATAATTAGGAAGAGTCTTAATCAAAGAAGTGAAAGACCTCTATGATGAGAGCTTTAAAAATTTGAAAAAGGAAATTAAAGCAGAACTAAGGAAATGGAAAAACCTCCCATGTTCCTGGATTGGGAGGATTAGCATTGTGAAAATGGCAATATTGTCAAAGGCTATCTACAAATTCAATGCAATACTCATCAATATCTAAACACCAGCAATCCAGAAATTCATATGGAACAATAAAATACCTAGAATAGCCAAATAATCCTAAGCAGAAAGAACAGTGTTGGAGGAATTTCAGTACCAAACTGCAAGCTGTATTACAAAGCTATAGTAATAAAAACAGCTTGGTATTGGCACAACAGGCCTGAGGACCAATGGAACAGAATTGAAGACCCAGAAATGAACCCACAGAACTATGGCTACTTAATCTTTGATAAAGGAAATAAAAAAAATAGGATGGAAGAAGACAGCCTCTTCAACAAATGGTGCTGGCAAAACTGGTTTCAACACCTGTAACAAACTGAAACTAGATCCGTATATATCACCCCCACCAAAATCAATTCAAAATGAATGAAAGACCTCGAGGTAAAATCAGATACTCTGAAAACACTACAAGAATTAATAGGAGAAACACTTGAGCTCCTTGGCACAAGATAAAACTTTCTTAGTAAGGGCCCAGAAACACCACAAATCAAAGAAAGGATGGACAAATGGGATTGCATCAAACTACAAAGCTTCTTCATGGCAAAGGACATAGCTTGCAAGGTAAATAGAAAGCCCAAAGATTGGGAGAAAATCTTTACCAACCATACAAAAGACAAAGGACTCATATCTAAAATATATGCAGAGCTCAAAAAATTAAATTCCTCCAAAACAAATGCTGAAAGAACCAACTGCCCCCTCAACAAATGGACTAAAGACCTAGAAAGAGACTTCTCTGAAGAGGAAATGAGAATGGCTAAGAGACACATGAAGAAGTGCTCTACATCACTGGCCATAAAAGAAATGCAAATCAAAACAATACTGAGATTCCACCTAACCCCAGTAAGAAGATCCATTATCAGGAAAATGAATAATAACAAATGTTGGAGTGGATGTGGCCAAAAGGGCACTCTACTGTTGTTGGTGGTATAAACTTGTTCAGCCACTCTGGAAAGCAATATGGAGGTTCCTCAAAAGGCTAAACATAGAGCTTCCCTATGACCCAGCAGCTCCAATTTTGGGCGTCTACCCAAAAGACTACAAGCAAGACCACACTAAAGCCACCAGCACACCTATGTTCATCAAAGCATAATTTGTCATTGCTAAAATATGGAACCACCTCAGATGTCCCTCAGTAGATGAGTGGATCAAGAAAGTGTGGTACATATACACAATGGAATTTTATGCCTCTATCAGAAAGAATGACATTGCCCCCAATGGGAAATGGAAGGACTCAGAAAAAATTCATACTAAGTGAAGTGAGCCAGACCCAAAGAAACACACTGTATGGGTTTCCCTCATTGGTAATAATTAGTACATGTCTAGGATAGTCCTAGAAGATCACATTAGCTCAATAGCTATGTCCATATGAACACATAGATGGTGCAAAGTGAAATGAACTCCAAGTTATGTAAACAAGTGGTATGTCATTGTTGTTATTTTCAACATGCCATGTGAAATTTTTCCTTTTTTCTTTTGAATTTCTTTCCCGTGGCTTTACCCTGGATATCACTGTAACTGATTTTAGTACTCTGGATATTGTATATTCATGTATTGGAACTAGGGAAGGGAAAGGGAATAGAGACAAAGGATAAAAAGACAAACTAATGCAACAGCAGTACTTAGAAAATGATATGGTGTAAACCAACCATACAACTCATGGGGGTGGGGATGAGGAGGGGAAGGCGGGGGAAAATGCGGTAACAAGTTGGATAAGGAATGTACTCAATGCTTTACGTATGAAACTATAAACCCTCTGTACTTCACTTTGATAATAAAGAAATGAAAAAATAAAAGATACATCACAATTTTCTAAGTAATAAAATGTGTAAATAAGTATATCCTAGAACTGATGAAATAGTGTGTTACAAGATTAAAACATTAAAAGATTAAAACATTGGGGAAAATCAAAATTGATAATTTTAGTTTTAAATCTCCATTGAATTATGAAGCTGGATCAAAATGGCAACAGGGCCATATTGTTAAGTGAAAAATAAATTTCAAAAGAATATTTATCGTAATATGATTCTACTTCTTTTTTGTCTATTGTAGGGCTTGAACTCTGGGTTTGGGTGCTGTCCTTGAGCTCTTCAGCTTAAGGCTAGTGCTCTACCACTTTGAGCCACAGCACCACTTTTCTGGTGATTAATTGGAGATAAGAATCTTTGGACTTCCTTCCTGGGCTGGCTTTGAACCATAATCCTCAGATCTTAGCCTCTGGAGTAGCTAGGATTACAGGTGTGAGCCACCAGCAGCTGGCTATGATTCTATTTTTTAATGGGACAAAATTCATATGATAATATTTACAGCTTCATTTTGAAGGGGCATATCCAGTTGTAATCTTGTGGGAATAAGACTTGCATGCAAGTAGATGCTTTTTTTCCTTTTATTTTGTACATGCAGGTAGTTTTCTATTTCTTAAAAAGATACTAATATTTTTGGAAAACATTCTCTTTCAATTAAGCCTGAACAATCTGATTTGGGAAAAGTTAGATTCATAGAAGCAAGAAAATAAACTAGTCCATGTATGTTGAGATCGGAGTATTTCAGGTTTGGCAATAAGGTTCATAGACCTGGTCTTATTTTTTAATTTACATTGGAATAAATTCATGTAAAGTTATGATCTAGAGCTCACAGAATTGTGACAAGATGGTAATGTAGGGTGTATGAATTAGTTGTTAAAGCCACAGATCAATATCATTGTAAATGTGAACTGTAGAAGTTAGAGAAAGTATGGACATTTCAGCTGGCAGTCTTACATAATTGTCATCTGTAAACTGAGGAAATAGAATCCTTGAGATGTGGGACATGAGATTCTTGGCAGGGTTTCAGCTACAAGATGGATTCTGTGAAGCAAGGGGAAGGGACACACCTGCATAGCGTCGTGCAGTGCTAATCCTGAGACTGGGAGGTCACTGATGGACATGGGTTCTGGCAATTCACATTATTACCTGGGGATAGACATTTGTAAGGTAATGTTTAAGATTACATGGGAAGTCCTACACCAGGAACTTTAAAAAGCATTTCTACAACTAATCTTTTACTTATAAGTAACCATGTACTATCAATGTAAGCTAATTATTAATCTCTTCATTGTTAGGAATTACTAAACCATGATAAGTATTGATCATCTGAAAGGCATTTGGACTTTCAAATTCCAGTACTGCATGCAGGTCAAAATTCCCTAAAAGTTGAGTATTCTTCTGCAACCAACTTGGGGATTTAGGTACTATAGAAGTGAGGCATTCTTGGTTAATTCTAGCCTCTTTATTTAAAAATTTGTTATTGCATAGGTGATGTACAAAGGCATTATAGTTATACAAGTCAGGTAATGAGTACAATTCTTTTTGGACAATGTCAACCCTTCCATCGCTCTCTCTGTTTTTCTATCCCATCCCCACCCATAAGTATATAGTTCATTTCAACATAGTGTCCATACTGCTGCATTTGTTCACCCTTTGTCCCACCATTTTTGTGCCAGCCTTGCCTCCCCCAAAGACAACTAAACAAAAACAAAACAAAAAGGCAAATAAACCCTCTTGTTCTCATTTTCTTGAAGTCATTGTGATAAATATTATTTTATATGCCTTTATGTTTCTCCCCTGAGTATCCTTGTTACTTTCACTGTGTGTCCATGCCTAGAGTCCTGTATAATTTATCATGTCCCTGAGTATTTTAGCTCTTCCACACATGAGAGAAAACATACACCAATTATCTTTCTGAGTTTGGCTTACTTCACTTAACATGATTTGTTCTAGATCCATCCATTTCCCTGCAAATGGCATAAAATTATTCTTCCTGTTGGCTATGTAAAACTCCATTGTGTATAGTTACCCTTTTTGGATCCACTCATCTACTGTAGGGCATGTGGGTTGTTGGCTTTTGTGAATGGTGCAACAATAAACATGGATGTGCCTGTGTCTTTACTGTATTCTTGCTTGTGATGTTCTGGTTAGATGCCCAGGAGTGGTATGGCTTGGTCATAGGAAGATCTAGGTTTAGTTTTTTTTTCAGGAGCCTCCAGACCTTTAAAAAAAATTTTTATTGTCAAACAGATGTACAGAGAGGTTACAGTTTCATACATTAGGCATTGGATATATTTCTTGCACTGTTTACTACCTCCTCCCTCATTCCCCCCTCCCCCATCCCCTTTACCCCCCACATGACTTATTCAGTTTATTTACACCAAACAGTTTTGCAAGTATTGCTTTTGTAGTCGTTTGTCTTTTTTACCCTGTGTCTCTTGATTTTGGTATTCCCTTTCAGTTTCCTAGTTCGAATACCAGTATACACGGTTTCCAATGTACTCAGATAAGTACAGAGATAGTGCAGGTACACCACAGGAAAGGAATACAAGATCATCAATAATAGAAACTACGGTTTCACATTGCACTTTGAAAGTAGTTACAACAGTGATATAACAGTAGTTTCCATAACATGAAGTTCATTTCACTTAGCATCATCTTATGTGTTCATAAGGGTATAGCTATTGGGCTCTTGTGATCCTCTGCTGTGACTAGCCTAAACCTGTACTAATTATTCCCTATGAGGGAGACCATAGAGTCCATGTTTCTTTGGGTCTGGCTCACTTCACTTAGTATAATTTTTTCCAAGTCCATCCATTTCCTTATGAATGGGGCAATATCATTCTTTCTGATAGAGGCATAAAATTCCATTGTGTATATGTACCACATTTTCCTGATCCATTCATCTACTGAGGGGCATCTGGGTTGGTTCCAGATTCTAGCTATGACAAATTGTGCTGCGATGAACATTGTTGTGCTGGTGGCTTTACTGTGTTCTTGTGGCCTTTTGGGTAGATGCCCAAAAGTGGGGCTGCTGGGTCATAGGGGAGCTCTATGTTTAGCCTTCTGAGGAATCTCCATACTGCTTTCCATAGTGGCTGAACCAGTTTACATTCCCACCAACAATTAAGTAGGGTTTCCTTTTGGCCACATCCATTCCAACATTTGTTATTGTTAGTTTTCTTGATATATGACATTCTTACTGGGATGAGATGGAATCTCAATGTTGTTTTGATTTGCATTTCTTTTATGGCCAGTGATGTAGAGCACTTTTTTATATGTCTCTTGGCCATTCTCATTTCCTCCTCAGAGAAGTCTCTTTGTAAGTCTTTAGCCCACTTGATGAGGGGGCTATTGGTTCTTTGAGGATTTGTTTTGGAGGAATGTAATTTTTTTAGTTCTGCATATATTTTAGATATGAGGCCTTTGTCCGGCCTTTGGCCGGTAAAGATCTTCTCCCAATTTGTGGGCTTTCTGTTTATCTTGCAAGCTATGTCTTTTGCCCTGCAGAAGCCCTGCAGTTTGATGCAGTCCCATTTGTCCAACCTTTCTTTGATTTGTAGCCTTTCTGGGTCTTTGTTAAGGAAGTTCCATGCTGTGCCAAGGAGCCCAAGTGTTTCTCCTACTCCTTCCTTTAGTGTTTTCAGGGTATCTGTTTTGATTTCGAGGTCTTTGATCCATTTGGAATTGATTTTGGTGCAGGGTGATATATAAGGATCTAGTTTTAATTTGTTGCATGTGTTGAACCAGTTTTGCCAGAACCATTTGTTAAAGAGGCTATCTTTCTTCCAGACTATTGTTTTAGCTCCTTTATCAAAGATTAAGTAGGTGTAGTTTTATGGGTTCATTTCTGGGTCTTCAATTCTGTTCCATTGGTCTTCAGGCCTGTTTTGGTGCCAATACCAAGCTGTTCTTTTTTATTACTATAGCTTTATAATACAGCTTGAAGTTGGGTATTATAATTCCTCCAGCTCTGTTCTTTCTGCTTAGGATTGATTTTGCTATTCGTGGTCTTTTGCTATTCCATATGGATTTCTGGATTAATTCCTCTATTTCATTAAAAATGGTATTGAGATATTAATGGATATTGCATTGAATTTGTAGATAGCCTTTGGCAATATTGCCATTTTGATTATATTAGTCCTCCTAATCCAGAAGCATGGGAGGTTTTTCCATTTCCTTAGTTCTGCTTTAATTTTGTTTTCATGTTTTTAAAGTTCTCATCAGAGGTCTTTCACTTCTTTGGTTAAGGTTATTCCTAGGTATTTTATGGTTTTTTTTGAGGCTATTGCAAAAGGAGTTGCTTTCCTGATTTCAGCCTTTTCATTTGGGTCATTAGCATATAGAAAGGCCATTGATTTTTGAGGGTTTATTTTATATCCTGCAACTTTGCCAAAGTTTTGGATCAGCTCTAGTAGCTTGGGGGTAGAGTCTATGGGGTTCTTTAGGTATAGGATCATGTCATCTGCAAAAAAAAGTAAGTTTAACTTCATCTTTTCCTATTTGGATCCCCTTTATTTTTCTTCTTGCCTAATTGCTCTGGCTAGGAATTCTAGTGCTATGTTGAAAAGAAGGGGAGAGAGCGGATATCCCTGTCTTGCTCCTGGCTTTAGTTTTTCACCATTTAGAATTATGCTTGCTGTTGGTTTTTCATAAACTGCCTTGATTATATTCAGGAGTGTTTTCGCCTCCAGAGTGTTGTACACAGTGGTTGTACTAGTTTATATTCCACCAACAGTGCAATAGGGTTCCTTCATGTCCACATCCTCCCCAATATTTGTTGTTCAAATTTGTGATTTTGGCCAGTCATTTTATTTGTATTTCCTTTATGCCCAGGGATGTTGGGCATTTCCTCAAATGTTTCTTTGCCATTCTTACCTTTTCTTCAGATAAGTCTCTCCTTAGCTTCCTTGCCCATTTAGTGATTGGTTTATTTGCTTTGGGAGAGGTTAGTTTCTTGAGCTCCTTGTATATTTTGGATATGAGGGTTTTGTTGGATGTATTGCAGATAAAGAGCTCCTCCAGTCTGTTGGCTGTCTTTATAGTTTAGTAACTATGTCCTTAGCTGTGCACAAACTTTTTATTTTGGTGGAATCCCATCTCTCAAGTCTCTCCCCTATCTGCTGTGCCCCTGGGACTCTTTTTAAAAAGTTGTGCTTAAACCTATGAGTTATAGGGTTTCTCATACTCCTTGCAGTAATCTCAGTTTCAGGTCTTTGATCCACTTTGAGTGAATATTAGTGCGTGGTGACAAACAGGGATCCACTTTTAGTTTTCTGCACATGGATGCCCAGTTTTCCCAACATCAATGATTGAAGAGGCTATCTTTTGTTCCACCATTAACTTTGGCTTCCCTACTAAATATCAGATAACTCAAAGTATATGGTTTTATTTCTGTCTCTTCTGGTCTGTTCCATTGATCTTTAGGTCTATTTTTGTGCAATGCCAGGCTGTTTTTGTTATTACAGCTCTGCAGTGGAGCTTGAGGTCTGGGATTGTGATACCACCAGCAGTGCCTTTTTTTGCCTAGAATTACTGTGGCTATTTGAGGTCTTTTGTTCCATATGAGGTTTTAGATTTTTTTCCCTATCTCAGTAAAGAATGCCATTGATATTTTGACAAGAATTGTGTAAGCCTAGACTTTAAAGACACTAACTCTGTAAGAAAAAAAAAATGGGGAAATAACTTAGGCATCAAGAGATAAAGCTATGGAAGGGGGATTTTAACAGCATAGTAACAAAGCAACTTTGTTAGAAGATATTTTCAGGACAACGGAAGAAATATGAACATAAAATGGTCCTTAGGTGATATTGAAGGGGTGATGATAGAACAGTAACCATCTGGGGACCCTCTGGCTTTTGTTTTAGGTTAATCTAGGGAGTGCAAGGATTATACTAATCAACTGTTTGGTCCTTTCTAGTTCTGAGGCGCTGCAGAGACCAGAACTCCAACCAGGCCTGAGGATACCGGGGCTGCGGGGAGGTCAAGTGGGAAGAGAAGCAGGGGGTCTGGGGCTGGAGCGCAGGTCCCCAGCCGCGAGTTCCTCAGGTCTCAGTGGAACTCGGAATCTTCAACCGGAAGTCCCGCCCTCCGGCACGAGCGCTTGCTGTTTGGTAACTAAGGACGCCGGACGGTTGCTAGGGCCCGGTGGCACCTTGGGGCCTGGGGTTAGGGAAGGCTGCGGCTCCGTCGCGGGGTGCCGGGCGCGTTTGGGGTCTGCTTCCGCTCTGTCTGGGATTCCGTTTGCCATGAGCAGTGAATTCCTGGCGGAGCTGCACTGGGAGGATGGGTTCGCCATTCCGGTGGCCAACAAGGAGAATCAGCTACTGGAAGAGCAGGTGAGGGGCGCCCCGTAACCTCGTCCGCGCTGAGCTCGCCTTGTGCCCCCATCCTTCCTCCACCACCCCCATTTCTGCAACTGAGAAACGCGCGCGCGCGCGCGCGCGTGTGTGTGTGTGAGTTTGAGTGTGTGTGTGTGAGTTTGAGTGTGTGTGTGCGCGCGCGCTCGTGCTTGAGCTCGAACTCAGGACCTGGGTGCTGCCCCTGAGCTTTTTTAGCCCAAGGCTAGCTCTCTACCACTAGACCAACCGCGCCGCGCCACCCCGGTGGTTTCCCTTTTCTTTCTTCCCTCCCTCAGTCCCTCCCTCCCTTCCTTCCTGAACTTTCCCATCTGGGCTGGCTTCGAACTGCTATCCTCAACTCTCAGTTTCCCAAGTAGCTAGGATTTCGGGTTTGCGCCACGCTCCTGGCATACATTATATATTTTAAAAATCGAAACACTAACTGATACTAATTAAAAAACCCGAATTGTCCCTCCTGCCCTTCTGAAGCCCTTCTGGCTTCTCATTTCTAGCCTTCTGAGCCTGTAGTTTCCCAAATTTTAGCGCCTCTTGCAAGGGCATCCCAGAGGTTGCCTAGCAACACCTATTTACACGTTTACCAACAAAACACATTAGCAGATATTTCTTTCTGAGTTTCTGTTAGGTTTAAAGATCAGAGTAACTTGAAGGACATTCTTTAACGATGTCACATGTGCACTTTACATTCTTTTGTTATTATCACCATTTATTTTGCAGGATTTATATACATATACATATTATTTAGGTTGGCTGTTTAAAACATTATGGAACAGTGAAAAAGAGGAAAATGAGGACCATAACTGATTCACCTGAAAAAAGTCTGACATTAAAAGGCAACTCTTGGAAGTGTGAGGAAGAATTAATCCTCAGTGCCTCAAACACAAAAGAGCAACTCTCTTAAGTTGAAGATATTCAAAGAAAAGAGGGGATATAAACTAAAAACATAAAATATCCTTTCAGCAAAATATCCAAGTGTTTATCACTACAGTACACACATATTTCAAACAGTTCTAATAGAGCTATAGAGAAAGAAGAGACAAACAGGAATATTATAAAAAGAGAATCAGGTGTTTATGCTATGTTTTTTAACACAAAATACAAATCTTAGCAAGGAAAAGAAATTTAGGTATTATTTGATCATAAGAGATTGTTAAAAACTCTCCTCACAACTTTTACTTGAGACAAAATAAGTAGTTTTTGAAAACCGTTTCAATTATAGACAATATTCATTGACTACTTTTACTTATTGTTTATGTCAAAATTGTTTTCTTCCTGTTATTTCCAAGTTTCCCCTCCCCTCACATGATATAAAAACAAACTCAGAGATAAATGTGCACAGGTTACTTTTATTACAAGGAGGATTTTTAAAAAAAATTTTAATGGATATGATCAGATTGCTTTTGTAAATCTGTGTCCGTTTACATTCCTATTGTGTGTAAAGAACCTGTTCTCCACAGACCTGACAAGCAGGTGAATTGGGGGCTACTGACTAGTTTTAAAGATGAAGAGATGAGTGCTCTTATGTATTGTCACATCTTTTCCCTACTAAAATATCCCTTTATATTATCAACACTCCTAAAAGGTATATTGAATCTGCAGCTTCAAATTTATCACAGGTCTTTAGCCTCCATTTTATATTTAAATTATTTTAGTGGTCCTCATTGTAGTCATTTTTATTCATTTTATCTTTTCTCAAATATTTATATATCTTTTGGCAGATTAGCTTTTATCTTTAAATGAGTGTTTCACGTGTTCTGCTTTTAGTCCCTGCATCCTAGGTTGCCAGTCTCATGCCTTGTATTGTCTCCTTTAAGTTTATGTACCTGAATCAGGGTTTCAGATCTTTAAGATACTTTCCACTTTCCCTTCCTACTTGCCCACCTCTAGAGTCCTGTTTTTCAATACAGACTGAGTTCCCAAAGGTATAGTTCCCCACTGTTAACTTAGAGATTCATTTTATTCCTTTACTGCTTCCCAGCTTGCATACCATTTTCCTTGAGTAATTTCTTTGATAGAAAGCATTCTTTATAGTTTCTGTTATAGTTTGGCTATGAAGTGTACCCTAAAAGGCTTATGTGTGGAAGGTTTGTCCCACCTGGTGGTGCTATTGACAGGTGCTGGGACTAGGAAGGTGCTAAATTCATCAGTGATTTAACTCCTTGATGAGCTTATAGCTCAGCAAACCATGATGAGGTAGGGTCTGACTGGAGAAAGTAGATCACCATCCCTTTGAAATGTCTATTTAGTCCCAGCGAGCTTCTTTTGTTTTCTCTTATTGTGTCTTGGTTGCCTGAAGTGAGCAGCTTTGCTTCACCACTTGATCCCTGACAAGTATTCTGCCTCAACATGTGTCCATGTCGTCTCCTCCTCCTCCTCCCCCTCCCCCCTCCTTCTTCTCCTTCTCCTCCTTCTCCTTCTCTCCTTCTCCTTCTTCTCTCTCTGTCTCTCTCTCTCTCCTGTGTCTCTGTCACTGTCTCCCTTCCTCCCTCCCTTCCTCTTTCTTTATTCTTTCTCTCTGCTTGTCTTTTGTCTCTCTCTTTCTCTGTCTCTGTCTTTCTTCTTTTTCTCTTTCTGCCTGTCTTCTCTTGTTCTTTCTCTCTCGTAATACTAGGGTTTGAACTTGCTCTCCAGCTTGCTCAGCTGGCTCGCTTACTTGGCTGGCACTCTCCCATTTGAGCCACACCCCCAGCAATATTTTTTTGCTAATTATTTTGGAGATGAAATCTAAGAGGACTTTTCTGTGAGGTCTGGTCTTGAACCACCATCCTTTGAAACTCAGCATGGATTCAGATGTGAGACCCTGGAACCTGGTTTGCTTAGGTGTTTTGTCACAGCAACAGAAAGTGCCTAATGCCATCTTAAAGAACATACATGGGAAGTAAATATTCTAAATTTTTGAACCACAGAAAATACTTTTATTTACTTTCACATTTGGTGGAGTAAAAGATTCGAATACTGGAATTATTGCTCCAGCAGTGTTGCTGTTGAATAATCTGATTTTCAACTCTTTGCAGTTTACTTGGAAGCATTTAGATTTCATCCTTTCATTTTTTTCCTTAGTACTTGGCTACAGTTTTATCTTTTTATTGCATGCTTTATCTTGGCAACTATATTAAGAAATTACATTTTTAAGTTCTTTGGTTTTTTTTCTCTCTTGAAGCATGATGATCTAGTTTGAGCAGTTCAATAAAATTTCTGATTTGTCTCTGTCTAGGTTTTGTGTGTGTGTGTGTGTGTGTGTGTGTGTGTGTGTGTAAGTATATACTTAGTTCTTGACTTTTGTGTTGTAAATTGTCTTTTCTTTGGAATTCTGTTTGTTTCTTTTGGTATCCTTCATGCTATATAAGCTTTCAACAAATGTCTGGTGATGTTTATCCTTTTATATTAAGAAAGAAACAATTCTATGAGGAAATGTTTGTCAACTTACAAATTAAATTATGCTCTTACTCACAAGGGAAAGTTTCATTCTACAGACATTATGTGATGATAAAAGGCATGATTGGTGAATGAGTAGAAACCACAAGGCTGTATGCTAAACAGCAGCTAATTAAATAAAACTTAAAGCTATTAAGAATTTAAATACACATTGACAAAAGTGCAGTTATAGTGAAATACTTCACTAATGGCCTCCTTAGAATTAGACAAGCACAATGGACAAAGAATATGAATAATACAATTAAAAAACTGCATATATCCCTTGAAGAGAGAATATGTGCCTTTAAACATGTCCTTGAAACTTTTTTTTTTTGGGGGTGTGTGTGTGCCAGTCCTGGGGCTTAAGAACTCATAGCCTGCGTGCTTTCCTTCCCTCATCATTTTTAAATTTTTTTTGAACAAATAGTACAAGAAATGTATCCAGTGCCTAACGTATGAAACTGTAACCTCTCTGAACATCAGTTTGATAATAAAAATTTGAAAAAAATTTTTTTTTTGCCAGTCCTGGGGCTTGAGTGCATTGTCCCTGGCTAGCACTCTGCCTCTGGAGCCACAGCGCCGCCGCTTCTGCCTTTTCCTGTGTATGTGGTGTTGAGGAATCGAACCCAGGGCCTCATGCCTGCTAGGCGAGCGCTCCACCGCTAGGCCGCAGTCCCAGCCCCTCCTTGAAACTTTTAAGAGTGAACTTTTTCTTTTTTTTCAGTCCTGGGGCTTGAACTCAGGGCCTGAGCACTGTCCCTGGCTTCGTTTTACTCAAGGCTAGCACTCTACCATTTGAGCCACAGCACCACTTCTGGCTTTTTCTGTATATGTGGTGCTGAGGAATCGAACCCAGGGCTTCATGTATATAAGGCGAGCACTCTCCTACTAGGCCCAAGAGTGAACTTTGTTACTACAAAAACCTTAATGATTTAGAAGAGAGTGATAAAAAGTAAGCCTTAAAGGCATCATGCTAAGCAGTATGAGTCACACACAAGAGGACAAATATTGAGACTTTTTATGAGACTTGGGAGAGACAGAAAGAAGAATGATGGGATTTGGAGGAATAGGGACTTGGTGTTTAACATCTTTCCCTATTAAAACTGTGCGAGGAACACAATTGGGGGATGAACACAAAATCTTGTAAGAATTGTGTGGAGTACACAATTGTGCAGGCCACACAGCTCTATGGGGGATACTCAGTTTCAATAGGGGAAGATGGATAAGTTCTGGAGGAGTGTGGTGGTGGCTACACAATAATATAAATGTTCCTAGGGTTATGAAGCTAGACACTTGAACTGATCAAAATGGCCAATTTTTGTTAAGTATATTTTACCACAATTAAAATATTTACAATCTCTGAAACACTATCTAAAAAGAAAATTGATGAGTCACATTCTCTGAAAGCCAATAGAATTTATAATAAATATGTTTTTAAAAACTTAAAATAACTTTAAGTTTTAAAATGATCTTGTTTCATAAATGCTTAGGCATATTTCTGAAAATATATTCCTGGTTAGTCCTTATACCAAAAAAGACACTGAAGCTAGGCTCACACTAGAATCCTAGTTACTCTGCAGGCTGAGATGTGAGGATTACCGTTAGAAACCAGGCTGGGCTGGAAAGTTCCTGACTGTTCTCCTGATAAACTACCAAAATGAAAGAAAAGAAAGAGAGAGAAAGAGAGAGAGAGAGAAGAAGGAAAGGGAGAAAGAATGAAAGAAAAGAGAAAGAAAGAAAGAAAGAAAAGAAAGAAAGAAAAGAAAGAAAGAAAGAAAGAAAGAAAGAAAGAAAGAAAGAAAGAAAGAAAGAAAGAAAGAAAGAAAGAAAGAAAGTGGAGCTTTGGCTCCAGTGGCTCAAATGGTAGAGTGCTAGCCTTCAGCAAAAGAAGCTGTTGCGGGGCTGGGAATATGGCCTAGTGGTAAAGTGCTCATCTCGTATACATGAAGCCCGGGGTTCCATTCCTCAGCACCACATATATATAAAAAAAAGCTGGAAGTGGCACTGTGGCTAAAGTGGCACAGTGCTAGCCTTGAGCAAAAAGAAGCCAAGGACAGTGTTCAGGCCCTGAGTTCAAGCCCCGGGACTGGCAACAAAAACAAAAGCAAACAAACAAAAAAGAAGCTCGAGGACAGCATCCAGACCCTGAGTATAAGCTCCACGTGTGCATGCACACGCATGCACACACACACACACACACACACAGAGGAAAAAGAAAAATGCATTGAAAGGGAAGCATACCTTTTAAAGGAAAGAATGCAACATGTACTAGAAGACACAAAGTAAAAATACCAAGAACTTACCTTAATCAACTAAAAAATAACAGCAAAGTAACCAAAAAGGGAATTAAAACTAAAACTTGAAATTAATGAAACATCTAGTATAAGTAATATGTATATAAAATCCTGTGAAAATATTATAATAACCATATTCAAACCAATATTTAACAATATTTAAAAAGTTTAGTAAAATATGGGACATAGATTAGTACAATTTTTCCCTTAGATGAGACTTGTAACGTTTTCTTGCGCATTTCATTGACTTCTTTTGCATCCCTTGGAGGTATCCCTAACTTTGGAGTCTGCAGCTCAAGTTTACAAGGAAGTATATTTTCTTTTGTTGAGCTTTTATACTACTTTGACGCATAATGTATTCTCATGGTCCTGAGACTATCTTGCAATTCCCTAAATGGTTTAATTTGTTTTACATAGTGTTTAAGTCAGTTTTGTTTGTATTAGTGGTCTAATTCAAAGATAAACAGAATATGTAAAGAAACAAAAACATGAGCACTATTTGGTTAAGTTTAACCTAAATCTATGAGTTTGAAAAAGGAGTTCAGGGAGAAAAAAAATCATAGCTGGTATGTAACCATTATGTCTGCTTAGATATCTTGTGATTTAGTTATGGAATGTATTCTCATTTTTGCCTGAGAAGAATGTAGAACTGCTGTATGAAAAATGTAATTTAGCAATGGATCCTATGATTGCTCTAAATCTAAGGAAGATTTCTGTTCTGTGTAATATGGCATTAATTTTCCCACAGGAATATCCAAGTGACATCACTATTTTATATTTTAAAGACCAGTAGATTTTAGGAGATCATGTTAAGATTGTAAGAAGCACAATGGTATGTGCTGAATATTTGTGTTCTTCCAAAACTTGAGTGGTGAAGTCTTAACCCTTATTGTATAGCTGGGGCTTTTGAGGGCAACTAGCCCAGAGATGTGGAGCTCTCTTCTAAGTATGAACAGGACCTTTATTAGCAGAAGCAACAGATAGATGGTCTTTCTTTCTGGTGTATGTGGATACGGCAATCAGGTATCTGTCTTCAAACTAAAGGACCCTTCCCAGAAATCAAGGCAGCCAGCACCTTGATGGTCCCAGGCTTCCAAATTGTGAGGAATAAGTTTCTGCTGGGTGTGACACCCAGCCTGTGGTATGTTGGCTACAGCCTCTCAAATCTTACACGAGACAAATGAAGATTTAATATCCTTTTGAATGTAGGCTTTTCAAGGTAGCAAAACTTAATAGGGCTTTGGTTAATCACAGTGTTTATTATTTACAGTTACTAAAGCTGCAGGATGAAAGGTCAAGCTTACAAGATGAGCTGAATGGCTTTGAAGATCGAATTAATGCAATGAGTTCTCACTTCAAAAATGTCAAGCAAGAATTCACATTTACACAGGTACAATAATGTATGTTGATTGCATCAGGGGGAGTCATGGAACATTTCACAGTGCTCTTGTATCGGGATTTCATTTTAGAGATATAACAAGTCACTTTATCATAAACTATTGGAAACATAACCTTGAGCCTGAAAGTATATAGAAAAAGGCATTGAGGAACTAACTACTGTTACCCATTTAAAACCCCAGTTAATTTTTGTGGGGGGAGAAATCATCACTTAAAATGTCATGTGGAATAGCAGGAAAGTCTGAGAAGCATCTAATGAAAGCTGTGAGCAGTGATGGCCACAGCAGAAAGATAGCTAATGGATCCTAATAGAGTTTCTATCTCCTTGAAAACTTTTCCAGACAATGAATGATTTTGATTGGTGGATAATAGTCTATATGCTTCAGTAACCCCTATGTCCGCATTAGCATACTTCAATAATTAATTTTTTTGAGACAGTCTCATTATGTAGTTGTGAATGGCCTTGAGCTCTCAGTCCGTATTCCTTAGCCTCCCAAGTGCTGGGATTATAGGCATGCACTACTACATCTGGCTTCAGTAGCAATGCTACTATGATTAATAAATTCAAGTAAATTTGGGAGATTTAAAGATAACAAGGGGAAGGCAAAATTAATTTAGGAATACAAATGCAAATTAAATTAAGTTCAAACCCCATGACCAAAAAACAAGAAAAGGATGGAAGTGGAGCTATGACTCAAGTGGTAGAGTGTTAGCCTTAAGCAAAACAAATTAAATTAGCATATAGACACAATTTAAATTTGGAAAGTATGACTTGTTTTATAATAATCCAGTTAAGTATAGAAGTCCCTCCCCAGTGATGTGCAGCAAGCCAAACAGGTAGGAAATCAGCACTGGACAGGTAACCAACTTCGGTCTCACACCATGCTTTTCTAAGTTCATCTGTCTTCCTGAGAAAACAGTTGTAATTTAAAGAAAAGAGCAAAGCCACCTTTAATTATTTCATGGTTCCCAAATCTCATTAGAAAGTTACATAATATTTAATGAGCACTTAAAATAGTACTCAGGATTCTTGAGTCCTGATAATCAATAAACTATTTGGAACAATATTTTCCCTAAAGTTACTAAACTACTAAGTTGGGGATTTGAAAGATTGAGGTTCTCTATATGTATATCTTATTGCCATCAAATCTGGATTAAATAGACAAATCTGAATTAAATAAATACAAAAGATAATAAACTACCGACAACCGTAGCATCTTTAGTAATGTTAAATTAGTACTAAGAGTACTAGCTTTGAGCACTATAAGATCATTAATTAAAAATGTTCTATTTATTAAATAGAACCCAATTCAAAGGCAGGATTGAATATTAATTTATTTTAGGAAATATTTATAACCATCAGTGCTTAAATTTTTAAAATTATCTTTTAACTAGAATATGCAATCAATTTGATATAATTCTATTTTTTGACTGTTTTTAATGTCATTTATGGATAAAGAATGAGTGATCTTCTTTAAGTTGGCTTTTTTATTTTTCCTAAATCAAAGCAATATCTGAAAACTGACGACTATTTCCTCTGGCAGTTTGACTTATTTCCTTACAACTAGTGAGTAATGTCAACTACACTGTAATCACAGTGAAATGTGAGTTGGGTTCTATAGCAATGGAGTTAATTGTGCTTGATCTAAACATGGTGTGGGAACTTTTCTTGTGTAAAGGATTATTATAAGTACTTTATAATTATTTTGTAGTGTCTTTACAAATCAAGAGAGCGTGAGATTGAAAGTGAAGAACATTTTAAGGCCATTGCCCTACGAGAACTGGGCCGAGTGAAGGATGAAATCCAACGACTCAAAAATGAGATGGCTGTGATACAGGAGAAGAAAAGTGAAAAGGACGTACGTGCTGAAATGTGGCCTAACATTCTGGGCTACAGTATTCCTTTCTTTCTCACTCTCATTGACTTTTTCTTGTGTACATGACAGACATTCATTTCTTAGCATTTATTAATACAGTCTCTCTCTCTCTCTTTCTCTCTCTCTCTCTCTCTCTCTCTCTCTCTCTCTCTCTCTCTCTCTCTCTCTCTCTCTCTCTCTCTCTGAGTTCTGGGGCTCATTATCAGTGCCTGGGCACTGTCCCTGAGCTGAGCTCTTCTTCAGCTCAAGGCTAGCTCTCTACCACTTGAGCCACAGCTTCACTTCCAACTTTTTACTGGTTCATGGAGGTCAGAGTTTCACAGGTTTCCTGCCTGGACCAAGTTTGCACTGTAATCCTCAAATCTTAGACTCCTGAGTAGCTAGGATTACAGGTATGAGCTACTGGCACAAGTACTTGGCAGTAAAAGGACTAGACAGTGAAAGGACATGAAGCTGTGATTTCAGTGCAGTTGATTGAGTATTACATTCCTCTCCCAATTAATTATCCACTAACTTCCTAACTTGGGCAGAGCATCATGCTGACAGCTGGGTACAAAATGGCCAGCATGATTTACATGCAAGTGCCTCATTTTTAGCAGGTATGCCAGCCCTTTTTACTTTTGCTGTTTTGAGGATAGGGTGAGTCTTGTATTTTTGCTCACACTAGCGTGGTCTGAGATCAATTTACAAACTTGCTAACTTTTTGCCTAGGATAATTCTGAACTATGACCTGTTCTATCTTTACCCCCTGAGTAGCTGAGATTATATGTGAAAGCCACCAAACTGGGCCTACCTAAAGTCCTTTAAAGAGACTTTTTGACTGAATTACCGTGCTCAACTTTGTGAACTGTTTCCTCACTATTTTACCCTAAAGTACAAGTACGATAGTTCTTTACAGTGAATATAGCATCTGGAATACAGGAACAAGGTTTCTTCTTAATATGTTCTGTAGTGTATAATGTTATGTTTTACTTTAGTTTGTATAGCAAATAATACTTTAGAATCTGCTTTTCTCCTGTGTTCCTTGGAAATAGAATAGCATATTTAAGGCTACTCAGAAATTGGATAGTTTGAAATGTCAAATGAACTGGGACCAGCAGGCATTGGAGGCCTGGCTGGAGGAGTCAGCTCACAAAGACAGCGATGCCCTCACTCTACAGAAGTACGCGCAACAAGATGATAACAAGATTAGGGTAAGAAACTGCACATTGTTTTCTATGAATCTATAGAAAAATCATCTTTTTAAACCAAAAATTATTCTTACTGATTTTTTAAAGCAGTAATTATTAACTTTGTAAAATTAACTTATTAAAGCAGCAGGTGGGGGTCTGGAGTGCCTTTGAAAATCCATTCAAACCAGGTACCTTCTTTATAGAAAAAAATGGCTGTACTCAAATAGACACAAAATTGCTAACATTGATCAAGAGGCATTGTACTCCACAAATAGACATGCTGGATGGGAACTTCTTTGTCCAAGTACTTGAAGATAAAAAGAAGAAGAAACTTTGCTGAATTGATTGTTCGGATCCACTGAGGCATTTTGACCAATTAGGGATGTGTGTAACTCCAGGTTAAAAATATTCTGATTTAGATGGATGCTTGAAAGTATTTCAAATTCACATTTTGTACTAGAACTATGCTTTGGTATTAAGCTATTTGTTTCAAGTATGGTTTGAATATTATATGTAGTTTTTTTGCTAATTAGGGGCTGGAGTATTGATTGATATGTTATTATAGCCATCAATAAAAATCTGTTTATATCTGGTAATACTAATAAAGTTACTGTCATAAAACATGCCACTTCTAGTTGATTGAATACAAGTATACTATTTTAAGTATTTTCAAATAAATTTTAATTTAATCTCCTTTTTTTGGAAAGCATTAGCAGTCACTTTAGGAACAAATTAATTTACATGAAACTGCAAGCATGTCAGTCCCTCGGGGTTAAAAGATAAATTATATTATTTATAGTTATTTTAGATAGAAAATAAATGCTTATATAGAATAATAATGTTTAGATATGCTACCTAGCAGCTTTTAAGTTAATAAACTGATGATAATAAATATTTTCTAATTTCGCCATAGGTACTGACCCTGAAATTAGAAAGACTAACTTTGGAATGTCATCAAAAAAGAAAGATTCTTGACAATGAACTTACAGAGACTTTAAGTGCTCAGGTTGGTTTAGTGTAGATTTTTATTTCTTAATCTTGAAGGAACTGTTGCAAATCACTAAATTAACAGATGTTATTTGCTTTCCATTTGACAGTTACAATTGGATAAAGCAGCACAAGATTTTCGTAAGATTCACAGTGAAAGACAAGAACTCATTAAACAATGGGAGAACACAATAGAGCAGATGCAGAAGAGGGATGGGGACATAGACAAATGTGCCTTGGTAAAATAGTTTGGTTCTTGAAATGTTCAGCTGTATTTGTGTTTTGTCTATTTAAGTCATTATTTCAAATGTAAATCATGCTGTCATTTGCAAATCATTTTTTGGAAACAGAATCGAATAGTTTTGATAAATGTTTTTCAGAGCTGAATCGAAAGTCACATTTAGTAATGCAACTTTCTGAAGATTATCTACTTATGAAGATTATCTACTTAATACTTATTAGTTATTACAATTCCCAGAGACTGGATCCTCCCAAATCTGAATTATGGAACAAATATTACAAGTGAAACTGATGCCCTCACTTACACACGGTTGCCATAATGCCTTAGATTTACTCAATGTGCTATTTTGAAGTAAGTCACACAGGTGACAGGAGAGGAGAGTCAGAAAAAATCCCTAGCCTATCATGGTGTCCCATTTTTGAAGTGATACAATGATACCAAAGCTCAGGGAGAGGCCAGTGGCAACACAGACCTAGTATTCTCACTTGTTAAATTCAGGCATAATTGAGGAGAATATTTTGGGGAGATCATTAAGGAGTTAAATCTTAGGGACTAAAAGTGAGACCATTAGGAGGAGGTGAGTAAGGAGAAGAAATTGAGGAGGAAATAAAAAAACAAGATAAGATGTTTGATTCTGAATCTCCTCCATTTTGAAAAGGCAAGCAGCAAAGGCGACTAGGAATGTAAAATTCTGAGAGTTTAGAAATCTGGATATGATTTGCTTGTTTAAATTTCTGTAAGAAACCAATGTCGTACTGACAAAATGGCTTGTCCCCATGCCTCATACAACCACGATTACTATATGGTCTTCTTAATTCTCAATATCTATTGATACTGACATCTGTTTCTTAACTTCATATTTCGTTCGTACATGAAGTCCTGACTGTGTTTCTATGTGAATCAGATTTTCATAGGACAGCTTTGCCCTCTGCATTTGCACTGAAAAACTGAGGCAACTTGTTGATTTGACAGAAAGCAAAACTAGTAGTTATCTGTCATAGCCATAAAGGTTCATTTTTATGGATTTTCAAAATTACATTTCCTTGTGTCTGCATGGCCCTAGAGACTAGTCAACATGCTAAGAAATGGTTTCTTTAGGCAAAGGGTTGCTTCTAAGGGTTGAACAACTGTCCTTTGAAGATGAAAAGAAAAAAAAGAGAAAGTGCAACTACCCAGACCTTGCCTACTTGTCTTGATTTCTGTGGCACAATGATTCCCATACTGTGACATCACTGAACCCAAACTTGAGGAGAAATAGAAAAATCAGTTTTTGTGAGTCAATGAGAGTGACCTCATACCATCAGAGGAGTTCAACTCTGTAGGAAGAGTAAAAATTTTCTCTCTCCTTTAAGGGTTGCTAGGTAGTAATAATCTAAAACTGATTAATAGAAGAAAAGTCTCTGCCTATTATTTACACCTATAGAGGGAATCCTCACAAGAAAAAGGAAGACTCAAAGAAGCAGTTAGGCTAAGTGCTACTGGGGTTGAACCTAGGGACAACTATGGGAAGTAGCTAAGAAAAGGAAGGGTTTGTTTGTCCAAATCTCTCTCGACCGTGACTCACTGGCTCTGGTGACAAAAATATCAAAATTCCTCGTGGTTCAGGGGACACCCCTCAGAATATAGGAGTTTTATCTTTTGTTTCCAGAAAAAGAGAGAGAGAGAGAGAGAGAGAGAGAGAGAGAGAGAGAGAGAGAGAGAGAGACACAAGGAAGATTAGTGTATCCTTCTTGGGTTTTGCTATTTTTTTAGGGCTTTAAATTCAAAATGGTCACTATCCTGAAGGGGACACATTTGGGGATGGTGTAGTTTAGTCCTCTGCTGCTGAGACTGCTCTTTTGTCTCTCTTCTTCCAAAATGGCACCTACCTTTTCAGTGCCTGTATGGCAGGACTGAGCCCCCCATGCAATCCTGAAACAATGTTGGGAAAAGGAATAATATTTTTCTAATGTACTCTTATTCTAGTGTAGAAATGTTAGAATATTAGTTATAAGTATCATCTATATGAAACATTAACCATGAATTGCAGTGTTAAAATATGAATTTAGTCGGGTGCTGGTGGCTCATGCCAGCAGCTACTCAGGAGGCTGAGATCTCAAGATAGCAGTTTGAAGTCAACAGGGCAGGAAAAGTCACAGGACTTTAAACTCCAGTTAGTCACTTAGAAACCTGAAGTGGAGCTATGGCTCAAAGTAGTAGAATACCCTTGAGCAAAAATCCTCAGGGACAGTACCCAGGCCCCGAGTTAAGCCCCAGGATAAGAAAGAAAGAAAACGAAGGAAGGAACAATGGAAGGAAGGAGTGAAAGGTAAAGTAGATATTAAAGCAGCTGTCAAAGTGGCAGAAAAATCAATATGATATAGAACTGGAGAATAACAATTTTAATTATTTAAATTTGTGAGGCTTCAATGTCCCTTTGGCTGAATAAGCAGCATTCTTTTTTAAAATTTAATTTTATTGTCAAGGTGATGTTCAGAGGGGTTACAGTTACATATATAAGATAGTGATTACATTTCTTGTCAAAATTATTACCTCCTCCCTCATTTTTCTCCCACCTTCCCTCCCTCTAGCATCCCTAAGTTGTACAGTTCAATTCCAACATATTCTCTTGTGAGTATCACTGTTGCATTGGTTTGCCCTTTGTCTCACCATTTGTTGTTCCCCTTCCCTTCCCTAATTCAGATAAACATATATACAATACCTAGGGTATCAAAATCAAATACAGTGACAACAGGGGGTAAACCATAGGAAATAAAAAAAATGAAAGAAAAAAGAAATACCTTCACATAATACATTAAAAACAACAACAATGGGGCTGGAGATGTGGCCTAGTGGCAAGAGTGCTTGCCTCCTATACATGAGGCCCTGGGTTAAATTCCCCAGCACCACATATACAGAAAATGGCCAGAAGTGGCGCTGTGGCTCAGGTAGCAGAGCGCTAGCCTTGAGCAAAAAGAAGCCAGCGACAGTGCTCAGGCCCTGAGTCCAAGCCCCAGGACTGGCCAAAAAACCCCAAAAAAAACCCAACAACAATGCAAAACCTTTTGTTTTCATCTTTTCATTTTGCTTAGCATCATCTTAGATGATCAACATATAGTAATCTTTTAAGCAATTTATAGTGTCTTAAATACATTATATCTCAGATATATATTTATTTGATATATCTGTATATGTGATATTACATGCAACTTTACAACAATTTACTGATTTCAGAACATCTTAAGTCTCCTCCAGTTTCCTAGAATTAGTTATTTGGTAGTTAGTTATTTGGTAGGATCCTATTTAGGAAAACTTAAAAGCAGTATGGTTTAGGTTAATTTCTCCTTGTAATTAACCAATTCTCTTGCCACCAGAGGAGTCAATTGTACAAACCTCATCTAACCTTTTCATTTCCCATTTGTAAACTCTGTGTTCCATAGTCCTTACGAATTGCCTCTGAAGGGCTGGAGATGTAGCTCAGTGTGGACTGTTTGCCTAGCACACACAGGCTCCCGAGTTTGATCCTCAGCACCACAAAAAGAAAAAAGAAGGAACGAAAGTTGGCTCTCTTTAACAAGACATTTGAATTTTTGACAGTTTTGTCCTAAGTCATACCGTTCCAGCCTGTATATTCTCCTTCCCCCCTGCCGCCCTGTGCTTTAACCACATCCAAATAAACATGTCTATTCATTCTTGTAGTTCCGACTTTCATAGTACCTCAACTGTCTAGGAACTTCTCTTGGGTAGATTTCATCACCTCTTTGTATCAAAAAATACTTGGTCTATATTTCAGCTACAATACTTTGTCATTTTAATTATTATATCTTTATAAATAAGACCAGAAAAAAGCCTATGTGAAGATATCACTATTGAAACCAGTAATTAAAATGCAATTGCTTTTTTGAGATGGGGTCTTAAAATATAGCCCAAGATAGCCTCAAATTCAAAATCCTCTTGCCTCAGCCTCATGTGTACTGGGATTGAAGGCATGGACCACCACACCTAGTAAATACTACATTCAAAAGATGAAAAATATGATTCTGAACAATATTGGGAGATTTTCATTGAAATCCAAATCTTTATATGACAGATAACTCTATTACATTTTAGGGGGCCTTACACTTCATACATATAAGCTAAATTGTTTGTTTCAGTACTTTAGCAAAGTTTCAGATAGATAAAAACGAATACAGAGACCTTTAACAATATGAGTTTATACATCTTGGCATACAGTATATTAATATTTTGTATTTATTCCTTTAATAGTCTGTCTTTAAAACTTTTCTTAAAAATGTTTTGCCTAATGAATACTGAACATACATTGAACATAATGGAAAGATAAAAAACTAAATTTCTTTCAGATTTGTCACATTAAAGTATTTAAATGAGCACATGTGTTTCAATCCTAGGCATTAGCAAAGGTAAAAGAGAAAATACGAGAAAAAGAAAATGTGGTTAAACAAAAGATCAAGTTTTTAGAGAATGAGATTGGGAATAACATAGAGTATGAGAAAAGAATTTCTGCTGCTGACCGTAAAGTTTTAAAATGTAGAACAGAGTACCAGCATCATGAAACAAGCAGAACTCAGCTGAAGGATGAGGTATGTCCATCACAAAGACTGGTTTGTATGTTTGTCCTGATACCACAATAGCCATGGCATGATGCCTTTCCTTTGACTAAAGAACTCTCTTTTAGTTCATTTTTGTTGTAATTCCCTGTTCTGGAGTTTTCAGGTTGATCCAGTGAGCCCCAGATGCTGGGGTTGCATACAGGAGCCCCCTTGGATTGTGCAGTGTCCAGCACTTGTGCCGGATATGGTGTCCTGTGAGGGACTCAATCCTTCCTCTCTCTCTCTCTCTCTCTCTCTCTCTCTCTCTCTCTCTCTCTCTTTCCCTCCCTCCCTCCCTCCCTCCCTCCCTCCCTCCTTCCCTCCCTCCCTTATTCTTCCTTCCTTCCTTCATTGCCAGTCCTGGGGCTTGGGCACTGGCCCT